>NC_139251.1:36084204-36652692 GCF_977018435.1 Lepisma saccharinum | reverse complement strand
AGTTGAAATAATATGAAACATAATGTCCTTAAGATAGTTCGAAATTGTTCCAGAAGTTTCATTTTGGTGGTTTATGGTTCAATTACTTTGTACAATTTTAATGCACGATGTTTCCTTTGATTAATCTTTTTTTCGACTTAAGTGGATATTTTTTTTATTGAAATTATGTGCTCAATATGTAGGACATTTGTACTTTTTTAAAATTCCTCCCAGACGCTAGGCTTAAATGCAAGATGTCCAGGAAAAAGAAGTAAGCACCATGTTTAAATTGCATACAATATAATGAATTGTCAAAGAATCCAAGGTTGCCAAATGTAAGCTGCATCTTAACTTTTCACATTTGAAACTTGGATAAAAAGTGTGGCTCGGGTGTAAAACATGGCAAGTGACATTTTGGTAATTTTTGAGTTAGAAAGTAAAATGTGCCATCCTTCAATTTTCGAGTGCAATTGCCATGTTATGGAATTTCCATCGGACTCAGTGAAGCATTCTGCAATTGGTAAACAACATGAAAACAATTTAACTAATATCCGTTTTTCTTAATGAACTCAGAAATGTTCATTTAATGTACATGAGGCACAGTGTGTTATATCAGGCTATTATTCTCAAATCATGGTAGAAATGGATTTTTAATGGAAATAACAAGAACGTATCTCCAAAATATACTTGAACAGAGTTTACAATTTTGAAATGTTGTAGCAGTGCGCTTCCTTCATCCATTTTACTCCCATGAAAGCTTGAGAGCATAATGGATTACCTACCTGTGCAGGATAAATGTTATTTGTGTGGGGTTAGGAATTCTATATCAACGTAATTCATGCACACTCATAATCTACTGCAGTTCAGTTAAAAAAAGAAAAGGAACGCAGGGTACTCAAGTAAATAGTTGTGTATATATATACTTTTTTTCATATTTTGATCATTCTTGACATTTTCAAACCTTTTCATTGACTGCAATTGTGAATTTCGTGCATGAACCTTACAGGAGCATTACATTACTTGCATTATAATTTGACAATACAATTATTGAAATACAAGACATGATTTAGGAGGCGCATTGTTTGAAGTGAACAGGCAAAGAGGGACGAGTCATCTATTTAATGACCATGATAATTATTGTAAATTTAGAATCATTTAGAAAACTTCAATGGCATTGCATGTGTACAAAAGTGGACAATGTGTTTAAAGATGGTGGATGGAATTTCATATCTGCATGTTGCATCCTCTATACTATGCAGCACAATTTATTTTTCTGATACTGTCTAGAATACATTTTCGGATAACTCTCATATGTATAGCTTTTCAGTTGCGATATAATTTGGAAACCTCAATTTGGCCTCCTCAAATATACACTATACAGGGTGATTCTAAAGGTATAGTACAAACGAAAACCACAGATACCTCCCATGAAATAGAGACGAAAGTTCCCCTTCCACTTTGCCAAGAGATGCCTCCGTGAGGAGCTAGACAACGCCGAAA
Organism: Lepisma saccharinum; assembly: GCF_977018435.1. NCBI lineage: Eukaryota > Metazoa > Arthropoda > Insecta > Zygentoma > Lepismatidae > Lepisma > Lepisma saccharinum. Next base: position 36,651,213 of record NC_139251.1, on the reverse strand, counting down.
ACGTGTGAAAATGAACTTCACACCTCTGTACAGCCAGTACCAGTGAAGATAGAAACGCGGAACAAACAAAGTCAAAAGGAACACCAGAGTCGCCCATCCGAAAAACACTAGGCGGCAGCTGCGCAACGCATGCACATGGGGTTCCACAAAGGAAATAGGAGTGTCCCGCAAGACAAGTGAAGGGAAAGGGTAGTGATCGACAACGGTAGGGACAAAAGAAGCAATGAAGCATGAAGTAACAATTGTACAGCGGGAAACAAACACATGCATCACGTGGGGAGTCCCCAAACACAGTGGGGAGACACCGCAGCAAGAACAAAGCACGGTTCAACAAAAGAGAAAGAGGACCGGACGGGGAATGGTACCTGTCAAGGAGACAACAAATGCGGGACGAGGGATTCCCCGTAGCAGCACCGAGGGGATGTCACACAGAGGTGGTGTGCCAGCAGGACAAACACAGCAACTAAGGGCACAGGAGGTTTATTGCCACGCAAAGGTGCACTTACAGATAGGAATAGTATGTAGTACGTAGTCGTACCCCGGACTGACGTTGTTACAAAAGTTGCTCAAATTGACGACCACCACATTGCAGCGTCGCAGGAAATTCTGGCGAACCCTATCAAAAATCCCTGGCATGGTACACACCTCGGCCGATGCTGCAAGTATCCACGCTACCAATGTTTCCTTGTCAGGCACCGGGGTCTCGTAGACGAGTGTTTTCACATGGTCCCACAAGAAGAAATCCATTGGTGTGAGGTCAGGCGAACGGGCGGGCCAGGGGACGGGGCCCTCTCTGCCGATCCAGCGCTGTGGGTAGGTATGGTGCAAAAGGGTTCGCACTGTGCCATCAAAATGTGCAGGCGCTCCATCCAATTGAAACCACATACGATGTCGCACGTTGAGGGGTACATCTTCTAGCAGCTCTGGAAGGACTGATGCAAGAAAGTTGCGATAGAGGCGGCCATTTAAACGTGGTGGCAGCAGGTATGGACCGATAATCTGTTCATCGATGATACCTGCCCAGATATTCACTGCAAACTGGGTCTGATGGTGCACCTCGACTGCTGCATGTGGATTTTCATAATCCCACACATGGCTGTTTCGGCAATTGAAGATGCCCTCACGGGTGAATGTTGCCTCGTCCGTGAAAAACACATGGTGCAAAAAACGGGGATCGTCGGTACAAAACTGCAACATTCGTTGACAGAATTCCACACGTCGTGGGTAATCCCCAGCCTGCAACGTGTGGACTCGCTGTGGATGATAGGGATACAGCAGATCATCATGAAGGACATGCCACACTGTCGACTGTGATACTCCCACTGCACGTGCAATGCTACGGGTGCTAGTGTGTCATCCACGCGAGCAAGTATGTCCTCCTCGACCGCCGCGGTGCGCACATGTCTTGGGTGACCGACATGATGGCCTGCACGTAACACACCTGATTCACCAAGGGTACAGTGCACGTTCGAAAACAACCTGCTGTCGGGTTGTCGCCTCTCCGGATACCGTCTGCGATAAAGGCGTGCAGCTGCTCGGCCAGTGCCATCTGCAAGGCCGTAGACAAAATGCATGTCCCTCAGTTCTACAAATGTGTAGCGTTCCATGGTACAGTGAGGATAGTGCCAATTATGGAATACTGTACTGCAGTGCACAGGTGGCACACACACACACACTGGTCACAACGGCTTCGAAACAACGTACTCAATTGTCGTACGTCAAGCACACCACCACCGCACCGGCTCTTTCACTGACACGCTCCCTGACGCTGCACTTCCAATCAGCCCACACTTCCGCACGGCGCTGTGGTACAATCAGCTGACGTTCCTGAGCCACCCGTGCCTGTGCTCTTCACTACCTGACCACTGCCGTCAGGTGGGGCCATGTACTCTGGGGCCTTGTCATCGTGGAACACATGTAGCGTCCTTCATTCTTGTCCCATTCACCCACAACACGTACTTCGTCCGTCTTGCTCGAGCCGACGGGGAGCACTACGTACGATCGTGTGGTGTTTGTGTACACCAATGTGGGGTAACCCAGCAGTTGAACAGACGTGCATACCCCCACGTAGCTTCATTACACGATTGTCCCACGCAGTTTATCTGTCCAGCCTTGCTCGGCCCGGTCTCACACCCACGCGGCAGTGTGCGGCTGCGGTGGTGTGAGGCCACGCTTGGTTTCGGAGCGGAAGGCTGCGGCCGAGGAGGGACTCGAGTTGTTCGGCTGGGGTTGCGCTCGGAAGCAAGCAGCCGCGTCAGATCTGGGAACGGTGGGCCTGGTGATCGGGATGGAAACATTCCGACCTCGTCCATTAGTGTTGTCCACCGTACGGAGTGGTGGGGTCCGTACGACACTCCAGCAGCCTTTCGCCCACTCCCACCCAGCGATGTGCCTCCGGCTTCATTTCTAAGAGGCTGATTGGGCCCCATCACGACGTTTGTTACAACGTCAGTACGGGGTACGTGCACCTTTCATTAGCAATAACCTCCTGTGCCCGTAGTTGCTGTGTTTGTCCTGCTGGCGCACGACCTCTGTGTGACATCCCCTCGGTGCTGCTACGGGGAAACCCTCGTCCCGCATTTGTTGTCTCCTTGGCAGGTACAATTCCCCGTCCGGTCCTCTTTCTCTTTTGTTGCACCGTGCTTTGTTCTTGCTGCGGTGTCTCCCCACTGTGTTTTGGGGACTCCCCTTGCACTGGCGCGCCATTTCTGCCCTGAACCATGTACGCGTCTGTTGCCTGTCGAGTGTCACGGACCACTTTGCTTGCATTCTCGGTGTGTTTTTACATCCTACGTCGTCCTCCCGTGGTTCTGCAACCCCGCACTACTTTTCTCGACTGCACTGCTTCAGTCATGGTTTTTGTTTCCCGCTGTGCAATTGTTACTTCATGCTTCATTGCTTCTTTTGTCCCTACCGTTGTCGAGCGCTACTCTTTCCCTTCACTTGTCTTGCGGGACACTCCTATTTCCTTTGTGGAACCCCATGCGCATGCGTTGCGCAGCTGCCGCCTAGTGTTTTTCAGATGGGCGACTTTGGTGTTCCTTTTGACTTTGTTTGTTCCGCGTTTCTATCTTCACTGGTACTGGCTCTACAGAGGTGTGAAGTTCATTTTCACACGTTTTCGGCGTTGTCTAGCTCCTCACGGAGGGAACTTTCGTCTCTATTTCATGGGAGGTATCTGTGGTTTTCGTTTGTACTATACCTTTAGAATCACCCTGTATTTAAAAAATTGCCCCAACATTATTTTTTCTTTGTAATTTTCTTAATCTCCAAAAATGTAGTTTGAGGCAGAGATTTGAAAGTGTTATCAGAATTTGGAGCAACCTCAGCATATGAAAAATCACTTTTTCTACCACCATATTTAAATGCTTTGAACCTTGCAGGATTTTGATTTAAAACTTAAAGCTCGAGTGAAGCTCCTTTGTTGCCGAGACGTGTTTCTTAATCTACGAAAATTTAACCTGGTCAAAAATGAGCATAATTTAAACTTTAGTGGACAGATGGTTCATACATCGACCAGCATGGCGAGACAGCAATTGACATATCATTTGTGCCATTTCTTAAAAAGTATACATGATATTTCAGTTCTGTCTGTTTTGTTCATTAGTATACATATGAAGGTATGATTGATTTGGTGTTAAGTGCACTTTATGTACAATAAGCCTATCGGGACTGGGCCTACAGTTTATAGTGGGATCCGAACCACTATATGCCTCCACCGACATATGAAGGTATGACATTCTCAACTTACAAAATAACATATCCATTGCTACAATTATCAAAAAGAGGAGATTTGTAAAGTCCTTTGTTTTCTCTCTTGTATTATGGGATAGATTTTAGATGAAGTGCTATAACTCCTCAACTACCTCTTTTTTGTGATATATTTCACTTTTACATGTAATAATGAGTAAGAAGTAATACTTGACAACATGTGTTGTTGGCAAGTATTAGCAGGAGGGACCTGGGTGGTAAAGGCCTTAATTTTGAAATGCAACATTTCCGAGCACTGTAATTTCTGCTGTTTTTTCTTTTGGGTTTAAAGTTGCGGCATGGACATTACATGTTCTTAAAGATGTTCTTAAAGATGTTCTTAAAGAATAGTCTTTTGTCATGCTTCCCTCCAAATTTGGTCCATCCAGCATCCGTAGCACTGATATTGGATGCGAAATTCCGGAAATTCTTTCCCTAAGCTGGCAACACTGCCCTCATACATTGTTGTTATTTTTTTCCCTAACAAGTCTGTCTTCTTTCAATGAAACTTTGCATGGTTGTAGGAATGTACCACTGCTAGGTACTACATTTTTTTCATTTACTTCAGTCTATTTTGGGGGCCACAGTAAAATTGGTCTGTCACAGGCGCAGTTGGCCCTATAGCGCACAGGATCAGTGAACCCCCAGTAATATAAACATTTATCTCGAGAATGGACAATAAACCTTTTGACAATTTTTCGCTAAATTTTCTACACAAGAAGTCGTGTATTTGTGTCCGTAACACGGCAATTCTTTTGCTGAAGAAGAGAAACCGCGAGTTGGTTGCCCTTGTGTAGACCCTCAGCTGAACCCCCACAGGAGAGCTCCTGCCATAGTGAAGGTTCGTGCAGCAGGAAGAAGTTCGGGGTAGCTATATGGACAAAATACGTGGCAGAGGATACTGAGGAACCTCGAATTCCGACCAACGGTCATGCGCAGTTCATGCTCTCTCAGAAGCCAGAAGGCACCCTCCTCACTGCGAGTGGTTCCTCCCTTCCAGTGTTGCCCTGTGAGGTTCAAGTTTGAAGCGCATTCGATACATATTCAATCTTCTCTGTTGAATAATTTTTGTGCCAAACTTCTTGGCACAAATGCAAAATTGTGGCAGAGAAGGATGAGTAGAAATGAACGAAAGCTGGAATTAGACACGATTAATTAAAATAAAAGAAATAAATTACTTAAATAACTCTTGCATGCATTCAGACTTCTTCCCTAAAGATGGAAACACTACGGATATGTGAAAGTAAAAGAATGGCGCAATATTAGACAAGAAAGGAAGATGTGACAAACCCTGTTGGTGTCAATGTTTCAAGTTTGTATTTTTTCTAAGTGCTTGGATAGTTGCAAAGTATTGATGCTCCAAAGGATGGACTATGTTACGTCATTTGATGCAGTGTATGTGTTGCTGTCTGTGCAGGTAAGAAATGACCACTGAAATGCATACAGTTAACGGAAATAAACTTTCTCGTATGTTGAAAGAAAATTAAGAGATAAAGCGTGTGCTGGTCGGCCAACTCCAAATTTGAAGAAAGAAATAAAAATGCTTTAGCGTTTCAATGAAAGGGGGTCAGGTTTCTAGTACGCACATGCCATAGGTTGCCAATTCCCTTAAATAATTGTAGGACCATTGTGATTAGTCATTTTATAATTGAATGCATGGTCGTGCGAAGGGGAAAAGGTGCCACATCAGCCTGGAAAATTAATGTCAACCTAAAACAATTTATTATCCACATATAATTTCATTTCAGTCACAGTAATTTATGATAATTATTATAGAGGCGTTGCAGGGATTGAAGAAGTGCTTTATTGAGAGAACAACACTATTACAGGGAAAAATGTGCCTCGTTTGTCTCCACCTGCAAAAAAAAAAAAAGAGACGTCCATGATTTTCTAATAAAACCCGAAATGTCTTTCATAGAGGCACAATTTATTGTACTTACTTAATTTTAGCCCTAAATTTGCACACCTCTACTATGAAAAGATTATGTACCAATCTTTTAGCCCCCCCCCCCCCCCGATCCTTTTGTTTCGCAAAGAAAGTCTATTTGCGGAAATTGAATATGTGTCATGACTTCGGTGAACCCCCAGGAAAATAATGCACGAGCCGAGCCGGTCTGTTGTTTCATTTTGAAATGTGGTGACCAATTTTTCTCAAATACAATGTGAGACACCAATTGAAATGACACACTAGAGCACCAGTGATAAGTTCACAGTAAGCTAAAACTTAAGCAGAAAATGGACAGATTGGTTCTAAAATATTTTGAGCCTTTCGTGTCAATAATTTTAACAGCAACACTACTCATAATTAATCCAATAAATTTTAACCTACAAATTCAACTTCTAATTTCAGCAATAATAAAAATAGGAGCTGTTCCATTTCATATTCTTTTTTATATGCCGTTTTACCTCTGCACTCTGGCATCCACTTTCACTTTTCAGTGACTGTAAATACTGAATGTAGTTTGCTTCCTCATATTGGCTACAGCGAATTTGTAAGGTCCCTTGTATAGGTGCGAGTTGTAAATTTGAAAGTGGAAACACTGTTGAACAGAGGTGACAACATGGAGCATCTCGGGGAGCGAGCGTCATCATCTGGACCCCTTGTGATACGTGGAGTGCCAAAAGCTGTCACCGCAGCAAGGACAGATGTATGTGTGTGTGTGTGCACACTAAACTAAACTAAACTATTGCCTTGCGGTTTTAAGTACCTTGGAACATTGGTTCTAACCTAGGTCATTAAATTTTATATTTAAAAAGTAAAAAAAAAAAAAAAAAAAAAGCTCCCTGTGCTTAGCAACATTCCATGAAAGCGTATAGGGGGTGTAGTTAGGGCCCCACATTTTCTTGATCACGGCCGAACATGGGGGTGATGTGATCAGCACCACTCCCCTGGCCACTTTTACGGCGCCGGAGCCGCTTGACCAGGTGGAAAAAAATTGCGGTTGTTCCCCACTGGGAATCGAACTCTGGGACTCTCGCATGGTTGTCAGATGCCCTAACGACTTTCTTTTTAATACGTAGTATGCGGTAGTATTTCCGTCAGTCGCACTTTTCTCAACTTTCACGCATATCAAGTTTTACTATATTCTCGGTTTTCTCATTACGGACAAGCACAAACATCCATGTCCTAGCCGGGATTGGAACCCGGGACCCCTGGCGTCGTAGCGTGCTGTGCTAACCTCTCCGCCACGGAGGTCGACTAACGACTAACCTACTGCGGCTAATATTTAAGTGCGTCATTTGAAAACACTACATTTACATTGTAAGTAGGGAGACAAATTTGTGATAAATAAAAACTGAGGAGAGCGGTAAATTAAATGTTAGATCAGCGGTATATACCAGCGGTGAAAAAAAAATGGCACACACTTTTTCATCATGAGAGGAAACAACATACAAAAGAGCTATAAATTGATAAACTACTTCATTTTTATATACTGTACACATACACAAGTACTTAGCTGTCCAACCAAAAAGAAAACAACACAACATCTCTTCATTTCTAAATTGCATATCTCAAGTGATTTATTAATTGTATATATTTAAAGGATATCCTTGCTGTCCAACAAATAAAATAATCACTACTGCACATACACAAACACATGTTGAAAATCACATGATAAACAAAATTCATTCATGACTGAATACAAATGACACCATTGTTTCCCTTGATGTGTGGGAACAGACTAATCTTATCGCTGCTACAGCTAGCAAGTTCAATGAAACTGGAAGTTGAGTAGACATTTGGGGGAAGAAAGGAATGCAGCTTGACAGGGAGCGAAGTTTTCGAAGTTAGATTATGTGCATGGGAAATCCCAATTTGCAGCGTCTTCCTGATGTGATCGAAGATAAAACGTTCTTCAGCTGCAAGCGGTAGGAAACTTTAGGCAAACGTTTAGTTACAAATCGACAATTTACGCGCACAACCTCGATTGCAGGATTTTGAGTGTTTTCTACTAATTTTGATGATATTTCACAGTTATTTCGCGAAAAAGCGTTCATTTCGTGGAAAAGCACACATTTCGCATTACTTCGCGAATAAAACTCATGCGTATTTCATCATTGGGGGTGTATACCGCGTTTGGTAGAACCTGTCCCGCTTCCCGCGCTAGGGAGCGCTCAACAGTTTCCGTGCTGGGGAAAGTCAAAGCCAGGCAGCCAATTAAAATACGCAACGTCGCAACAGCGTCTACGTAAACGCCTCTCTTCTGGCTTTCATTCGCTCCTCGCTGCCCAGCAGACGATTTTTTCCTCGTTTCTCATTGACACCGAAACTGTTGAGCGCTCCCTAGCGCGGGAAGCGGGACAGGTTCTACCAAACGCGGTATAGTTCATTTCGCGATTTCGCTCATCGCGAAAATTCAATGTCCCTAATTGTAAGTCATACGCAAAATGAGCTATGGGACTAACAACACCAAAAACGTGACCACATTTCTATAGCCAAGTTCAAACGTAATGCCCATCTAACTAACCTACATGTAAAATATCAGCACTATGCCATGAAATCTTAAGTGATAAATGCAACTGCTGTTTGCTCGGTGAGGTTGTTCAGTTGCAGAATGGTGTCCTCTAATCCACAAGGCTGCATTCTTTTCGGCAGGGAAATTGTGAGACTGGATCATTAATGGACACGAATGATTTTTCAGTTGTTTGTTACATATCTAAGAAACTGTCCACTGTATACTTTCAATTCTATCTTCCTTGAGGGTGATGATAACATTCCTGGGAGGGATGCAAAAAAAAAAAAAAAATCTTTAGCCGCGGATATCCGTGAATTCGCACACTCTGTGAACAGGCACGTAATACATTTCGGGGGTGTAACCAATTGTTTCAATAATAATAATATAATTAGAATAATTAAATTAAAATAATATTATTTAAATGTAAATTAATTAGTATTGTTATTATTACATGAATAAGTAAAAACATGGTAACGGAATAGATAGCTATATATAACAACTTGTTTTCATTATCTAGCTTATGTGTAGTTAAGATGGCCAAAATTTGTATAAAAGCAACTGCCCTGGCACGGAAATTAATGTCAAATAAAGAAATGAATATTTATTGAATAACAGAAAGAGAGATCCAATTGTATTAGGCAAAAATAATTGTACGATGATCACTTTTAATTGCCTATTACGTACAATTGACGAAAAATAAAGTTGCTGATTAACATTTTATGCATATTATCGTAGGGTGCGTTCCGAAAGTCTTAACGAAACGAACGCATTCAACGAAAATAACTGGGCTCGTGAATCTGGTGAAACCAGTTATTTTACAGACTTATGGGACACACTAGGCGAAAGCGCAGGCGCAGCGATTTGTTTAGAGAAAGTTTCCGCATGGCGTCAGCGGAAGGGATGTCCTTATGGCAAAAATAAACTCTATTATGGCCACTGTTACTCATTTTAATCACATTCTAAGAACGGTCAAGGCATACTTATCTTGTGCATGTTGCTTCATATCGCTATTTGTTAAAATTATAATACATTTTCCGAACTAGTGCAGTTTGAATCCATCAGCACGCGCTTTGTCTGCAAGGAGCAGACGATTTTCACGGAACAAACCAGCATCCTGGCCCGTGCGTTTGGTGAATCTCGTTCTTGCACGAAACGCACGGAATGCGACTTTTGGGACAGCATAATGAAACTCACGAAACGCACGGAAGCACTTATGGAACGGCCAGTTACCATAACTCGTTTAACGCGTTAAACTCGTGCGACTTTCGGAACGGGTCCATAGTGTGCATACATCTTTGGAACTGTCCTTCAAAACCGTATGAGCCAAATTCCTTTGCATAACAGATGCTAAACAATTATATTTTGATTATGTAATTTTTGTGCTTGGTCTTTTGGGGGGGGGGTCCGGACCCCTTGGACCTCCCCTAAATACGTCCTTCTCAGTGAAGATGTGCAATCTACGTTTACGCGTAGAGACACAACACTATCCAGAAGGCGTATCATTGCTAATGCTCTTGTATGTACGGTCCTACCTCAAGCTAGCCCTTCACGCTGAAGCACCTACAGGGAGCCAAAGCGTCCAGGGCTGTTGAATATTTAAAATGCGTGATTTATGTGTGCCCAGCGCGGTCGCATCAATCAAGAAGGAGGCGGAGGTTCAAGGGCAAGGGATAAAGGATAAAGGGGAAGACGACCATGCAGAAGGTCACGTGACTTCGATCAATTCTCCTCCATAGTTCCGGCCAGGAGCATCAGTCATCAGTCTCTCACGGGGGCAGAGCCTCAGCGAAGATACGCGAAGGGCGCAGATCTTGTTATTGATGAAGCACTTTACTTTCTTTTATGTCCACATTACATCTTTCCGAAGGATGAAAGCGATAAAGAGATTGCCGTAGATAGTTTTAGTCCTGTGCTTGCGTCTTCATCGTCGTATGAGAACCAGAGTAAGACAGGCACGTATCTAGAAATATATTTCTGGAGGGATCCGAACCAAGTGTCTAATAATAATAATAATAATAATAATAATAATAATAATAATAATAATAATAATATTAAATTAATTAAATATGTATATTAATTAATATTGTATTTTGATTACATGAGTAGGTAAAATGACAACATTAGAATATATATCGTGGCACAGCGCTAATGGCTCGGCACTCGCTCGCTCATGTCCCCCTAAGGGACTGCGTTGAGGTACTCACCCTATCACACGGAACTGGATTTCTAGTAGAAATGCCCTAGTTGGCGCTGAACTAACTTTCTAGGTAGCAATCATGGCCGTCTGGCTGACTGCTTGACTGGTTTGGAGGAATAGGACATGTTCTAATTACTACTTACTTTCCTCGACTGGATTCTGTGGAACAACCAATCAGAGCAAAGTTTCGCCATGTGAAGATAATCTGTGAGTGTGCAAAGGAGCGTTTTTGTCTGTGGTTTATGAGTGTTACTCCAGCAATGTATAACGTATACAGCATGAAAGGCGCGTTGAGTTATTATACCATCTATGCCGAGTGCACGGTGTTTACATTTCAAACAACTAAAATATGATTCCATACGTGTACAGTAAACGTTGGAAAGTATGTATTTAAGCAGCGCCATTGTTTTGTACCTAATAACTTTTTATATGAAACGTTATTCCACTCGGTTGAATAGTTATCGGCTTTTAAAAATGTGAAGTGACACATTGTTTACTTCTCACGCGGCCGCCATTACAACTTCCCTCGTATAGGAACAAAAGTCTATCGACAAGTACGTGTGAGGCGAAAACTAGCAAATTGATATCAAGTCCAGCGCCAACTAGGGTATACCTACTGAAAATCCAGTTCCGTGTGATGCGGGCTTAAATAACAAAACGAAGTATGTTTTCTACACTCAGAGGCGTCTCGTGAACGCATGCTGCGCATGCGTCAATTGTGGGAAAAAGAACAGCTTGCTCTGCGACGATATTAATGAGCATTTCTACATTCTAAGTTCTTCATATATGAGACGTATTTATTTTACATGAGTGCGATCAACTAAGCTTATATTACATTTCTTGGATCTGAAGTGACGCGTGCGTCAATTGTGGGAAAATAATTATTAATTTCTTTCACTTCAGATCCAAGAAATGTAATATAAGCTTAGTTGAGCGCTCTCGTGTAAAATAAATACTTCTCCTATATGAAGAAATTAGAATGTAGAAATGCTCATTAATGTCGTCGCAGAGCAAGCTGTCCTTTTCCCCACAATTGACGCATGCGCAGCATTCACCGCATGCGTTCACGAGACGCCTCTGCGTGATTGAGAATGGCAGATACAAGGGAAGATGGAACTTACCCTGTTCGGGCGGTGTCTTCCCGTTCCATCGCTTCTCGAAAAGTGGGCGTGGTTTGTCCCGATCCATCGCTCCTGATAACGAAAGTGGTTTTTCCAGGTCAGGTGTTCCCGATCCATCGCCCCAGAAGAGTCAGTTGTATGCAGGTGTTCACGCCAACTCTAGGGTGTGTGTGTATGCAGACTTCCTTGAGACGATCACAATTTTAGTTTAAGTTAGGGTTAGGTTAAATTTTTGGTAGTGTCTGCTGCCACGTTCTTTTTCTGCTGGAACCCAAAAGAGACATGCGCGTGGCAGCAGACTCGGTCTTTTTTATCGTGATTTCATCATGCTATGTATGCAATTACGTCTGTAACACATACTGTGAAGTTTTAGCGATTACTTACACAAAAGTGTTTTAAGATTAGGTCCCTTAGCATTCTTCTAATAATAAACCTAAATGCTCTCGTAGTTAGGTTAGGTTCTGTTAGCATTAAAATAATATCATTAAATGCTTTCTAAAAAAAAGGTTCTAAATTACCTGTACATTCATGTCCACTAGTCATAAACTTGCATTTTTCTTGTCTTCCTCTGTTCTTAAGATTTGTAACGTCCTCTTTACAGACGAATTGCGTGGCAGGAACAAATTTGACGCTCATTCTTATTGCTGCCACGCGCGTGGCAACAGACACGGCCTAGATTTTTATATACATTCTGTGAGTGTTCATTTCCTTATTTTCGGAAGCTGTGCGTATTTCGCAATTGCTCCGCGTTCACCCCGGCAGTGACTGGACATTTACCTTCTGAACTCCTTTCTCATCATTTTTGAGTTGCGAGACTCTTACCTGCATCGACAGACATTCCACGATATAACCAAGGATATAACAGCACGTATTCATTATCTAGCTATGTAGTTTAGATCGCCAGGAAATTAATGTAAAAGAGTCCGTGTTGCTTGTGCCGAGTCATTTGCGCCGAGTGTTCTTATCGGTTCATTATCGCCGCGACATATGTCAAGACCTTCCTTGGTGGGTTTTCCCACAATCATTACTGCCGCGCGCACGTGTGTTTATGACGTTGCCCAGCTCCAGCTGTATTTATCTTCGATTGTAAAGGAAGGTGATTGGTAAGTGAATGTAAGATGAAAGTATATATGAGAGATATACATTGGGAAATTAGTATTTATGTAAAACTGAGACTTGAGAGAGACGACAAGATGGCTGAGAATATGGAAATGATAGAAACAACGCGTGCAATGCCTTCGAGCATTTGCATACCTACAAGAATTCAAATAACGTTTGTATTGTTGTTGTGCAAGTGTATCGAAATATTGTGTTTATATATACACGTAGCTATTACGTATATAATGTTTGCAAAAGAATACACTGTATTTATAATGTTTTTGACGATTTTATGTAGTGTATAATAATTAAGGTTAATAGACTGGCACATTTATGTTGCTTCCAAAGTGTACATTTACGTAGTACTTGTAGAATGCTTTCAATATTTTAACAATACTGTATTTACAATGTTTTTTGACGATTAACGATAAATGATTAATAGTTAATAAGCTGATACTGATTTATGTATTTTCTGTTGTGGAATAAAATTGATATAAGTAATCCTGTGTAACGTCTTTTGAAATAAGTAAAGAAAAGTCACATCTGACTCTCTGGATAGGTTTAACATTTCAGTATAAACACAGCTGTGCATCGTCATAAACACACGTTTCATTTTATGTTTTAAGTCCACTTTATGCACTAAGCACCATGTGCCCATAAACACACGTGCGCGCGGCGGTGATGCCACTCTGGATTGTGGGAAAACCAGCGGAGCAAGATCTTGACATATGTCACGGCGGAAATGAACCGATAAGAAGCCTGGGCGTCGTGCAAACGACACGACACCAATGTAAAATATATAAGGAATTGAATATTTATTAAATAACAACAAAATAATGTTATATCCAGTTGAAATGTGAAGTCCATGATTAATATTTTATGCATATTATTATTATTAATGTGCATTAAATCTTCTTTGGTATTGTCATTCAAAGTTATAATCCCAATATAATCCTTGCCTTTAATAAGTTCAGCGAAAATAACCATCGACTAAACAGCAAATGTTAAATAAGTGTATTTTCACTGTTTAATTTTAATATTTGGTAAATCTTTTAGGGGTGGTCCGGACATCCTGGACCACCATCCCTAAATACGTCCTTGAGAGGAACGTAACTCCAAAAATGCTGTTTTCAGTTTGATTTAAATAAACTCCTCTGGAAAGCTCTGTTTGGAGTAGGGATGGCCATTTTCGAAAGAAAAAAAATGTTTTTCGCTATTTTCGATGAATTTTCAGTTTTTCATTTTCGAAAAAAATAATTCGTACTTTCTCTTTTGTTTTCGAGAAGAAGCACGGAGAATGTTTCCCGGAAACTGTGGAAATCACATGACATTTTCGGTAGGAGAAACGCCCCAAATGAAACAACTGTGAAAAAAACTTGTTGGAAAAATTTGAACAAACATGTTCGGTTGGAGAAAACAAGAACAAAGTCCTCCTGAATTGAAAGCAGAAATTCAAAGAGTCATCGGCGGCATCGAGCCGCTGTTATGCGAAAAGTGACCAACAATATTGTCAAAAAAACTCGAGAGTGTCAAATGCATCGTGGAGAACAGTTGTCAGATATGCTTTTCCACATTTAATGGCAATATTTGCCCTGTGAAATAGTGTAATAATTTTGTCAACTAATAAATATATAAAATGTTTTTTTTTCTTGAATTAAATCGTGCGTTACTTTTGGGACACTCTTTATTCATATATACAGTTGCGGCGATTGGGTGGCAAAATTGGGGGTGCAAAGACCTTTTACTTTTTCTTGGTAGACAAGGCTTAGCATTAAAAGCATAGTGCGGGGCCGTGCCCCCATGTCCCCCTAATCACCACCACTGTGTATGTATGTATGTATTATCTATCTAGAGCATTTCCTGACATTCGCTACGAGACTCGGCGGCAAGCGGTCCGGCATCAGGGCTTGTCTTTCCCGGCGAACGTGGTCCGCGACAGTTACAAGAGTCGGCTATTAAAATTACAGTTTTCATACTGTGTACTAACCTTGACTACAGAAGGTGTTGAAAATCATGTCCCTCTGCTGCAACACATTCCTGGCATCTCTGAAGAAAATTGGCATTTACACGTGCAAGTTCGTCTACTGTAATTCTCCCGATTGCTCGTACAATACTCTCTTTTAACTCACGGATGGTGTGCGGATTGTCTTTGTATACTTTATTTTTTTAGATTTCCCCATTTTTCTTTCCACTTTTATTCAGAACTGACCCTGTTACTCTAAACTTTTTTACGAGGTTTAATATAGTGGTCCTATGTGGAATTGGAACATCAGGAAATTTCGTTGCAAAACGTCGTCGCACTTCTCTACAATTCCTCTTTCCGAAGTAACACTCGACAAGATAAATCCTTTGTTGTAATGTAAACTTTTGTGGTGCCATATTAAGCCACAATCTTCAACACACGGACACGACACAACACAACTTCCGAGGGAAGATTATATTGGCGTCAGCCTGCAACGTCAACAGAAAGGGAAAGAGAGCGAAAAAAAAAAAAGACTAATGTCGTTTTCACGTTCAGAAGACACAATGGGCTCTTATGGACAATGCTTTTCTTATGGGAAAATACGAGCGCGCTGTTGTAAAATGTCTCGATTTACAAATTTACCTTACGTAAAATCGGTACCTGCAGTTTTGTAGGAAATTTTGTAGAGAATACAATGGTGAACACAAAAAACTGGTAACTTGCTTACATATTTTTAGATAAATTGAAAACTCAAATTTTCTGTGAAAACAATTTTTTTACATTGTTTTCATTCCTAACGTTGAAAGATGCCGTAAAATTGAAGCATTCATTATGAAAAAAATTGACACTGTTTTTTAATTGTCATAGGTGATGGTGGTGCTCAGAATTTATCAATACTTTAAAGCATATTCGCATTAAAAAATATTCAAATAAAGTATGAGGAGATTTTTTATATTCGTGCAGTACAAAATGTCGTCGCTGGCCATTTTTTGTTCTGTAATTCTAAGTAAAAACTTCCAGCGACAAAGTTGTGGAGAAAATAATGAAATTATTTTTTATAACCACTCAAAGGTTCCGAGAAATATTACTTCCATGCATTTGGAGTTTCTTTTTAACCCGAACCGTGCGCGAAGTAAGGAGACGTTGTCTGGCCATCTTGAGCTGACTCACCGCAGCATTCCGGCTAATCACCACCAGATTTTCGAGTTATTTTATTTCCATTCAGTAAAATATTAACTTCATGCAGTTTGTTATAATAGAATTGGAATTACTTAAATTTAATAATTGACAATTATTTCCAATGCTGCTGTTGTGAGCAACATTAGTGCTGTCGCAAATACACGTTGTTTTTGTTTACGGTTGTGACAGTCAGATTTACCGTCATTATTATTATTATCATGATTATGCATGTATGTAGCGGTAAAGAGACGTGTTGATTCAAAGTGTTAAGTGTTTTAATTTGTAAGATTACATATTTGATTTTTGCCAAGCCGACGGGAAGAACGAGAGGTTCGCGTGTGTTAAGGGGAGCACCTGAAGGGTCACGCTATGCGTCTAAAGCTTAGGAAATTCGACCGTAATGACAAACATTTAAATATCTCGGTTTCCAACGGTCAGATTCATGTGAAACTTATACCAGCGCAGCGGCATGTGTGCAAGGACAGATATGTGGAGTTTCGTCACGATCAAGCGACAATTACGGACGCCAGATCAAATCGGTTCTAATTGATCAGTTTGTGGACAGCGATTGCAATTGAGCTATGGGCGACAGCCAGGCGGAAGCTTAATCCGCACAAGTCAACTTCGGACACGGTACGTCCTAGTTTGGAGACAATAGAGCAAAGTGGACTGACCCCTTCGGAAGCGTCACTCCAACGTGCGCATAGCGTCGTTTTTCAAAATCTAAATAAAACGAAGGACATGGTTTTTCGACACACAGTCTTACCGCGATCCTTGTAGCGAGAGAAGCTCCGTGCTACCTCTCCATATACAGTTTTGCCGCGATTCTTGGAACGAGAGCACCTTCGTGCTACCTTTCGTGTACAGTGGACTTTGTCGTGTTGTGCGAACACCAGTGTGTGTGTTAGGCAGTAAGTCTACACGAGTGCGCCTACCTCAACTGCTGGGGGAAGCTGAAGCGAAACTGTTTCCGTGATTACCTTACGCCATTTATAATTTTTGAGGAACGAGGAACACCGGAAACTATGGCGGGCTAGAGGGAGAAGAGAGATGAGGGCGTTACGTCGATTCGCCTGATGTCAGAAGAAGCTACGCCGACGATGCCTACCCGCCGCCATGGAGAGAGAGAGAACGTCGAACGCCGCCCCATTGATACGCCGACGATGCCTACCCGCCGCCATGGAGAGAGAGAGAACGTCGAACGCCGCCCTATTGATACGCCGACGACGCCTACCATCCGCCACGTTGACGCTCCGACGACGCTTACCAGCCGCGACAGAGAGATGTAGAGAGAGATGTTGACGCTCCGACGACGCCGACGACGCCTACCAGCCGCGACAGAGAGATGTAGAGAGAGATGTTGACGCCCCGACGACGCCGACGACGCCTACAACGACCGCTCAGATGCGACGTCCGAACCGCGCCATACCACGGAGACCCACCGATCCCGAGAGGAAGAGGAGCCGGGGAACTAGGTGTTTGAATCCTTTTCGCATCTTCACCGTCGCGACCAAAGAAACCTTTCGCATGGATACTATGTGTTTTCAATCGCCCATAACGACGCAGGATGCACCTCGGAAGCTGAGAGTTGGTAAAGTATTCATCTGTGTGAGCCTTAACACGTGACGGCCCGATTGATTTAGAGAACGCCCTTGAAATTCGCCGACATTTGGAAAACGCCCACTCAACTCGAAATTTTATATCAAACTCCCGTCGCGCTTGTCATGTGTAATCTATTCGTCTCAGGTCAATTTTTCTTATTCCTTGTGATATTTTTTTATGATCTTAAATTCATTGTTGCTTGTGCTCCTTTGTATTTGTTTAAAGTGCGTACTATTAGAGTAAAGCGCCGCCCGCTTAATTGCATATTCTACTTGAGGTTTGTTCATTTTTATGTGTCAGCGCTGTGTCGCTGCTAGCTATGTCCGGTCGCATATGTGATTATTTGTTAAAGTATTTGCCTGGTAATGTGAATTGCTCGTCGCGGCGAAGTGTTTAAGTCCCGCCTGCTAGAGAGTATATGTTTGCGTCACTCAACGGAGGTTATTTGTTATGTTTGGAACCACGTGAGGTCTTGTAAAAGGAAAACGTCCGCCCACGTGAATGTAATTGCCGTTGAGGCGCCTTTGTTTATACTGGTCAAGTAATGTATGGTCACCGCGCCGACTAGTTTCTTTTTTAAAAACAAAAGGTGAACTTAAGTAAGGGCTGGCTAGGATTTAAGTAGCACTGGAGCAAAATCACAAATGACCTGATTAGACAAAAAGTAAGATAAAAATTAATTGAGAATGCAATAATTAGGGCTTGTCGTCATAAAACCTGTACATGTCATGTATAATTTCTTGTGTCGATGACCCCATGAGGTTTGAATCTGAGAGAGAATGTGAGAGTGCAAGTGTGGGGACCTGTAATGATTCCATTTTTGTTGGTTATGAATAGAATATACTTTTTATTTTCATGTTAATTTTGGGCTATATCATTTTCGTATGTATGTCGCTACCCGTGATTTTCAGGTATGCAGCTAGCCGCTTCCCGGCTACAGGTAAAGAGGTGGTAATTTGAAAGTACATATGTCTTTGTTTTTATTCGATATGGCGTATCACTATGCACTGTTGGTCACCGGTTCCTACACACGAACTTAACCTGGACCGTAACGCTATTTCGCTTGTCCGAGGGAGATTTTGCCGCCTCTATTTAGGTAGTGGTAGCATTTGTTTTCCCGGGCAAGGGAGGGTGTTTCTTTCAATCATACATTTTACTGTCGACATTAATACTGAAATGATCACCTTTCAGTTTCCAACGTACACATAAATTCATAGACACCATATTAACCCTTGAAAGGCTTTCCAACACGTGACAAAATATATCATTATATATACAAAATATGTAACACCTTCATTGTGAAGGAAGCTCATCATTTCCCGACGACATGAGCTAGCGGAGTATTTGCAACACTGTGCGGTTTCTCCATAAGCGCCGTTGTGTCTTCTGAACGTGAAAACGACAGTAGCGTGCGACTGTCGCGGACCCCATTCACCGGGAAAGACAAGTACTGACGCCGGGCCGCTTGCCGCCGAGTCTCGTAGCGAATGTCAGGGAATGCTCTGTATTCGATACACTTTTATTTACTCATTTCATCAACTAACTGGAATTTTTTATCTGCTTTTTCTCCCGGATCACTATCCAAACATTTGATATATCCTCATTTCGTTCTTCTCTTATCCACAATCAACTCCAACTACTAACCATAGTCAATATATTGTTCTGGTTACCCGAATATCCGATCCAGTATATTGTATTGTTTTGTAGTATCTTGTATTGTATGTACTGAAATATGAAATAAAAATAAAATGGGGGAACCGAAAAATTCTGCGGATATGACGCCCTGTTTTATTTTAAAGGCACCAGAACATAAGCGCATATCCCTGAATGTATGCGGGTGGATGTTGGGCTACTTCGAGGGTTCCCGCCTTTTCAATCTATCTATATGTACGTAGTTTTAACGGATGTGTTCATAGTGTGATACCTGATGGAATTTCCCCTCAACCGCCCGCCCCCTGCTCATGCTTTGAAAGACAGGATGAGTTGTTGCTGTTTCGCATCAACATGCAGCGTAAAAAAGGCGGGCATAATCCTAGCGAGAACATCCCTCTTGATCAGAATCATTGCAGACCTTATTTTCTTCATTGTCGCGATGACCTCCCTCCCCCCGCTCCCCAGACAGAGATTGTGTTGGCGCTCGCAGCGTAATCTTCCGGCTGACAAATGAACTTAACGCTAATCTCGTTCGAGCCGGAATCCAATTTTCAGCCTCCATGCTGGGTGCCTCCACCACGCGTCAATTCCAAGCTCCACACAGAGGCGCAATGATACGTCATTCGGCAAATAACATCGAGGAAGGGAAAAAAAGGAGCATTCGCCAGAGCGTGGTTATATCAATTGTGATTGTTACGTCACGCGATCTGTTTCGTCGCTTACCAATCGAAAGAGATAACGGCCATTTTAGCAGCTGTTTACCGCTGTTTTTTATTATTCTGTTTCGTCTTTTCTTTGGAGCAGCGGGACTATCTGGGATTTTGCTTGTTCACATTTTATTGTGGTTTCTTATTAAGCAATTAACTTTTGATATACCCTTTTGTATACACACACCGCGATTCATAAACCGGTGAAACATTTTTGAAATTTACCACAGATAGAGTATGCAACGTATATGGTGATTCTGTTGGGGGTAAAATTGGTTTCTTATGATTAGTTTATAGTAGGGCCATTTAATCTCAAACCATACAGGTAAGTAATAAATGTGTCAGCTTCAAATTTCAAAATCAGCTGAAAAAAAAATTATGTTAAAGGACCACAGCACAGATAAAGATATATAAGCAGATCTTCATCGAAGGCAGGAAAACCGCTGCACGGACCTCCCACTGAGAAATGGCCCCTCGCAAGAATTTGGGAAATAATACGTTGAGAGGCGCCTCGCACTTTTGCTTCCACTTCTTCTGCCTAGCAGAACAAGAGATGGAGCTGCTGAATATCACCGATGTCGAGTTCAAAAACTGACGTCACCAGACTCCCACCTCCCCGGAGGGATGGGGTTTCCCAGAAAACGCCTCCCTGCGATTCTGCGAAGCCTCGGAGCATGTATTTCTTCCTTGTTTGGAAAAAATGTGGTCTATAAGACTTTCACTTGTGTCGGTCACGCGTGTCGGCAGACGAACGAGCTGCTTGTACCCCGCTGATTGCATCGCATCGAAAATGCATTATCCGCTGCAGTAGGTTTCATCAGTGGCGTCTCGTCCCTTGGGGCTTCCGGGGCTTAGCCCCTAAAGAAAAACGGACGTATTCACGTAATTATCCATCACCATAACGCATAACTATCACACAGTCTTTTAAAAGGCGATTTTTACCCACGTAAATTCATCGTCTGTTGCAATGGATACGACAGCGCTCCTAGCGGCATTGATGTCAATTATCGTTTTCCGGGGCACGTCGCAAAGGAAGGCGTGGCCTACACCCACCTACGCTACAGTGAAGGTCACATGCTAGCAGAGATAGGAGGGGAGAGTGCAATGGATTTGAGTGCTGATTCGGGGCTAGCTCCGTTGAATCGCGTTCGATCTCGCGTGTTGTTCTCTAGTGTTTTGGTGGCTTTCATTCGCTATGTTTGAGTGAGTTTGGCAGGGTTGATGTTCGAACACAAATTGATGAAGGACATAGGCTGTCAATTACAAGACACAATGAATTTGTCCGGAAAAATAGGCATATATTAAATAGAATTATCGATTGCTTAAAATTCTGTGGTCGACATGAACTTGCTCTACGAGTACATAATGAAAGAGAACAATCTTTAAACAGAGGCATCTTCCCAGATTTATTATCCCTTCATAGAAGAGGGAAAACTAAAGAGGGAACTTCGTGTTCTTTATTGTAGTGAAGAGTTGAAAAACATAAACTCTATCAGTAGATTGCATTCATTTTTTATTTAAAATTATTTAGAGGGTACCTTTTCAGAAACAGTAAAAATGACAAAAATAGTTTTAATAACTCCAGTGGCAACAGCTGAATCTGAACGATGTTTCAGCACATTGAAGCGTATTAAAACCTGCTTAAGAAATGCAATGGGACAAGACAGACCAAATGCCTTGGCACTTGCTTACAATAGAGATAGAATACATTTCAAACATAGAGGGCTTCAACGAAAAAGTAATAACAAAATTTGCTGAGCATAAGAACAGGAGTCAACGTTCGTAGAAAGGTATGTTTCACAACAATACCTGTTTATTTTGTAATCATGTGAATTGTCATTATATTTTAAATTCTTTAAAAAAATAAGTCCAGTATTGTAGTTTACAAGAAGATAAATACCCGTTTTTTTGTAATTCATGTGAATTGTCATTATATTTTAAATTCTTTAAAAAATAAGCCCCGGCCAAATTTGAGGCCATGAGACGCCACTGGGTTTCATGACGAGAACCGAAACGTGGTAAGCCAGAAAAGACTGCAAAATAGTTTCTTATTTTTCATTAAAAATGACGGGCGTCTTTGGATGTTGAGACGCACATCCGAGAATTAAGGGTTTGTCGTTTTGTTTGAGTTTCAAAGACACCCACAATGCTCCAATGTGCACATCCGACTCAGAATAAATAAGTTCCGATATTACGTCGCTTTTTACGTCTCGATCGAGCCTATACAGTTTGAACCCTTCAATTTCAACATGTCGATCTGGAATGGAATCATCTAGCCAAGTCTCGGTGATTGCAACGCAAGTGAAATTAGTTATGTTTGAAGCTGCGATTTGATCTGCTTTGTTCTTCAGCCGATTAATATTGATGTGGCCCACCGTGATATTTTCCGTGTTATCTGCAGTGACGTGCGGTGACGTCGACACTTGGGGTAGCAATGAGTGGCGTGCCCAACGAGGGTTGGTGTGGGTCATAACACCGCCCTTCCTTTATGGCCCAGTATTCCTACAAAAAAAAAGAACGTCAAAGACAGGAAAAATTACAAAATTAGGAATGACTACTACAAAATTGTACACGTAACTCCCACCCCCTTTCGAAAATCAAAAACGATTTGATTTGACTACTGAGCCAGAGATGCCGGGTTCGAATCTCGGCTTAGCCATGGGTGCTCTTTGTGTCCCTTCATCAATTTTATCGTATCGTCTTCGCGATTAGCCAAAAAAGGCGGAAAGCAAAGTAAAGTAAACAAAATCAAACAATTAATGCACGCACAAAAATCTTACTAATAATATATTTGATGCTTTACAGGTTTCCTATTAAGCAGCAGTTAGAAACAGTGTTGCCAGGGTAACATAATTTACAGTAAAAATAAAATAAAAATGTGGAACATGGAGGATATTTTTTTTTAAAAAAATCTACCCGGTTACACACAAAAATATTGCAAGGTCTAATTGCACCTCCTGCAAGTACAGTAACCAAAGACTATATTGTACAATTTTTAGAAATTTTGAGATAGGTGTTTTGAGAAAATGGTTTTTGAAGAAAAGCCAAAATGGATTTTCTTCATTTTTAACAAAGTATTTTCTACATAACGTTAGAAAATAGAGCAGATATGGTATTGCAAATAGTTAGTCCAGTTCTCATATTCTATTATCCCAACAAATTTCATGTCCTGTTGTTCTTCATTTTCTTAAAACAATTAGTACTTTTGAGAAAATTTTGAAATTTTTGTATTTTGATGTTTAATTTTAGAGTTGAAGAGGGTTTCATAAATATATTCCTTAATAAGGTTTTGTAAGTGCTTTGAACAAGCTTTCAAAGAACAGAAACCTCAAGTCTCTACCACTTTTTGTTTTCGATTTATAGTGGTTTGAAAATTGCATTATATCCCTTACGTACGTACATTTCTTACCAAATAGTGTCTTTCTATGTGAGCTTGCAACACTGTAACAAATCAACACAAAATAAAAATATTTTAGTTTTGGACATGTATCATGTGGTTCATAACACATATTTTTTTCAGCAAAATCCGTGATGGTGAGTTGACTGCACCTGTATGATTTAAGATGAAATCACCCAGTAGTTGTTTCATACAATAATAACTATTATGAACCAATAAATTAAATCAATTTTATTCCAAATTTATTAATAATATATCATTGGGAGACTCTTTTACTCAGTCCACCAGATGAACGAATATCCAGCACTATTCTTTTTCATTTTTTAAACATTTCGTACAGTTAGTGCAGTAAAATGCAAAGTTGTTCTACTTTGTTACAAACTTTTACGCACAAAAGTTAGTTAAATTATTATCATAAAGTTTTTGCTGTGTGACTTCTCACATAAACTCCAATTTTTGGAATTTTGAAAACAATGGAACCATTTACTCGTTGAATTAAATGATGCAGTGTGAAAACACAACCTGACTTCTGTATGACGTATGTTACACTAATTTTTTTCGAGGTAATGCGGTTCGGATACTAACTAACTGAACTTTATTTCTGCTATTAGCAGTAAAGGCAACAAGCTTTCAAGCGTTCTGCTTTTTTGTAACTTGCACTGTACGATACCAATTTTCAGGGGCCCTATAATCCCCCTCAATTTAATACCCATTCCCCCACCAAAATATTCATGTCACAGTTCTGTAAAAATCAAATATTTGTTTCTTAGTCTGAAATACAGGTGTCCTATATAATCACAATAAAAATGTTATTACATTTAATAAAGAGTTAATTTATATATTTCGTGTTATTATCTAAGAGCACGACATGTTGAAGGTTAAAACCAAGAATTAGCCTTTCTTTTCGTTTCCAACGCGCCTCTAGTGTGACGTTCATTATATTTAATCAGTTGCGGCGATTAGGGGGGACAGAGGCAGTTGCCCCCCACCTTTTGCCACTTTCCCCCTTGTACTATGCTAAACCCTAAATACGGTACAAAGGAAACATACTGTCTTTGCCCCCTGGTTTTGGAACCCAAACTCCGCCACTGTATTTAATCTTTCTATATATATAAAAATGGATGTACACTATGTGTGTATATATGTATGTGTGTTTGTTCTGACAAAACTCTCGAACGCCTGGAGCAATTTAAACCAAACTTGGTACACATATCACTTCCAATCTGGAAAGAAAGAAATACTGTGAGGGTAAGACACCACTGGCACCCCTAGGGATGGGGCTGGGAAGGGGTGACATGTAAAAATAATCGAAAACGACCGATATTAGTGTGGAATCCATAGCTTTCGGGGTCGCTAAGATGAATAGTGACACTCCCAATGCCGTTTAACTCCACGTCTATCACCTATCGGCATGGGGGTTGAGAGGGGTTGAAAAGTAAAATGTCAAAAATGACCTAACTCTCGAACGCCTCTAGCAATTTCAACCAAACTTGGTACACATATGACTTACAATTTAGAAAGAAATACTGTGGGGGTAAGACACCACTGGCACCCCTAGGGGTTGGGGGTGGGAATGGGTGACATGTAAAAATAATCGAAAACGACCGATATTAGTATGGAATCCATAGCTTTCGGGGTCGCTAAGATGAATAGTGACACTCCCAATGCCGTTTAACTCCAAGTCTATCACCTATCGGCATGGGGGTTGAGAGGGGGTGAAAAGTAAAATGTCAAAACTGACCTAACTCTCGAACGCCTCTAGCAATTTCAACCAAACTTGGTACACATATGACTTACAATTTAGAAAGAAATACTGTGGGGGTAAGACACCACTGGCACCTCTAGGGGTTGGGGGTGGGAATGGGTGACATGTAAAAATAATCGAAAACGACCGATATTAGTGTGGAATCCATAGCTTTCGGGGTCGCTAAGATGAATAGTGACACTCCCAATGCCGTTTAACTCCAAGTCTATCACCTATCGGCATGGGGGTTGAGAGGGGGTGAAAAGTAAAATGTCAAAAATGACCTAACTCTCGAACGCCTCTAGCAATTTGAACCAAACTTGGTACACATATGACTTACAATTTAGAAAGAAATACTGTGGGGGTAAGACACCACTGGCACCCCTAGGGGTTGGGGGTGGGAATGGGTGACATGTAAAAATAATCGAAAACGACCGATATTAGTGTGGAATCCATAGCTTTCTAAAGTAAAAAAAAGTAAAGTGCTCCCGTGCTTAGCACCACGCCATGAAGGCGTATAGGGGGTGTGGGGGTGACGTCCCACACTTTCTTGTTCCGGTCGTGAGTGGGGGTGATGTGATCAACATCACGCCCCTGACCGCCTTTACCCCCCAGGGTTTCCCTCAGGTACCCATGTCATTCGACGCTGGGTGGGCGCCGGGGCCGCTTCCAACGTTAGAAAAGTTCCCGGATTTCAACCGACCGGGGATCGAACCCGGGACCTTTAGCATGGTAGTCAGACGCGTTACCGACTTTTTATATTTTTTTAAGGAATACCCCTATGCGGGAGTGTTCCCCGTCATTCACGCATTTTCTCTACTTTCACTCATATCAATATTACTATTTTCTCGGTTTTTCTCATTACATACAAACACAAACATCCATGTCCTAGCCGGGATTCGAACCCGGGACCTCTGGCATTGACCGACTGAGCCACCGCGGCCACAGCTTTCGGGGTTGCTAATATGAATAGTGACACTCCCAATGCCGTTCAATTTATTTATTTTTGCTCCTGGAGGTGAAACGAAAAATGTTGTTTATAATCAAGTTTTGAGTTAAATTAATATTATAGTGAATTTGTAATTTGTATACTGTACTTATACTTTTAAATACATGTCAATAAAATGAGTTAGAATTCATTATTTTCCTATCTAATAGAAGATTGGTGCCCAGGTAATCAGCTAGTTTAATTATAAAAGTGGGTGTGTTCGATGTGAAACTATTATTTTGCCTATGAAAGTGACAATTTAATCTTATTCAATAACATTCTCTATCATAATTACATTTTGTTTAATTTTCATTGAAATTTGACTCTGTAGTGAACTTACATTGTTTCATATGGGGGATTTTCCAGGGATCGGTTCGTCCCCCTCTCGACAGCCCCTCCCCGTTAACTCGCATCCAGAAAGATTTTGGATTAGGATTAGGGATTAGAGACCGAACGCTGGAAGCTTACATGCCGTGTCGATGCCGCCATTACCCGTTGCACGGAGACCAAAGCCACATCCACCGCTGAATGGACCAAAGGACAAAAGAATCCAGGCGACCTTTTGTACAAAGTTGCGACAATCTGATCGAAGTGGTCGAGAGCGAGAGTTTCATTTCCTCCTCTTTCCCTCTTCCCCCGCCTCCAACTTCGGCACGAGAGAAGAGGAGAAGAGCAAGGTTGTTTCTGTGAGGAACGATTTGGTACAAGTTTGTACCTTGCGGTTGTTCCTTTCAAAAATGCATCAGATTTCAAGATTCTAATTTCCTCTCTTTATCGTTTGGTTGCTCAGCTGGTCGTTATGCGTGCTGTTTCCGGAGCTCTTTTGCTTATCTGGGTATATAAGTATCACTTTTCTCCTGATGGCAGTTGCATACTATGGATACCTGATACGTTTGAAAGAAGTAGGAAGCTTGTTTTGTTAATTCAACTTTATGCACAGTTAGGCTAATCGGGACTTGACCTACAGTTTAAAGTGAGATCCGAACCACTATATTTCTCCACCACTTTCAGGACATACTGAAAATAACTTTTGCACAAAATGAGAGATCATAATCATTTTTAGGCTGAGAAAAATAAGTTGATTATCCTTCCAATTTATTCTACATGTTTATGTCTTGCGGTGTACATGCAGATTAACAATCACAGAAAACTCCAAAAAGCAAAAAAATCAATTATGAACAAGAATTAAGTGATGCAGGAGTAAAAAGCATTGTCATTAAGCATAAAAAAATCAACATCCTGTAACCTAAAATTAATATAAAACATAAAAAAGCTATGACTACCATTTTCAATCACGACACCAATGTTGTTAGTGAACAATAAGAGAAACGTAGGTGCAATTCATACTAACAAATGATACAGATGATCCTGAGACAGAACATTTGTTGTTAGACTGATACACTGGTGCTTAATGCACCTGTTTTAAATCCTCGAACTTCTCACATAAGATACATGACTTGAGGCGACAGCCTGTATTTATGGCCTAATACTAGACTACTGCCATACATATAGCAAAGCTTTCGTGGTCGTCTGATTCAAAAACATAGTACATGTTGTAACGTGTAGCAGTGTTCACGTTACAAAGGTGTATATAAACTTAATATTTTTCTTTGTTTGGTAAGTAGATGAAGTGGGCCTCCTCTGAGCCAGAAAATGGGGCTCGCCTTAATGGATTTCTCTTGTAAGGCATGAGCCCCATTTTCTCGCAGTGTTGCCAACTCCTTACTCGAAAAAAATCACCAAGGTTTTTTTTGGTCCAACCTAACCTAAAGCAAGGAGCTGGCAATCTTGCTTGAGGCTTCTTAATGGTTTGCTCTTGTAAGGCATAAGCCTTATTTTCTCGCAGTATTGCCAACACCTTACTCGAAAAAAATCACCAAGGTTTTTTTTTTCGGTCTAACCACCTAAAGCAAGGAGCTGGCAACCTTGCTTGAGGCTTGCCTTACAGCGCATAAAGCAAGGTTGCCAACCTACTGGTTTTACCATAGCTTTTTACAAAAAAAAGAGAGAGGAGAGAGAGAGAGGGAAGAGTTAAACAACCGACAGCCTACCTACAACTTTTTTGGTCTAACCTAACCTAAAGCAAGGAGTTGGCAACTTTGCTTGAGGCTTGCCTTACAGTGCATAAAGCAATTTTTGCCAACCTACACACACTGGGCAAGGAGAGTTGGTACTGCCGTAAAAGAGAGAGAGGTGGGTGGATGGCAACACAATACACGCGCGCGTGCGTGCGTATAATATGCAGCATTATTAACTAGAGTGTGTTGGCAACCCACCTGCAACTAAAAAATAGAGATGCCAACGTTGCTGTAAGATGAAGAGAGAGAGAGACCTACGGCTGGCAACAGTAATAAGCGAATGCGCCATATCGTAATTTTCCAACTCCGTATATCGTGATTTTTGTAACCTCTCTCGGGGGAACGATGTGCCACACACACACGCACACACACACGCGCGCGCACACACACACTTATATTATAACACAAACAAACAAACAAAATAATAATAATTGTTGTTTTTTAGGATTCGTGGCCCCCATAACCCCGCCAGGAGTGCGTGGTGCCCAACCAAAAAAGTAAAGGTTTACAAATAGGAATTGGCAACACTGACAAGGCTCGAATTATTATTTGAGGCTCGAAATCATTATTTGATGCTCGTCGGTGTTGCCTACCCACTCTACAAAAATTCTACTATATGATTTTTTGCAGGCTAAGCTAACCTACAAATAGGAGTTGGCAGCACTGACTTATAAACCCACTGGGTCCTCTTGGCATGTTTTTTTCATGATGTGTTGCTAGACTATTGAGCATCTTGGCGTATACAATGTATATATTTTGAGAGGGGGGGTTATAGCTTTTTATGCTGTACGAATACTGGAAGCTTGACAGTGACAACCAACAGAGTAGGTAAACCTACATCCAGGAACTGGCAACACTAGTTTCTGACAGTGAATTTGAAATAAAATATTAAACAAATAGTACCAGTGTTATGCCCCCCAACTCCAACTGGGCAACTGGGGGGAAATAATTGTACAACAATTTGTACCTAATTGTACAATACTTGTACCTAATTGTACAACATACATATACACAGACATAAAAGAAAGAGCCTTCCCGTAACTTACTTCATGTACAATTTATATGATTTTACAACTGTGAAAAGAAAGCATATGTGTTCTGTATGCACATATTTATTCTTATTTTTCGAAGTTGAATGAAAGCACATGTTTTTACGTTCTCGTAATACTAACCTTGCTCCACTGATTTTAAATTGCTTCCATCCGCTTTTTTTTTCTGTGTTATTTCCGTATGCACGCAACATTCGCTTTCAATAGTATAATGAAACACAGAAGGAGTGTTAGTATAGCAGGCTTCGAGTTTACAATTTATTAAATTAAACAATAATTTATGTAAGAATATACTTGTACTTACCGAACACAAAATAATAAAAGCACATGTGAATGTTTGCGTGTGTTCATGTTATATGACGACTGAGTAAAAAATAATATTGACTCCCCGAAAGATAAAGTTCCTAGTTCGACATCAGATGCATGCAAATTTTATGGTTTGCTCTCCAAAATCTTGATTTTATGTTTGTGCTATTTGTCATACAGCAGAGGAGGAGGAGAAAGAGAAAGAGAAGGAGAAGAGAAAAGGGAGAGAGAGAAAGGAGGTACTATCAGGTACTTTTTCAACACCCAAACATTTTAAACGTCCTCGCGTAGTAATACGATCTAGCTGAAGACGTTTAAAAGAGTACTCTTAGTCGACGAAGCTAATTGCTAGGGCCCTTATATTGCTAAAATATTCTTTAATTTGCATATTTCTCATACCGCCATATGTTGTTCTAGTTGACTTCTTCCAAAAAAATGCTAATTAGCGAGAGTTAATTAAGCAAGGCAAGTAAAAGAAGCAAAATAGAACAACATATGTGCCGGCGTGAGAATATGTAAAAATTCGATTCAGAGGTGGATCGAATTAAAATTGGGGATATTTTGCATTTTTTCCCTATAATGTACAAAACATTTACCGTACATAATCTTTTCCTTTACAACAGTATAAAATAAGAGGAATGTGTGACAATATCCATATTAATTAGGAAAGTATGTTGTATGCTAGGTTAGCTAATTGTGTCTTCTACAGCTTCACTGTATAGAGGGAAGATGGAAAAAGAGAGCTCTACGGAAACTGACGCTCTTAACAATATTGTACGGCCGTGAAAATTATATATAAATAAGACTTAAGCGTATTATCTGCTTTCATGTCAGATTTTTGCCAACCTGTGAGCTGTAGTGTTTAGGTGACAAGCGACCTGCTCAAATATGATACTGTTGACAATATTGTACGCCCGTGAAAATTATATATAAATAAGACTTAAGCGTATTATCTGCTTTCATGTCAGATTTTGCCAACCTGTGAGCTGTAGTGTTTAGGTGACAAGCGACCTGCTCAAATATGATACTGTTGACAATATTGTACGCCCGTGAAAATTATATATAAATAAGACTTAAGCGTATTATCTGCTTTCATGTCAGATTTTGCCAACCTGTGAGCTGTAGTGTTTAGGTGACAAGCGACCTGCTCAAATATGATACTGTTGACAGTATTGTACGCCCCGTGAAAATTATATATAAATAAGACTTAAGCGTATTATCTGCTTTCATGTCAGATTTTGCCAACCTGTGAGCTGTAGTGTTTAGGTGACAAGCGACCTGCTCAAATATGATACTGTTGACAATATTGTACGCCCGTGAAAATTATATATAAATAAGACTTAAGCGTATTATCTGCTTTCATGTCAGATTTTGCCAACCTGTGAGCTGTAGTGTTTAGGTGACAAGCGACCTGCTCAAATATGATACTGTTGACAATATTGTACGTATATTGTATTGTATAGGAGACTAGAAGCATATAATTTGGCGAAAAAAAACAAAAACCCAAGTAAGGTCATAGAGAATAGTTAAAAAAAAAAGTGAACAATTATATTTTGCATTGCACAGCATTGGATATTAAATAACATACCCTCAAAAAATCTCTGCATTATACGTTCTGTAAAAAATTGCCCTACGTACCAAACTGCTGTGTCAAGTAAACATTTTCAAAGGCACTGTCGTACTTGTGTGCCGGGAAAACAAATATGTGCAACCAAACTGTGCTCTAAGTGTGGGAAAAATATTTCTATTGCCAACTTCAAGCGACACCAGCTTACTTGCCACTTACACTTACTTGTAGCAAAAATAAGGTTGACTAAAGCGCATATTTGAGGAAGACAACACCACCCATATATAAATAAACCCCCCAAACTAACGCTAATTAGAATTAGCTTACAAAATTTTTCTCATAAGGCATTTTTCGTAAACACTCTACCACCAACAGATCACATATAAATAAACATACCCCAAAAAAAAATGCGCTCCATGAAAAGTTGCCCTGTGTGCAAAACAAGCATATCAAGCAAACATTTTGCAAGACATTGTCGCACCTGCGTGCCAGGCAAGCATTTGGCTGCCACCGAACTGTGTTCCGGATGCAATAAACGCATCACAATTGCGTATGCCAAGAAGCATAAGCTTACTTGTCTAAGCGAAAGTACATCTGGGGCTCAGCCTTCGACCTCCACCAAGAGGAAGGCAGAAGCAGCCTCCATCAATGCACCACCCACGAAACGCGTCAAGCCTGCGATGAAAGCGAACCAATCTGCCTTCGAGCGTTTGTTGGAGGATTTTGTCCTCACTTCGGAGGGCTTATGCGACGTTCGTAGCTTTTTAGAGGAGAAGCGAGCAGAGATAATTTCCATTCTTTGTAATGCACTGTCTACGTACTCCTCCACCAAATTCTACGCATCGCTACGTTGCCAGTACAAGAAGCCGTCCGATGAAATTTACAGCTTCTGCCACAACACCAAGGCGAAGACGCTGCATCTGGCGGATGTCGACAACCTCGAGGTCATCTACAACCAGTTTGCCGAGGAGCTGGTGGTTAAACAAGAAGAACATGAAGCTGAGGGCTCGGGGGGTTCGCTGTGTGGCGGGCCTCACGAACTGTGCGTCAAACTTTGCAAGTTTACGCCTCTCTCCGCCTCCAGCTACGTCCCCTTACCACCTTCCATCGCGGCAAAGAAGGCCGTCCTGAACATTCAGAACAGTGACGCCAAGTGCTTCGTATGGTGTGTGCTTGCAGCTTTGCACCCTGTCAACAGGAAAAACCATCCACATCGAGTTAACCACTACCTACCCTACGAGTCGGAACTGGAAGATGCTATGGCTGGGATCGACTACCCGGTAAAGGTCCGGGACATTCGCAAGTTCGAGGTCCGTACACACAACCCTCGGTTGGCCATCAACGTTTACGGCCTCACCGACAAAAATGTGATGTACCCTATCCGGGTGAGCGATGTAGACGACGATGATGCTCGGGAAATTCACCTTCTGCTCATCAAGGACGAGACCCATCACCATTACACCCTCATTCGCTCCCTCTCTAGACTTGTTTCGAGTCAACGGAGCAAACACGAACACCACATAGAAGTTTGTCGCAGGTGCTTGTCCATATTTGATAATCGAGATCAGCAGGATTACCAGCGCATCAGAGGTCCCAACATCGCTGCAGAGAAGCTCGCTCGCCACAAACTTTATTGCGATGCCAACGAGCCTGGGGTGGCAGTCTTGCCCAAACCTGGCACCGTGGAGCGTTTCCACATGCACGGTGCCATGGTGGAGCACCCCGCTATCATCATCGCGGATTTCGAGGCCTTCCTCAAACCCCTGTCCACTTGCGATCCCGATCCCGAAGTTTCCTCCACCACCCCTTACCAACTCCACGAGGCATCCAGTTTCGCCTACGTTGTGGTGCGACGAGACCAGCACATGGCCCCCAAGCCCTACGTGTACCGCGGTCCCGACGCAGTTAAACACTTCCTCGAGAGGATGGTTGTCGAGGCCATCGAGATAGGGAAGGTACTGTTGGCCCCCAAGCCTATGCTCCCACTGTCCCCCGACGACCAACGTAGACACGACGAGGCCATCGCTTGCCCCGTCTGCGTCGAGGAGTACACCGCGAACAACCGTAAAGTCCATCACCACGATCACTTTAACGGTAGGTATGTTGGTCCTTGGTGCAACGAATGCAACCTAATGGCCCGGGACCCGCGCTTCATCCCTGTGTTTTTTCACAATGGCTCGGGATACGACTTCCACCATCTGGTGCTTCACTTGGGGTACGACGACATGCGAATCAACGTCCTGGCGCAGAACGAGGAGCGTTACATTAGCTTGAGCAAACGAGTTTCGATCCCGGAATCACGCTCTACCGTCGAGCTTCGCTTCCTCGACTCCCTGAGGTTCCTCCCGGCCAGCCTCGATGCTCTCGCGGGGAAGCTCAGCGACGAGCAAACACTCATCACCTCTGCGAATTTTCCGAACTTGGACGCCGGTCTCTTCAGGCGTAAGGGGGTCTACCCCTACGAATACGTCACGGACCCTACCAAGTTCGCGGAGACGTCGCTACCTCCTCGAGCAAACTTCTATAGCAAGCTGCGAGGCTCGGACATATCTGAGGATGACTATAACCATGCTCAGTCCATGTGGCGCGAGCTGGATTGCCAAAATCTCGGGGACTACCACGATGCGTACCTCAAACTTGATGTGACGCTCCTCGCCGACGTGTTCCAGGCGTTTCGTGCAACTGCGAAGACCATCTACAAGCTGGACCCTGCATACTTCTACAGTCTTCCCGGACTGGCCTGGTCGGCCATGCTTCTTCTTACGAAAATCAGGCTTGAGCTTCTTTCGGACGTGGACATGATGCTGTTCGTGGAACGTGCCGTGCGGGGTGGAATGGTCCAGGTGCCGCTGCGATACGCACGCTCCAACAATCACCACATGGCCACCGGTTACGACCCTTCGCAACCGTCCAGCTACATCATGCACACGGACGTCAACAACCTCTACGGACACTCCATGATGCGACCGCTCCCCTTTGGAGGCTTCGAGTGGGCCGACCCCTCCAACTTCGACGTTGAAGGTTTCGACGATTCGGAGCGTGGATTTTTTGCCGAGGTGGACATCGAGTTCTCCGAGAAGGTGCAGGATTTGTTCTGCGATCTTCCGCCAGTCCCGGAATTCAAATGCCCGCCCGGCTCGAACCAAGCAAAGCTCATCATGGACTTTGCGCCCAAAGAGCGTTATGTCCTACACTACCAAAAGCTCCGGTGGTTGATGAAGCGAGGGGTTACCGTCCGCACGGTACATCGAGTTTTGATGTTCGAGCATTCTCCATGGTTGAGGCCATACATCGAGCTCAACACCGAACATCGCACAGTCGCCACTTCTGATTTCGATCGCGATTTCTTCAAGTTAATGAACAATGCGGTGTTCGGGAAAACTATGGAGAATGTGCGAAATCGTGTAGATGTGAGGCTAATATCAAACAAAGCACAATGTCGCAGGCTCGTAGCAAACCCGTTATTCAAATCAAGGACCATTTACAATGAGCAGCTGGCTCTGATTCACATGAAGCGAGGTGAGGTGAGGCTCACCAAGCCCATCTACGTTGGAGTCACGGTTCTGGATCTGAGCAAGCTACACATGTTCGAGACGTACTACGACATATTACGTGCACACTACGGCCCCAACATCTCGCTTCTCTACATAGACACGGACAGTTTAATATACCAGGTTCACACAGCCGACGCGTACGAGGATATGGCCACGGTTCCATCTTTGGTTGACCTTTTCGACACCTCGGACTATCCCCAGCCGATCCGATACGGCATCCTGGCTCGCAACAAGAAGGTGCCCGGCAAAGTCAAAGACATGAAGAACGGTGATGTGGCGCTCGAGGATGTCGGTCTTCGCTCCAAAACCTATGCTATTCAGGCAGAAGGATCCATCACGAAAAAGGCTAAGGGTGTGGACAGGCGGGTCGTCCAAGAGGACTTCGAGATAGTGCATTACCGCGAAGCCCTTATAAATGGGACGTCAATTGCAGGAGTGGAGCAGCGCATCCAGAGCGTCGACCATGTGTTGACAACCAACCAGGTGAGAAAGGTTGCCCTGGACGCACGCGACGACAAGAGGCGCGTTCTGAAATGTGGGATTCACACACTCCCATGGTACCACCATCGTCTAAAAATTAGTTTCGAATGTGGTAAATGGCATGTATGTATGTATGTATGAAAAAAAAACAATTTATGTAACAGAAGTTCTAATTTAATATAACCAAAATATTAGAACAATAGTGTTTATCTTCAAATGCAAAAAAAAACAGGTGGAGGTTTGGAATTTTTAGCGGGACTAACTCCCTGCCGCGCCCTACGGGGTGAATATGGGGCACACGCAGGGCCAAAGGGGAAGTTCCTTTGTGCGTTCAAGTGTGATTTATTATAAATGCATTAAAATTAATTTTTTTATTATTATTATTTTTTTATTCCAGATTATTCTCACAAATGTAAGAAGGTGTTCCTCGCAGTACATCCTAAACATTGCGTTGCAGGTTAATCTAATATTTGAACCTGCGGTCAGTATAATTTTTTGAGAATTATGTGATTTTTTTTTACTTAAAACTGTTCGGTCACTCTTTCATTTTTGACATCATACACAAAAGACTTCTCTGCAATCAGGATGACGCTGCACAGAGTATCGGCAGGCAGCGCGTCGTGGAACTCGCACACGACCTTGATGTTGGTTCGATCGTTGACCACCACCTGCTTTCTCTTAGATGTGTTGATGACGAACATCGGCCTGCGTGTTTTGAATTCGCTGGGCGCGTAGTACACGTCCACGCTTCCCTCGGTCACGCGTTTGTAAGCCGTGTAAGCTTCGTAAAGTTTGAGGTAATCGTTTTTGGTCATGTCGAGGTTGTAATTCTCGCGCGGGAACACTTCGTTGCGTCCGTTCTTCAGATAAACATTCTTGATCTTGCAGTCGTCGAATTTGCTGGAATCTTTTTCCTGATCGTTATCGCGTCCGGTCTGAAAGAGCACCACGACAAAATCTGGCATGTCGAACTGTATGTTGTTGAACTGCGTCGTCACGTCGAATTCCATGTGACTTCCCGACGCCATCTTCTGCACGCACTGGTAACCGTGAAAGTGAATCGGCACCTGCGGACTCTTCAAGATCTCCGCTTTGTACTTGAGGGCGTAGTTCGTTTCGTATTCCACCACCGGCATTCTCAATTCCATGCTCCGGATGACGCACTTGGCCGCTTCGGGTAAAGTGTTGGGCAGCGGCGTGGTGCCGTCCGGACCCAAAGTAGCGTATCGCATCAGTGCGTCGTTGTCGTTGGCCGCTCTTCGAAAGGTGACGCGCAATCCCCCCTTCCACATGATCTCCTTGTAGTCCGAGAAGAAACCAGGCAGCAGACGCATTGGAAAGAGCACCGTGTGACTTCTCGTCGATATTTTGGTCCCGGCTTCGAATCCCCCGGCCTGATAGTACGCTGCGTCCGTTTTGGATAATTTCAACGTTCCCACTGCCGTCGACGTGATGCCTGGATAATCTATTCTGTCGATGACGGTGTTGTGTTTCCTCACCTCCACCTGCGAGAACAGGTGAGGCACAAAGTTGTCCACGAGTATCAAGTTTGCTGCTGCGGGAAACGCGTCTCCGCTTTCCTTCTTCACCACGTCGAATTGAAGGTAGAGATCCGCTCTGTGAGGATGAACAAACCCGTCGCCTACGTCCACGTCGTATTCGATCTCCCTGTTCGCTTCGTTGAGATTGGCGAACGTGCGACGGTTGGGAGGGAAAGATTGCAATTCGTAACTTTCGATTTGCTCCATTTTACATGTATGGTTATTTATTATACGTTGATCTCCACGATGGCCGTCGTAGTGGCACCTGCGAAATCCACCACGTCTCCTTTCTCGTTCGTCACCACCAACTCTATGTCGTCTATGCGGTTGCGACATACTGGAAAATAGATCGGCGAAGAGGGCGTGTAGATGATCGGTTCCATGAACTCGGAACTTGGTTTGAAAGTGGCTATGATTCCCGTCTGCTTGTGACTTCCTAATAATCCGTCCGAAGATTTCGTGATCATGCCTTCCGCCACGTTGCAGTGTACGTTCAGAGTCTCTATGGCCAAGAATTTAGGAATGTTGGTTGCTACGTGCTTGATGCCAGCTTCGAGTTTTGGGTGGTTGTTCTCGAAACCTAAAAGTTCTCCCATGGTGCCCAGGTCCACGGTCTCCGTCGCGGATAGGATTTCCACTCTGTGCGTGACCGAATTTTGAGAAAGATATGTGCCTTTGGGTAATTGAGCTTGCAAAGTGGAAAGATTGTATTGGCCTGGCGTGACGACGATGTGTTCGCTTCCGACGCTAATTTTGTTGTTGTGCTGCGTGACGTTAGGTATGAGGTACATGCTGTAGAATGCACGCAGAGCCACGGATTTAGGATAGACGATGTCGTCGTGCAGCGTGAGTTTCAAGATTGAAGATTCGCTCGTGAGATGGAACACGCCCATCCTAGTGATGCTGTTTGAGGTTCCACAATGCTTTCTGGAAATCCTCGATCGTAGGGTTATTTATTTTAGAGAGAAACGCGAGCACGGAGAGGCAGAGATGACCGCAGTTCACGTCTTCGAAATTTTGAATGCGTTCGTCGTTGTAGTATATAGAGGTTTTGTTCGTTTTCAGATAATGAATTAAATTTGTAGGTGGAACACCTCCGAAAGAATCGAAAACGAATGCTTTATCATTATTTTTGTGGTAACATATCCAATGCGTGCCTGGATTTTCTTGACCGTCCAAGTTGACTACTCCGCATTCTCTTCTTTTAACGCTTGAAGGTAACGAGTCGGACATGAAAACTCCTCTGAAGTGTTTGATTTGTAACGGTTCGATCAGAGATTCAATATCTCGGTTGGTGAGTGCTGTTGTTTCTTTTTTTTAAACTTTTTCATCACGCCCTTGCCTCCTTTTTTCTCCATGGCCAGGTTGTGACGTTTCTGTTCTTCCAATTCCGCCTTGTTCTTCTTCGAGTCGATGACGGTTTTCGCGATGGCGGCACTTCCGCCAGCTAAACTTCCAACGGCCCCCAATGCTGCCAGGATGGCCGGGATGCTGAATATGAAACCTCCGACCTTTTGCTGTTTCCGCGAACGCTGCAAGCGTCTCAATTGAGGTGTGCTGAGAAGTAATTTCATTCCGTGTCCTTTGCTCAAGCAAGAACGTTTCTTCTCGCGTTGTTTCTTGGTGAGTAACCCATCGAGGGCACCTGGATTTTTAAGATTGGAGTATGGTATCTGGTACACGACACCCTTGGGCTTCATGTTGATGCTCTATGTGTTATTTTTACGGTATGTTATTTATATATATATTCTGAGATTTTTCTCGTGTAGTTTTTTTACGGTATGTTATTTTTATATAAATGTTCTGAGATTCTTTTTACGGCCTCGCAGTCGTTACACAAATTCTATTACGTGCTTCGTTTTCTTGCCAAGAAGTTCCTTTGTCCCCTTGTACACGATTCGAGTTTTGTTCTCGATTAAAATAGATAGCTTCTCGTCGGATAACATGTTAGCGTATCGATCTGGTAAAAATAGACTGTATTGTGCGTTGAGCAACAGGCGTACCTTGGGACCATACTGGGTAGAAACGATTGAACCGGAAGTTATCGTGTAAGGTTTGTCGACTTCCAATTCCTGAATTTTTACATACTCGACTGACAAATTTAGCATTTGTTTTAATGCTTGGAGATCACTCATTTTTTCAGTTGTCAGAGTGTTAGAGAGAA
Organism: Lepisma saccharinum; assembly: GCF_977018435.1. Taxonomy (NCBI): domain Eukaryota; kingdom Metazoa; phylum Arthropoda; class Insecta; order Zygentoma; family Lepismatidae; genus Lepisma; species Lepisma saccharinum. The sequence goes on along the minus strand of NC_139251.1, from coordinate 36,612,618 downwards.
ATTTAATTGTTTTTCACGATGTGTGTTATTTATATATACCGAAGATTATTTTTTTATGATGTGTGTTATTTATATATCAAGTTTTTTTTGACACGTATATATATTATTATTTTTTAACAGAGGAAGAAAATCCGTGATGATGTGCGTAATGATATCCTCCGTCTCCTGCTTAGACTTGCGCCTACATCCTCACAATCGCCGTTTACTGCATGTTTAAATATTTTACATAGTAGCTCTGGCGGCAAATCAGTTATGCAAGCCATGTTGTTTTTTACTCTATGTTATTTATATACCCCACCCCAATTTTTGTTTCGTGTTCATGGCGATGGTGGTACCCAGTGCGGCGACCCGTTCACCCAACGATGCGTCTCTGCTCACGAACCTTTCGAAAGCTGCATGTTCCAATTTTTTGTCTGCTTCGTGACGTGCGTCCAGATCCGTCTGCGTGGTGTTGTAGGCGATGTCGTGATCTTTGCATGCGGCGTCCAACGGATTCACACCCTTGTCTCCTCTCTCCAATCTTTTCTCGAGTTTGGTACCCGGTCCGCAGTACTGGTAGCCAGGTAGATGCATCTCGAAAGGTAACTTGTTGATGATGTCGTTCACGAGTCCTTTTCCCTCGGCCACGTTCCAGAATTTCGGAGGCAGCGTGTTGATGATTTTGATCAGGTAACCTATGCCCTTGTCGTCGTTCACGATGAAGTTGGAAAGTTTCGTGCTGATCATGTCCACGATGCCAACCTTCTCGTTGTAGAAATTACGGTTGCCTGCATTCTCCTCGCCGGCTATCACCAACAATCGGTCCACGAGCTTCCTCACGTCGTCCACCCAAACAAATTCTTTGGGTAACGTGTTGTAGCGTTTGACGCCGCTGCCTGTTTTGACCTGGTTCCAAATCGGTTTGATGAGATTCCTGTACTTCTCGCCGCTGCTCGATTTCACCCTATTCTGCGAGGCGTCGTTGTTCTGGTACAAGGCATCCGTCATGATCAGAATTTCCTTGTAACTCTGGTAATCTTCGTCGATGTAATCTTTCGGCTGCTTTTTGGCAACGAGTTCCCACAGTCCCACCGTACCCGGATACCTGGTCCAACTATCCTTCTCGCCTAAATTAACTTTAATGTCGTTGCCTTCGAAGGTCACCTTCGATTTCCCTATCTTCCACACCACACCACCGCCTTCGTTGGTTTCCATGCTGGGATACAATCCGAACACTTCATCCTTGTCGAATTTCCCCGTACTCAGGTAGTCTCGTGCCAAAGGTCCCAACTCGATCTTATCCGAAGACGACGACGTGCTACCTATGGCTCGACGTCGTGCCGGTGCATCCTTCAGTTCGAACGGCGTCGAACGGCGTCGTTGATTTTGTTTCTGTATTTTCCGTCGTTGGGTTTCCTCGTCATGTCGATCGTCGCGAATCCGAAATCGTCACCGTTCCAGCAAGTAGAGCAGCAGCGTTCCGAAAATTGATTGTAGTTCATGTCTCCGCCTACGTAGTCATCGTACGCGTGCTTGAGGTTGGTGTGATCTTGACGAAACAAACATATGAAATTAGCGTTGTCGCGTACTAACTGTTTTGGAATTTTGGAAAACGTTTGAGCTAGGTAGAAGCAATCCATTCCTTTGTGACGACCTTGCGTGAAAAAGTTGCGAATTTCATTTTGATTTTCCAGGATGGCGTCGTCGAACACAACGACTGAATTTTCACGACAATCGTCGAGTGGTTTTATTTCCGAGGTGAACGTTGCAATGTCCAGACCATCGTACAGTTTCATCAGTTGCTGGTATTTGGTTTGCTCCAAACTTTTCGAGAACACGTACAGGTGCCTGTTCTTCCAATCTAACCAATTCGGTGCGAGGAGAAAATTGTCCACGAGCAGTGTCGTTTTCCCACACCCCGAAGGACCTACGATCAGACAGCGGATGCTGTCGGGAAGCAACTCACCGTTCTTTTTCTTCGTTTGACTTTCCGGATCCGGTAGACGCTTCACCACGTTCCACGTACTCACAAGATCACTTCGTTCGCGTCGATCCAATTCTTTTCCGGAAGTCCCAGCCATTTGACAAACAGTTTGTCACCTTTCCTACGCAATACTTTCTCGATGAGGTACGTGTCGGGGTGTTTCGTTTTAGAGAGTTCCTCTTCGTAAAATCTTCCTTTCAAAATCTCGCCGCTACTATCTTTTATTATATACGTGTGTCGGTTTCCGGGTAAAACTCGAACCACCGTAAAGAGTTCCGTGCTCCAATTTTTTGTGAATCCCTTCTCGAAGGTGCGTTTGAATTTGCTGATCCTCACCCGGTCTCCAATTTTGTATTTAGCTTTTTTTGTCGCGGGTGTGTACTTTGGACAGTAAACTGTAGAAATTAAACGCTGCTCGTCAGACTTGGTAACGTCAGCTGGCTTCATGCCTATCGTTCTGTGTACCGTATCATTATAGGTGTCGACGAGTTCCGGCAGGATGTCGACCCATTTGTAATTTCCCCGAAGCGTGAATCGCTTCCACATGTGTGTTTTCAAGGTTCGATTGAATCTTTCCACGATGCTGGCTTTGATGTGACTGAAGGTCGAATAATGTCGAATGCCATGTTTTTGAATAAACTTTTGGAATACGGCGTTGTAAAATTCTTTACCGTTGTCCGTTTGCAAAAACCGAGGTCGTCTGTCGCTTTCGCGAAAAATTAATTTGAATGCTTCCGCGACGCACGATCCCGTTTTCGCCTTCAAAGGTAGAGCCCATGCGAATTTCGAAAACGTGTCTATGACGGTGAGAAGGTACTTGTTGCCCTTGTTCAATTTATGTACGTTTTTCAAATTGCCGCTACTCATCTCCACGAGATCGCTTTGCCAGAGGTTGTCGATGCCCTTGGTTACCACAGCCAAACGTTCGTAGTTGCGGCGTGCAGGTTTATGCAATTCTTCGACGATGGCTTGCCTAGACAATTTTTTTGTTTAGAGATTACGTTTGAAGAGAAGCACCAGCGTGATGGGATTCAAAGAGGGTGGCACCTCGCTCGTGTTTTGAATGATCAGCTTATCGCCGGCACTCACGTCGAAAACGGTGAGATCTTCGTCTTCGTGTATTTCATATATGTTGCGCGTTTCGTTCCAACGTGCCAGAGGAATGTTTCCTGCTTTCTGGACACCACGATTCGATATTAAGGTCATGGTGGGAACGCTAGCTTTTCTGCCGTGAGACCAGTACGAAAATTCGTTTATCTGAATTGTCCCATCGAGGAGAAACTTGTAGTACGGATGATAAGGATGCAACATGTACAGTTTGTTACCTTCGACGAACGTGGAGATTCTCTGTTGATTGGGAACGCTGTTGATTTCGATGGCTTGCAAGGTGAACAATTTGGCGAATTTAGTGTCGAAGGTGACGAGATTACTGTGAACTTGTCCGAGTTTATTTTCGATGGGCAGCAAATGCTCGATTATGGTATCCGTTACGGTAGAAAACGACGGTTTGATTTTCACTTCCACGTTCAACTGCTTGTAGTTTTCGTTGAGTTCTTGCAACTTGGCACCGAAAGAGGCCAGCGTCGATTCCTGCGTGGATTCCAGCACTCCAACTTGATCTCTGACGTTGACGACGATGTTCTGAAGGTTCTCGACTTGATTCAATTTCGAACTCTTCTCGGTAAGATCGTTCACGATGCTTCGCATCTCTGTAAACTGCGTGTGAAGGTCGGCAACGCTCTGCGAAGTGGGCAGCGTCGACACCAGCGAACTAATTTCGTCTCGAATCTGTTCCACGTTCGCCGTTTCCGTTTCTAGTCTTTTCAGCATTCGAGATATGTTCCTTTTCAAAGCGTGCAATTCTTTGGAGGTGGGGAGATTGGCCACCCTACTCTCGAGATCGCTCAACGAACTTTTGATGTCGCTCGAATCGGATAGTGCCGTCACCGCTGTTTTCAATTTTTCCAAATCTTCGCTCGAAGGCACGCTCGTCCGTAACGATTCCAAGTCACCCTGTATGTTGTCGAGTACGTGATGAAAATGAGCGAGATTCGTTTCGACGTTCAAATTTTCTAAATATTCGATCTTCTGCTGAACCGTGCTCAACGTGTCTTGAATGCTCGTCAACGCTCTCGCTTCAGCGTGAATATTTTTAATTTCTTCGTTGATCAATTCCAGAGACGCCTGAAGCGTAGCGATGGTGGTTTGAATGTGTTCGAAATCTCGATACGCCTCCAATTGAATTTTTATGTTCGCGACGCTTTTACCGATGACCTGCAGTTCGTCCGACGATGGTAGGTTCGTCATGGTATCTTCCAAAGTCTGCAACTTGGATTTAATTTCTTCCAACGTGCCGGTGAATTCTTCTTGTAATTTGGAAACGACGACGTGCAAGCGTTCTGCGTCTATATCGTTCACGACGGTTTGAAGTTCAGAGAAATTCTTTTCGATTGCGGAAGTTCGTTCTTCGATTTCGAGTTTCAATTTTTCCAAATCTTCATTTTTCGATTGAAATTGCTGTAATTTGGCCAAATCATTTTGAAGCGAATCCACGCTCAACTGTATATTTTGAACGCTGTCGTAAGAAGGTACGTCGACATAATTTTTTATCAGCGTCTTCAGTTCGGAATCGATTTTCAGAATGGGGTCGAGACATTGCGTTTGGAGCGTGGCGATTTCCGACTCTAAACTTTTGTTTAAGGTCTCCTGCAAAGCAATCAAATCGCTCCTCAACTTCTTAACTCGAACGTCCAACATGAGAATCTCTTCTGCATGGTCTACACGCTTGGTGTTGCCGAAAATGTCGTTAGGCATTTTTGGTTAACGGTTATTTATAATAGGATAGACGATTCGTAATTCTACGAAGAGAGGAATAAGTTTGTCGTAATCTCCGAGGAGTTCCACGTACAGGTAATCTCCTGCGGAAACATCGTACGTAATGTTAGAAAGCATCTTGTCGTGCTTGATTCGAAAAATGTTCTTGCCGGTAGAAATTTTGATTTCGCCTGCGTTCACCGGATTCACGGTGATTTGAAGTTTCCCGTCGATCGGAATTTCGTAGAAATGTAAATTGTTATTAAAAACATAAAACATCTTGCCCACATCGTCATTCAGCTTCGTCCAAATGCTGTTGAGGTGAACGATCAGTAAACCATTGAGTTTAGATAACACGGAAGGTAAGAGGTTATTGAAATTTGGCGGTGCAGTTTCCATGTTGGTCTGTTTGCGGAAGCCAAAAAGATTCATTGTTCTTGTTAGTTATTTAAGAATACAAGCGCGCGCGCGCGCGTGTGTGTGTGCGTGTGTGTGTGGCACATCGTTCCCCCGAGAGAGGTTACAAAAATCACGATATACGGAGTTGGAAAATTACGATATGGCGCATTCGCTTATTACTGTTGCCAGCCGTAGGTCTCTCTCTCTCTTCATCTTACAGCAACGTTGGCATCTCTATTTTTTTAGTTGCAGGTGGTTTGCCAACACACTCTAGTTAATAATGCTACATATTATACACACACGCGCGCGTGTATTGTGTTGCCATCCACCCACCTCTCTCTCTTTTACGGCAGTACCAACTCTCCTTGCCCAGTGTGTGTAGGTTGGCAAAAATTGCTTTATGCACTGTAAGGCAAGCCTCAAGCAAAGTTGCCAACTCCTTGCTTTAGGTTAGGTTAGACCAAAAAAGTTGTAGGTAGGCTGTCGGTTGTTTAACTCTTCCCTCTCTCTCTCTCCTCTCTCTTTTTTTTGTAAAAAGCTATGGTAAAACCAGTAGGTTGGCAACCTTGCTTTATGCGCTGTAAGACAAGCCTCAAGCAAGGTTGCCAGCTCCTTGCTTTAGGTGGTTAGACCGAAAAAAAACCTTGGTGATTTTTTTCGAGTAAGGTGTTGGCAATACTGCGAGAAAATAAGGCTTATGCCTTACAAGAGCAAACCATTAAGAAGCCTCAAGCAAGATTGCCAGCTCCTTGCTTTAGGTTAGGTTGGACCAAAAAAAACCTTGGTGATTTTTTTCGAGTAAGGAGTTGGCAACACTGCGAGAAAATGGGGCTCATGCCTTACAAGAGAAATCCATTAAGGCGAGCCCCATTTTCTGGCTCAGAGGAGGCCCACTTCATCTACTTTGGTACTTAAAAAAAAATTGTGTGATAATGGTTAATTACCAAGAAGAGTGGAACCCACCTCGTATATAGACTATAAATCCTGATGTTAAATATAAGTTCAAAGAGTTTGTTTCTTTCTGCCAGCAAGCTGAGCTGGAATTTCATTATCGGTGACAACAATGCGAGAAAGCAATCGCTATTGTGTAGAAGCCAGGGAGACTCAACTTTATGTAAACGTTGAAACCGGGGAAAAGATGAAAGATTAGGCTGTCTTCCCCACGCTATATCAGTCGTGTCCCTTGGCGGACAATAATTTAACTAACATCATATTAATCCCTGATTCTTTTACTGCAAGACGGTGTAATCAGAATTTAGTTATGTTAAGGTAAACGAAAGTTATGCCCGCGCAAGACAAAACCTGTATTTAAAGAAATTTTTGCTTAACATTTTAACGTTGTAAACTTTCTTTCTTTTCTTTGTTGTCTTTTCGCGTGGCCGTTGCAGGGAGAGAGGGGAGTTGGAAGAAGCCCTACTCCCTAGTCAAATTAAATGCTGAGTGTAACAATTAAAATTATATTGCATGTTTAATATTCCAAAAGGGTAAAAATAATAATTTCTGTATGTAGCTAATTATGTTCCTCTTTGATACGTTATTAATATGTATTTTATTGTAATGTAAAATTGAGGTAAAGATAAAAGTTGATAAATCCTTCACGGCACCGTGAAATCCTATATAAGCAACAAAGCTCGGTGGCCCGTGGCCTTTTGTATTCGAACTCCAGATAAATACGGAACTCGTATTACCGTGTTTTCTTTTCACACCCGTATTTCTGCGCTTACTTCCACGTCGCTACTAGGAATTAGTTTATTCTGGATTACCTTAGGACAATTACTTAGCTCTTCTGGTCAGAAGGCTTATGTTCTCTCGGTTCTATGCTCCTGGTCAGGAGATATAATTGAGAGGATTGTGATTGTCGTAGGATACACCAGAATTCGGGATCGGTCGATAGACTGTTAGTAGTCAACGTTTGTGTCCCTGGTCAGGGAACACCTTTTTTTATTCTGTGGTCACGGATTAATTTTCAGTTCTCTGGTCAGAGGCTGAAAAGAGAAAAGGAAGTTGGGTACTTAACTGGATATCGACAGAACCTAGTGGGAAAAAGGATTGTCGATTGCTTATAGAATCTTGGTCAAGATCTATAAGTACATTGAGAACCTTTGACCTAGAATTACGAGGGAGCTTACATCGAGGATTGAAGAAGCCGGAATAACCCGAACCTTGAGCCGAGGAGACTCAAGCCCCGAAGCGATACTGAGTGCGAAGCCGAGGCACTATAGACCCATCGAACCAAGTACGATCCAGGGCGGATCCTTACAATGTCAACAAGTGCATAGATAAATGTTTGTAAAGTGGCACATCGCACTTTCTAGCATCCAGCTACCAGGACAACTTTCCATCCACTAATAGTGCCAGATAGGGTGCTTCATTCTCAAAATCTTTTGTTAGCAAATGGTGATACTTCCTGAGTCCGTGTCGCTTGCGCCGAGGCTTCTTATCGGTTCATTTCCGCCGCGACATATGTCAAGACCTTCCTTGGTGTATTTTCCCACAATCCGGAGTGTCATTGCCACCGCGCGCACGTGTGTTTATGACGTTGCCCAGCTCCAGCTGTGTTTATCTTCGATTGAAAAAGAAGGTGATTGGTAAGTGAATGTAAGATGAAAGTATATATGAGGGATATACATTGTGAAATTAATATATATGTAAAACTGAGACTTGAGAGAGACGACAAGATGGCTGAGAATATGGAAATGATAGAAACAACGCGTGGAATGCCTTCGAGCATTTGCATACCTACAAGAATTCAAATTACGTTTGTATTGTTGTTGTGCAAGTGTATCGAAATATTGTGTTTATATATACGTAGCTATTACTTATATAATGTTTGCAAAAAGTTACACTGTATTTATAATGTTTTTGACGATTTTATGTAGTGTATAATAATTAAGTGTAATAGACTGGCACATTTATGTTGCTTCCAAAGTGTACATTTACGTAGTACTTGTAGAATGCTTTCAATATTTTAACAATACTGTATTTACAATGTTTTTTGACGATTAACGATAAATGATTAATAGTTAATAAGCTGATACTGATTTATGTATTTTCTGTTGTGGAATAAAATTGATATAAGTAATCCTGTGTAACGTCTTTTGAAATAAGTAAAGAAAAGTCACATCTGACTCTCTGGATAGGTTTAACATTTCAGCATAAACACAGCTGTGCATCGTCATAAACACACGTTTCATTTTATGTTTTAAGTCCACTTTATGCACTATGCAACATGTGTCCATAAACACACGTGCGCGAGGCGGTGATAACACTCTGGATTGTGGGAAAACCAGCCAAGGATGGTCTTGACATATGTCACGGCGGAAATGAACCGATAAGAAGCCTCGGCGCAAACGACACGACACCATACTTCCTGAAAATAAATGAATGAAGTACTGATAAATATGATACTTTCCTTGAATTTTATTACAAAACAATCATATTTCAATTGACACGGGGACCAGCTGAGAGAGAGAGAGAAGGTGTTAGAGAAATTAGAGAAAAGATCCAGAAAAAAATGAGAGAGAGAGAGAGAAGGGGAAAATGGATTAGAGAAAGAGAAAAAAGTGTTAGAGAGATTTGAAAAAGATTGCCACATTTGAAAATTGAAATCCTGATAGCAGACGATCTACCGCTTCCCTGTAGCTGAAATTAAATAAACATGGTCGTTATCACTGTTGCTCGGAAGCTTATTAAAAGAGATTAAACATTGCTAATTCCATACGAGTTCGATTCTTTATGGAGCTGTAATACATACAACTCTACGTTACCTACCCTCAGGGCATTTGATTTGCCAGCCGGCCAATGGGGAGCGCTGCTATCGCATTAAGCTTGGTGCGAGGAGAGATGACAGCTATCGAAAAAACAACAAAAAAAATTTAATTTAATTTAAAGGTTGGCGTAGCGGATACAATGGCTGCGAATCATATTTTATCACGCATGCGCAAAAATGTCAGGAGTTTTGAATGAATTGGGACAGTAATATGCATTGTTTAGCTTGACATGGAACATTCGATGCACAGGCGCGTAGGGCCTTGATTTTACTTCCCTTTTTGTGCTACTTTTGACTAATTTGCGAAGATGGGGATAAGTGATGATATGATGAAATTGATGAATGGACACTCACAAAGAACACCCATGCACAGGCCGGGATTCGAACCCCTGGCGTCGTAGCGCGATGTGCTAACCACTCCGTCACTGTGCTCGGCGATGTTACTGAGGTAAATTGTTGTCTTGAAACGAGACGCGCACTCTTACACCATGAAGATTAGTGCTTGCGCGTGTGTACGTAAAAGAGAGAGAGAGAGAGAGTTATAAATATGACTACCAGAACTGTTCAATAAAATCCCAATTATATATTTATACATTAGGAATAACATTTATGAAAAATTCAAGCTTTTTAAAAATAGTTTTAAGGGTTGTACATATCTACATGCGCCCCACGAGTAACAGGGAGGATGTTCAGTGTATTCAACCAAAGTGACAACTATGGAACAGTAGAAATGTACTAAATGCACTAACTACTACTTTGCTCACAGAAACTTTATGACTATGTAGCTATATTTATTGATGTATAATTAATTTGAATACATCAAATTCATGTGGAGTTACAGACAGTTGCCATTAGGGCGTTTCAATTCGGACACCCTGTTTGTATCTGTGTGCATATGAATGTGCGTACATGGATATGCACGATCATTTGTGGATATGCCACAATATTTTCAGTAATTAATATGATAATATAATAATTACCAAATCAATCAACCAATCAAAACCTAAATTGGACCGGTTTTTAATTTGGACCAGTTCCTAAATTGGACCGGTTCCTAAATTGGACCTGTCCAGTCACTAGCAGAGAACAGAATGAATACAACTTGGGCCAAGCATGTTCGTTATTTTTTAACATTATTATTTCGCCGTAACATGGGGCTACACCTAGCTTGTTCGAGTCGGAGAACGACACCCCATTTACACCCAGCTTACAGGAGCAGATAATTGACAATTTTGACGGCAGATGATGACGAGGGCCTTCAGGTATAAATTACCATCACCGTGGATCCGAGTGCCCTTGTAGTCAATTAACGTTCCGACATAATTTTTCGTCATTGTATCACTTCACTTGCAAACCCGGTTTGGCTGTCGCGCCAGAGGGGGTGGAAACAATTCATCTGAAATTGATTATTGATTGGCAATGCACGTGCACGGGATTGGAGTTCATTGAATTTTAACACTGGGCGCCTACTTATCCACTTGGATGTGATGGATACAAGTGCAGGCATATTGCTATTCTTCCTGCGGTGCAACTTTTGCTTAGAGCGATGATTTATACATACGGTACATCTGTATTATCCTCGAATCCCCACTAAAATTCTGCAATAACAACCGATACTTAATACAGGGTGACTGTAATTACTCGCATTACTTCTCGCATTACTCGCATTACTTCAGTTTTGTGATGATGACGAGACGATTCTTGGCACGGTCTTGTCTCGTCAATAAGAAACCGTGTTTCCTTGTTGAATGTAAAACAAAATGACCTGGAAAGGCACCTGAAAATTCACTTCTTTTTCGGGCATTATACTCTGGAAAGTAATGGAGAGAGAAAGAGACAAAGAAAACTATTAGGAGAAAAACATAAGAAAAAGACATAAAACATAAAAAAGATAGAGAAAGAAACAAGACATAGATTGATTGATTGATTTAGTTTATTTTACTTCGCGTTTTGTGCCTCTTGGCTAATTTGCGAAGATGGGGATGAGTGATGAAATGATGAAATTGATGAAAGGACATTCACAAACAACCAAGCCCGACCGGGATTCGAACCCGGGACCCTTGGCGTCGCAGCGCGATGTGCTAACCACTCGGCCACAGGGTCGGGCACAAAGACATAGACAAAGATTCAGAGGAAGAATGATATAGACACAAAGGAAATGAAAGAGAAACATCGAAAGAAAGGGGGGGGAGAAAGTGAAACAGGAACAAAGAGAGAAAGAATGAAATCAAATAAGAGAGGGAGAATCATTGAAAGAAAGGAAGATATAGAGAAACAGGAAGAAACAGAGATACATATAGGACACAAAGAAAGAGAGCACAAAGAAAGAGAGATAAATCAAAAGAAAGGAACAGAGAGAGAAGGAAAGAGAAACGAAGAGAGAAGAAGAGATAGACATAAAGGAAATAAAGGGAGAAACATTGAAAGAAAGAGAGAGAGAGAGAGAGAGAGAGAGAGAGAGAGAGAGAGAGAGAGAGAGAGAGAGAGAGAGAGTTAGTGATCCTAACAAGACATAAGTTAAATTATGAATAATAGCTGTTAAATCTCTATTCTTATGTTATGTTCCATGTAATTACTATTATTGTTAATTGATCTATTTTAATATTGTTAATAGACAATCTTATTAACCTATTCATTATATACATTATTATTATTATTACAAATTGAGACACTTATTTCTGACTCTTTTCGAAATATAGTTCTAGTGTAGATAAATGCATTCATAGGTGGACATTATTTCGTAATTTGTTTCCCAGCTTGCGTCTCTTAAAATTATTTAACGAATCAATTACCCCATTTTATAAGTAAATTTAGTACACTTTCTACATTCACACTATCTTATATATCTTCAAAATTTACAGATGCGTATTGAATTACCTGTATGTAGTTCATATTGAAATAAATTTCTTTGGTGTTTGTATAGAATTCGTGTCATTCTAAAGAATGAGGGGATCTGAACCAGTGTTTGTGCAATTAATTGCTGGGTGATGTAAGCTATTCATCATTCATCCTCTGATGAGAGCACTCGTCATTGGCATGACGAGTTAACGCTTGGCAATGCGAAAGGTACAAAATCAAACTAAGGAACTAAACTGCAGAAAAGACAATGGTCACTCGTTGGGATTTGTGAACCGTTGAACCTGAATCATGGCTGGGTGTTAGGATAATTACCTGTCTATCTGAAGAATTAGGCTGAATAGAAAATACGCAGTCCTCTGTTGGCTTCTCAGTTTGTCGACCAGAGCGTCGTCTCACTTCTGCCCTACTGCTCTCCTGACCACTTCTCCCTTCTCAACTCCAATCCAAAAGTCAGTCCCCTCTCAGCTTGTCTCACCTCTATATCACTAGGCCATCGAGCTCTTCCTCTATGCCGAATCGTGTTTTTTAATTGCCACCATGCAAACAGCTGACTCTATAACCAGAAGAAATTACCTGTTTCCTGAATGCTCAGGAGGTTTGCATGGCACAACACTGTGCATTGATAACATGCCTCAGAGGCTGAGACAACTGAGAAAAACAAGTGAATGCCCTGGTCAACGTTAAGCATTCAGAGAGACTTTATAAAATAAACATATAATCTTAGGGATTGATACGAATTATTATTTTCTTCTATTGAAATACGTATACCTGTCAAGAATCGTTTGCATAAGTGTACTCTAATGGATGAAATGTAAACAAATGTCCTTTAAAAACTGTTCCAGCTGATAAAGATCTTTATTTGTCATTTATTTTCAATACTGTCCTTTATTTTCAGTAAGTTTTATATAAAGGAAAAACATGAAAAGTTGAGTTTCATTTGGAAATAAAGACACGAGAAAGGACAAGGAATGAATACATATAAGCTCGTTTGTTCGTTTGTAATATAACAGTTAGTTTCTGCTTGCGAAATTATGACACTTAAAATGTATTAGTGTAACGTTTTTCAGTTCACTCTTTTTTCACATTGGAATGTGGTGTTTGTATTTGGCAAAGAGAAGATTGTGCATAAGAAACGTTATGTGACTTGGACTTTTAAATGAAGTATGTTCAATTGATGTGTATTTTGTATGTCTATATGGGCTACCCTTTCTGGAGATACACAAAGTCAATCTCACTTCCACGTAGTACATTCTGGACTTCATTTTTGCAGACTAACGAGGCTCTGGCGTCTTGGCTGACAGCTGTTGTCCATATGAGTTTACGATTGTCCTTTCATCAATTTATCTTATCACCAATCATTGAAATCTTCGCCCTTAGCCAAAAGTGTCAGAAAAGCGAAGTAAAATATATCAAATCAATATATCTTTGCCAACAATCTAAGTACTATAATGGATTATTTGTGCAGAAATAATTTTTTAAAACGTAAAAATAAAATTAAAATTGTGGGAGGAACGGAATAACTATCAGGGGTGAAGAGGAGGCCATTTTGAAAAAAAAACCTTCTTTACTTTATTCAGCAAATTGGACATTATCCATGATCTAATGTTTTTATCTATACTATAGTGGATGATGTGCTCTCCCAAAATTGATTGATTGATTTGGTGTTTTAAGTCCACTTTATGCACAGAAGGCTAATCGGGACTGGACCTCCAATTTACAGTGGGATCTGAACCACTATGTGCCTCCACCGTGTATCGAACCCGGGACCTCTCTCCCGAAATGTAGTGATATATGCACTAGACAATGAATAATGTCCAATTAACATTGCATGCTAATAAAGAACCATTGTCACAAACATTTAGAGATTGATTGATTCATTTGCATTATTTGAATTCGCTTCTTGTGGCACTTTTGGCTAATTTGCGAAGATAGGGATGAGTGATGATATGATGAAATTGATGAATGGGCGCTCACAAACATCCATACCCAGGCCGGGATTCGAACCCGTACCCCCTGGCGTCGTAGCGCGAAAACATTCAGAGAATATTTAAAACAGATGTAAGCTGAAATCAGGGACCTTCAAGCTCCGCCCCTGTACCTTCTAGGGGTTTTAATCCTGGTCTGCGCATGGGTGTTCTTTGTGAGTGTTCCTTCATTAGTTTCATCATATCATCACTCATCCACGAATAGCCAAAAGTGGCAGAAAAATGAAGAAAAATAAACCAAACCAATCAGTAAATCAACCAAACCTTCTGGGAAGGGGTACAGTGACACAGCTGCACTTTTCAAGTGTCTTTCTTTTCTTTTTAATGAATTAATAATTCGGTAACAGTTTCATACATCGGAGACACATTTCTTCAATTTTACACAAGAAACTACTTACGGAAATGAGTTTCTCCAAGGTTTACAACGTTCGTCGAGGTATTTTCTTTCATCGTGGAATATATTTGACCAGGAAATCGTGTATTTTTTCAAGAGAAATACCTCACCGACGCACAATTGCCATTGCTTTCATTTGCTTGCCCTACGACAACCGGATGCTGTGCACGTTTGATGTCGTAAGCCCCTGTCAGCATTTCAAACCCCTTTTTCTTTTTACTATGCTTGCCTAACGTAACCGAACCTAACCTTATCTTAAATGGTTCGTGGGGCTATCCGTGAATGGTTCGTGGGGCTATCGGTCAGCTACCGTGCGTAATGGTTCGTGGGGCTATCCGTCAGCTACCCATGCATAATGTATAATTTCCACCGGTGACGAACACGATAGTAGGTATTTTTCGGTGAAGAAAGTTGAAACACTGCATACCCACAACGTGAGTCAAGATGTGCCCGCCATATTGTGTGTTCCGGAAGCGAAGAAAGGAATAAAGAAAAGCACTCAGAATGTGAAAAATTGCGTTTGTTTTCGTGTAAAAAGCATAATGGCAGCTTGAACTATGTTCCGCAATACACAATTGGTAAGTACGAACCATGCGAAACACAAAATATGTGTCTCCGATCTATGAAATTGGTACCAATAATTCTAAAAACATAAAAGGGGATGATAACATCACCGCTAGTCCCTAAAGCGAATATTCTACTTAAACTACCTCTTGACATTAAAATTCAATTAACACTGTTTACCATTATATTATAAATATCATTCATAATATTACAAATAAAACATTCATTATCTATAGGAATTATCCAATATATATAAAGCCCCAATCCCACCACTCACTGACATAAATGTTCTCCATGAAGGAAGCCCCGGAGGCGAAAAATGCCCGATTACGACCCCCCATGAAATCGTCCCGAAAGGCCGAGAAAATTAAGAAATCGCTCACTTTGCCCTTCCTTAAGGGTGAAAATGCCCTTTTTTCACGTCCCTAGCAACCGTTGCCACGGGCATTTCTTTCGCACACATTGTTTCCTTTAATTCTTAATTGTCGAGATACATTATATTTCTCACAGATCAATAGCACACAGATGAATGAACTCATGGTTTTGAAAAGGTGCATGAAACAAGGGTGACATCTACATGATAAGACGTTTCAGCCCAGATACAATTACGTATATATTGTTATACTAAATGCGTAAATATCTACATCGTGCTTGTTTTAACTAAATATTTAGGGGGTATAATGACATGCAATTCCTTAGAGCTTGCCGTGCCTGTTGTTGTCCATGGAAACGGACGTTGCTAGGGAACTTAAAGAAAGTTTATTTTCACCCCGAAAACTACTGTAAGGGAATTATGCTAGACTTTTCGAATTTCAAAATACGAGCATCAGAATTTTATTACAGAGGCAAGGTAGGAATTTGAGGGGAATGACGGAAAACAGTTATTATCCAATTACGTTCAAAAATGTGAAAATAACAAAATACGTAAATATTGCATTCTCAATTTAGTCGCTATTGAATTCGATTAAGTAAAACATCCAACTACTTATCTTGAAACGGTTATTACTTACTCAGTTCATTATTAAGAAAATAGACAATAATAGTTTGAATATTTGTACCTTATTAGAGCCCATACACACATAAAGTTACTTTCTAAACTTTTCAAATTAGCGAACTTGTACACATGTTCCCCATCATCCAATAGAACATACATACATTTTCAAAGTCATTAAGATCATTGAGGAACCCCATCTAAAACATAATTGCGATCACAACGTGGCCGAAGGTCACGCATGCGAGCGTACAAGACGTGGCCAAAGGCCACGTCGGCAGTACGCGAGTCCAATATATATATAGCCCCAATCCCACCACTCACTCACTGACATAAATGTTCTCCATGAAGGAAGCCCCGGAGGCGAAAAACGCCCGATTACGACCCCCCATGAAATCGTCCCAAAAGGCCGAGAAAATTCAAAAATCTCTCAATCGGCCCTTCCTTAAGGGTGAAAATGCCCTTTTCTCACGTTCCTAGCAACCGTTTCTAAGGCTTTTCTTTTTTGCTCACATTGTTTCCTTCAATTCTTAATTGTCTAGCTACATTATATTTGTCACAGATCACACACAGATGAATGAACCCCTGGTTCAAAAAGGTGCCTTAAACAAGGGTGACATCTATATAAGGAGTTTCAGCCCAGAATCAATTACTTACGTATATATTGGTAAACTCAATGCGAAAATATTATCTACATCGTGGTTGTTTTAACTAAATATTTAGAGGTATATTAACAAACAATTATTTAGAGAGTTTGCCGTGCTTGTTGTCCATGGAAACGGACGTTGCTAGGGAACTTAAAGAACGTTTAATTTCACCCCGAAAAGTACTGTAAGGAAATTATGCTAGACTTTTCGTATTTCAAAACATGAGCATCAGAATTTATTACAGAGGAGAGTTAGGAATTTGATGGGAATGACGGAAAACAATTATTTTTCTATTACGTTTACAAATGTGAAAATGGCAAAAGACGTAAATATTGTTTTCTCAATTTAATGTCGCTCTTGAATTCGTTTATACAAGAAATCTAACTAACTATCTTGAAACTTGCTTACTCACTTTATTATTAAGAAAATAGACAATTTTGAATATTTTGTATATTTGTACCATATTAGAGCCCGTACACACACACAGAGTTACGTTCAAAACTTTCCAAATAAGCGAAACGTATATATTGGTAAACTCAATGCGAACATATTTACATCGTGGTTGTTTTAATTAAATGTTTAGAGGTATAATAACAAACAATTATTTAGAGAGTTTGCCGTGCTTGTTGTTCACCATGGAAACGGACGTTGCTAGGGTATTTACAGAAAGTTTATTTTCACCCCGAGAACTACTGTAAGGGAATTATGCTAGACTTTTCGAATTTCAAAATACGAGCGTCAGAATTTATTACAGAGGCAAGGTAGGAATTTGAGGAGAATGACAGAAAGCAATTATTATCCAGTTAAGTTTAAAAATGTGAAAATGACAAAAGACGTAAATATTGCATTTCCAATTTAGTGTCGTTATTGAATTCGTTTATGCAAAACATCCAACTAATTATCTTGAAACGGTTATTACTTACTCAGTTTATTATTACGAAAATAGACAATAATATTTTGAATATTTGTACCTTATTAGAGCCCATACAGACATAACGTTACTTTCTAAAGTTTTCAAATTAGCGAACTTATTCACTTGTTTGGCTTTATCCAATAAAACATGCAGACATTTTACCCCATCTATAACATGATTACGCCCACAACGTGGCCGAAGGTCACGCATTCGAGCGTACAAGACGTGGCCAAAGGCCACGTCGAAAGTACGCGAGTATTAATTATATAATGCAACGCTGTAACAGAATTTGTGCGGAAGTGTCACATTTCTCTCCATTTCCACGCACTTTCAGTCAGGTTTGTTACAGGTCCAGGTATTTGAAATAAAGTCAATTCCGGTCCAGGAGAGAAAATAAGGAAGCGTAAATAGGTTCTGTACCGTAAATAACCTTTTTATCTGTAAAGTATTTAAATTCGATCCAGGAACATTTTTCCGGATAAATTTAAATACGGGTCTTCTCGATGGTGCAGTGGTAGCGTCGTCGCCTTATAGTGAACGGGTCCCGGGTTCGATACCCAATGGAGACACATAGTGGTTCGGATCCCATCTTAAACTGTAGGTCCAGTCCCGATTAGCTTTACTTTGCATGAAGTGGACTTAAAACTTCAAATCAACTAATCAAATTTAAATACGGTCCAGGTACCTTTTTCGGATCAATTTAAATACGGTCCAGGTACCTTTTTCGGATCAATTTAAATACGGTCCAGGAACCTTTTTCGGATCAATTTAAATACGGTCCAGGAACCTTTTTCGGATCAATTTAAATACGGTCCAGGAACCTTTTTCGGATCAATTTAAATACGGTCCAGGAACGTTTTTCGGATCAATTTAAATACGGTCCAGGAACGTTTTTCGGATCAATTTAAATACGGTCCAGGAACGTTTTTCGGATCAATTTAAATACGGTCCAGGAACGTTTTTCGGATCAATTTAAATACGGTCCAGGAACCTTTTTCGGATCAATTTAAATACGGTCCAGGAACCTTTTTCGGATCAATTTAAATACGGTCCAGGAACGTCTTTCGGATCAATTTAAATACGGTCCAGGAACGTTTTTCGGATCAATTTAAATACGGTCCAGGAACCTTTTTCGGATCAATTTAAATACGGTCCAGGAACGTTTTTCGGATCAATTTAAATACGGTCCAGGAACGTTTTTCGGATCAATTTAAATACGGTCCAGGAACCTTTTTCGGATCAATTTAAATACGGTCCAGGAACGTTTTTCGGATCAATTTAAATACGGTCCAGGAACCTTTTTCGGATCAATTTAAATACGGTCCAGGAACCTTTTTCGGATCAATTTAAATACGGTCCAGGAACCTTTTTCGGATCAATTTAAATACGGTCCAGGAACCTTTTTCGGATCAATTTAAATACGGTCCAGGAACGTTTTTCGGATCAATTTAAATACGGTCCAGGAACGTTTTTCGGATCAATTTAAATACGGTCCAGGAACGTTTTTCGGATCAATTTAAATACGGTCCAGGAACCTTTTTCGGATCAATTTAAATACGGTCCAGGAACCTTTTTCGGATCAATTTAAATACGGTCCAGGAACGTCTTTCGGATCAATTTAAATACGGTCCAGGAACGTTTTTCGGATCAATTTAAATACGGTCCAGGAACCTTTTTCGGATCAATTTAAATACGGTCCAGGAACGTTTTTCGGATCAATTTAAATACGGTCCAGGAACGTTTTTCGGATCAATTTAAATACGGTCCAGGAACCTTTTTCGGATCAATTTAAATACGGTCCAGGAACGTTTTTCGGATCAATTTAAATACGGTCCAGGAACGTTTTTCGGATCAATTTAAATACGGTCCAGGAACCTTTTTCGGATCAATTTAAATACGGTGCAGGAACCTTTTTCGGATCAATTTAAATACGGTCCAGGAACGTTTTTCGGATCAATTTAAATACGGTCCAGGAACGTTTTTCGGATCAATTTAAATACGGTCCAGGAACCTTTTTCGGATCAATTTATATACGGTCCAGGAACGTTTTTCGGATCAATTTAAATACGGTCCAGGAACGTTTTTCGGATCAATTTAAATACGGTCCAGGAACCTTTTTCGGATCAATTTAAATACGGTCCAGGAACCTTTTTCGGATCAATTTAAATACGGTCCAGGAACCTTTTTCGGATCAATTTAAATACGGTCCAGGAACGTTTTTCGGATCAATTTAAATACGGTCCAGGAACCTTTTTCGGATCAATTTAAATACGGTCCAGGAGCCTTTTTCGGATCAATTTAAATACGGTCCAGGAACCTTTTTCGGATCAATTTAAATACGGTCCAGGAACCTTTTTCGGATCAATTTAAATACGGTCCAGAAACCTTTTTCGGATCAATTTAAATACGGTCCAGGAACCTTTTTCGGATCAATTTAAATACGGTCCAGGAACCTTTTTCCGGATCAACTTAAATACGGTCCAGGAACCTTTTTCCGGATCAACTTAAATACGGTCCAGGAACCTTTTTCCGGATCAACTTAAATACGGTCCAGGAACCTTTTTCGGATCAATTTAAATACGGTCCAGGAACGTTTTTCGGATCAATTTAAATACGGTCCAGGAACGTTTTTCGGATCAATTTAAATACGGTCCAGGAACCTTTTTCGGATCAATTTAAATACGATCCAGGAACCTTTTTCGGATCAATTTAAATACGGTCCAGGAACGTTTTTCGGATCAATTTAAATACGGTCCAGGAACGTTTTTCGGATCAATTTAAATACGGTCCAGGAACCTTTTTCGGATCAATTTAAATACGGTCCAGGAACCTTTTTCGGATCAATTTAAATACGGTCCAGGAACCTTTTTCCGGATCAACTTAAATACGGTCCAGGAACCTTTTTCGGATCAATTTAAATACGGTCCAGGAACCTTTTTCGGATCAATTTAAATACGGTCCAGGAACGTTTTTCGGATCAATTTAAATACGGTCCAGGAACGTTTTTCGGATCAATTTAAATACGGTCCAGGAACCTTTTTCGGATCAATTTAAATACGTTCCAGGAACCTTTTTCCGGATTAATTTAAATACGTTCCAGGAACCTTTTTCCGGATTAATTTAAATACGGTCCAGGAACCTTTTTCGGATCAATTTAAATACGGTCCAGGAACCTTTTTCGGATCAATTTAAATACGGTCCAGGAACCTTTTTCGGATCAATTTAAATACGGTCCAGGAACGTTTTTCGGATCAATTTAAATACGGTCCAGGAACCTTTTTCGGATCAATTTAAATACGGTCCAGGAACCTTTTTCGGATCAATTTAAATACGGTCCAGGAACCTTTTTCGGATCAATTTAAATACGGTCCAACGGTCCAAGAACCTTTTTCGGATCAATTTAAATACGGTCCAGGAACGTTTTTCGGATCAATTTAAATACGGTCCAGGAACGTTTTTCGGATCAATTTAAATACGGTCCAGGAACCTTTTTCCGGATCAACTTAAATACGGTCCAGGAACCTTTTTCGGATCAATTTAAATACGGTCCAGGAACCTTTTTCCGGATCAACTTAAATACGGTCCAGGAACCTTTTTCGGATCAATTTAAATACGGTCCAGGAACCTTTTTCGGATCAATTTAAATACGGTCCAGGAACGTTTTTCGGATCAATTTAAATACGGTCCAGGAACGTTTTTCGTATCAATTTAAATACGGTCCAGGAACGTTTTTCGGATCAATTTAAATACGGTCCAGGAACCTTTTTCCGGATCAACTTAAATACGGTCCAGGAACCTTTTTCGGATCAATTTAAATACGGTCCAGGAACCTTTTTCGGATCAATTTAAATACGGTCCAGGAACGTTTTTCGGATCAATTTAAATACGGTCCAGGAACGTTTTTCGGATCAATTTAAATACGGTCCAGGAACCTTTTTCGGATCAATTTAAATACGGTCCAGGAACCTTTTTCGGATCAATTTAAATACGGTCCAGGAACGTTTTTCGGATCAATTTAAATACGGTCCAGGAACGTTTTTCGGATCAATTTAAATACGGTCCAGGAACCTTTTTCCGGATCAACTTAAATACGGTCCAGGAACCTTTTTCGGATCAATTTAAATACGGTCCAGGAACCTTTTTCCGGATCAACTTAAATACGGTCCAGGAACCTTTTTCGGATCAATTTAAATACGGTCCAGGAACCTTTTTCGGATCAATTTAAATACGGTCCAGGAACGTTTTTCGGATCAATTTAAATACGGTCCAGGAACGTTTTTCGTATCAATTTAAATACGGTCCAGGAACGTTTTTCGGATCAATTTAAATACGGTCCAGGAACCTTTTTCCGGATCAACTTAAATACGGTCCAGGAACCTTTTTCGGATCAATTTAAATACGGTCCAGGAACCTTTTTCGGATCAATTTAAATACGGTCCAGGAACGTTTTTCGGATCAATTTAAATACGGTCCAGGAACGTTTTTCGGATCAATTTAAATACGGTCCAGGAACCTTTTTCGGATCAATTTAAATACGGTCCAGGAACCTTTTTCCGGATCAATTTAAATACGTTCCAGGAACCTTTTTCCGGATTAATTTAAATACGGTCCAGGAACGTTTTTCCGGATTAATTTAAATACGGTCCAGGAACGTTTTTCCGGATTAATTTAAATACGGTCCAGGAACGTTTTTTTCATTGAAACAATACGCAAGTTGTACCGAATTTTAATTGTGCGAGAGTAAGGGTTCCGGTTCTGCAGCGGAACCCAGTATAACCCATTAGAATTTATGGATTCTTGGCCCTTTTACAACCGTACTTGGTTCGGAAGTTCAACACTCCCGGGACATCGCGTGAAATCCTGGCACGTGATCAAATCTCGATTTTCATTGTGTCACTTGTCATGCCTACATTGCCAGACCCAGCCATTCAAGCTTAACACCCCTCCTTTTGTCGCTCTCAAAAGCGTAGGGGGATTAAAAATCATTTGCAGATGAACAGTTCTAATACTCCCCCCCCCCTCTCTCCCAACTCATCGATACGAGAGTGAAAGATCCGCGCGTACTCGCACAATGGATGCCCGTACGTCCATCACCAGAATCGAAAAATGATAAAAGAATCTATAGATACCAATATCCGGATGATCGATAAGTGTACGTGCGGCAAAGATAAAACAGGTAATAACAAGCGGGGGGAAATATTACAAAGCAAGCCGAATACCTGTTTTAAGAAGGAAATAATGTGCAGTAATGATAGTGTTTTAGGGAATGAGGGTGAAATAGTGCAGTGTGTATTTACCGTCCTTTTTGATAAACAACGTGGGAGCATCTCACAATGGTAACCGTCGTTTTTCCCAGTCTCGGATGAAGCGCGCTATTTTCGTCGTTCTGAGCCAGTGTTGCAAACTCTGAATAGTAAACTGGAGCTAAAATGCAGCTGAAAACTGAACCAAAGCGACTTAATGTTGTAGTTTACCCTTGCGATTATTCCAAAGTGGCATAAAAGCGACGCGTTGTTGTATTTCTTGCTGTTTAACTTCGTTTTTGCTCTATATAAATTATATGTTTACATGAAATAACCAGGGCCTTCCCGGTGGCGTGGTTGTAACGTTGTCGTCTTGTAATTAAGAGTTCTGGCTTCGATTCCTGATGGAGGATTGTGCAGCGGATCGAATCCAACTTTAAACTGTAGGCCCAGTCTCGGTTAAGACCTGGGCATAAAAGACTTAAAACAAACTTTGAAACACAGTGTTGGGCTTATTGCATTTAACCTCTACATTTCAAAAGTATGCAAATTGAAATACGTACATGTTTAAAGTACTTTATTCATTATACATAGCAGTAGAAAAATATTTGGGCTAATGTGCTTCCATTTTAAAATTTCTTTAACTTCATTCATTGCAAATGATACAAGATATCAAAGAACCAATTCCATTTTTGAATTCCTGAGCTCACACTAGTGTAATTTGATATGCTACATGCCCCCCTTCCCATTTGAAATTTCGAACCTGCGTTCAAGATGGCGGATTTCAAGATGGCGGCCATGGTCACCTTGAACCCTACAAGTTGCACCCCCCTCTACTACCATCTCCCATTACCAGATTTCACATTTTCCTGTCAGGTTTCAAAATAGAAGGGTGTCCTTAGACTTTAGACTCACCCTGTTTAATGCATCTCAAATTTGAGAGTAACCTAACTTTGAAACTAGAAATAGAGAAATTTTCAGATACTTAAGGCTAAGTAATAGATAATTAGAAATTTAGTGTTCTTATCGTTTCTTTTTGTTTGTAAGTTGTAAGTCTAATCGGGACTGGACCTACACCAGGTATCGAACTAGGGCCCCATGTTTGCAAGGCAACGACGTTACCACTACGCCATCGGAAGGCCCTCAAGTTCTTAAATAAGACGACAGAAATAAAATATACATTTCAGATGTGTGATGCTGAATTTGTAGTTATGATAAAAATTGCTACAAATAACGTAGGGATAAAATTAACCAGATCACTAAATCTTGTATTACGTACCTAGGTACTTTGTTTTTCTACCCTCTCAACTATCTCTTCTCCCGGGGACAAACAATTGCAACAATAAGGGTGTGTTTAAGTATCCAGAAGAGAGAATTTTCTATTTTTTTACATTCTATTTCGGTATTGTTATTTTATTCCCTTTCAAATACCACCTCGTGATTTGTGATATTGAGCCACTCGAGTGTTACGTGTGCGACATTTCACAATTATAATGAAAGTTTCTAGTAATGACATTGGATTAAAATACTCATAATGAACTGATTTTATATAATTATGAAGTACTTTGTGGTATCTGCTAACAAATTTAAAGAAACTTGAGTGTAATAACAGCTGAATGCACGAAAAGCATTAACGAAAATATTTTACATATGTAACGCTTTAAAAATGTAGCAAAGTTTGACTTATTTTTTCTCCCTCATTTCAAGCTGGCAAGCTTGAATACGTGCCCAGATCTGGTTCCAAAACATCGAAGTTGGCAACATTGCCCGGGCCAGAGCTTCTATCATCCACCTGTTGCTATAGCGACACTCCGGTCCCGCGCGATTCGTCCGAGGTGCCTAGCAACAGGGCCACAATGTCGCTTAGCAGGCTCCAGCGGCGTGCAGTCTAATTTATACTTAAACGAGGCCCGATCCAGCACTCTTATTGCTCATTTAGAACGGAAGGGGGCGCGGGGAGCCCTTTCTTAGCCTTGCTAAGGGCAAAGTAAAGCAGTCTTTATGTTCATGCCTAAGTGTTACTGCCTGTTACTCCTTGTAAACGTTAGTGTACTTGCCGACATTTATTTCAAGAAATAATGAGCAAATACAGGGTGTTCCAGTTAAAAGTAGCCAGTTACATGCCAAGGATCATGTAAAGATATAAAGTGTGTATACTGATGACCTTGAATACCTACCACGGTTCACTTTACAATGGATTATTACATTTTACTGGTGCAATGTAGCCTCGTAGACAAATGGCTTTGAGCCGGACACCCAGTATAACTCGGTCCTCCATCCTGATTCTACATCACTTACTTTTCCAAAATTATGCGGGTAAGGTCGTCCTTTTGGAGTTGGTGTGCAAATTTAGCGTCAAAATATTTATGTATTGGACATATGTGGACAATTGAGGGGTCTAGTGAGAGAGGGAGCTATGCCACAAATCTTGAAAATGTTATTTTTTGCCATTTTCAGTCTTCTCCTACCATCTGTCATCTATCATGTGAACTACAACCATGTGGCATAGCTCCCGCTTGTTCTGCAGCAGATTTTCTGAGTTCTTGAATACGTCCTCATCAGCATTTTGAGTGAGAGAAGGAGCTATGCCACTTACTGATGGTGTCTGCAATAGGAGTGGCAGAGGTTGTGCTGCAGTAACCGGTGCTAGATTTAATATCAGCCCTGAA
This sequence comes from Lepisma saccharinum, assembly GCF_977018435.1. Lineage (NCBI taxonomy): Eukaryota > Metazoa > Arthropoda > Insecta > Zygentoma > Lepismatidae > Lepisma > Lepisma saccharinum. Next base: position 36,587,408 of record NC_139251.1, on the reverse strand, counting down.
GTTAAAAGATCTCATGGCAATAATGCGTTATATTCCTCCAGTTTTTCATGGCGTTTACCAAAAACTAAAATCCACAGAAACAATGGACAGTGAAGATCCTCCAGAATACATATCAAGTTGTCTTTATGTAGATCGTGTGTAACCCTGTGAACATGATTTACACTCAGGCAGAAGTATTTAAGCTTTGTTCAAAGTATTTGATGTGCTAGATTGATTTTTCCACATGGGTATACTACAACAATATACCATACATGTTCATAATAAATGGTATTTATATTGAAATTCATATTTTTCCTTTTGAATAATTTACCTAACAATATGTTCAGAAAAAAATTACCCTTTGTTATACAAATTATGACTCAACGCAATGCTTTACAAAACTCAATTTATTTCCTTCTCTTGTCAAAGTGGCATAGCTCCCTCTCTCACTAGACCCCTCAATTGTCGAGTGTGATTAGGTTGTGTGGATAAATCACTGAAGCTAGAGACAGGGATCTCGGGGTGTGTGTTTGAAACATTTATACAAATACATATCGATTGTTTCACGCCAACATTATACACTCAGCCGTAAACCGCCACTGCTCTACCAAGAAGAGTCATAAAACCTTGTCGTCTAAATTTCAACCATAAGCAAGAGAAGGTAGCGTGGGCGATGCAATCAGCTGGTAGCCATGTTTTTTTTAAAATTATTAAGTAAAATGCACTAAACAGTAGCTCGAGTTAAGAGAAAAGTAGGGGCAATCGAATGGGAATCGAACCCAGAACGTTCTGCGCGCGAAACTGATACGCTACCGCCGGACCACTTGGCGGTCGGATAATATCTTCGCCTCACAAGTCGCGCTTGGAAAGTTTGAATCGGTTTTTCTCGCAAATGGTTGACTAGTTCACGCTTGTATTTTGGCATTTCAATATCTACAAGGTACCATACCACCACACGAAATCCCGTTCCAAACTCAATTTTCCAAGATGTAAGATGATTATGCGAGACGATTAGAACCAATAACTTTTGTGAGGGGGCGGGGACGAAGCACTGCCATTGGTTTGAGATGCCGATGCAGTACGCATGGACGTAAGTATCTTACTCTATGTCATACATTTTCACAATACTAAGCAACCCGGTACTCACTACTTTTTAAGGTGTTTCGTTTGTCTTGTGCAGGTCCCTTTACAATATTGCAATTCTAACTTTTCTCAAGTTTCTTTTCTTTTTTGCACCCCTTGTTTTAAATTTTTAAGTAAGAATGTTAGATGAGGGAACATTCCCCGTATACATTGAAGGGTGCGAGGAAGACATGTGTGCCGACGAACCCAACAATTTTAATTCAATCAATCAAACATCAACCATGGACGTAACTTTCGGCGTAACCTGAGAAGGGGGCAGAATCAAACATAGCTTAAGGCTTTGCTTTGATGGGCAGAACCAACCATGGGGCTTAACTTTGAGGGGCAGAATCGAAATATTTTTCATTCATACAAATAGCATCCAGGATTATTCAAAATAACTCTTACATTTAGGAAATCATAAAATTGCTTTTTATTTCTTTGTTCCTCAGTTTCTAGGATATTAACAAAAATACCCTCAACATTTTTTTTTAAAATATGAAAATTTCGAGATGGCAAGCGTCCCCTTGCCCCCGTCAAGTTTCACCTATTGTGCATTGTTAAGTATTTTCTTCTGTTGTTGAACTTTCTTGGCTCAACATCAACAACAGAAGAAAATAACACTCACATTGATGCACAATATTCTTAAGAGCGGTTCCCCAAAATACTTATCCGATAAGATCTGTTCTCGTATAACATTGGTCGAACATGATATCCGCAAGAAACACAATCCAAAAATCCCCAAACATAAAACCGCCACATATAACAAGTCCATCATTGTTACAGGGATTAGGGAATAGAACATACTGCCTGCAATATTGACTAACATTATTTGCCATCAAAGTTTTAAGAAAAAACAAAAGAACTTACTATGGTCCCAAAAACTACATTAACCTACATATCTTAATGATTGCACCTGCACTTACACATCATATAATGCATACCCAATCTCCAGTGGCGTATTCCGAGTCCAAGATCTGGGATATTTCACTATGTCACGTGGTCCTAGGCTATGAATAGAAATACATTTACCAACTCCTAAGAAATCAGGTTGCCAACTCATAAGAAATCAGGTTGCCAACTCATAAGAAATCAGGTTGCCAACCCATAATAAATCAGGTTGCCAACCCATAAGAAATCAGGTTGCCAACTCATACGAAATCAGGTTACCAACTCATAGGAAATCAGGTTACGAACTCATAAGAAATCAGGTTGCCAACTCATAAAAAATCAGGTTGCCAACTTATAAGAAATCAGGTTGCCAACCCATGAGAAATGAGGTTGCCAACCCATAAGAAATCAGGTTGCCAACTCCAGAATCAGCATCATCATCCCACTGATATGAATGATAATTGTTACAATTTCTGATCGATTATTCTCCTGTATTTTATTCTCTAGACTTCAGGCTTCGCAGAGAGCCCAGGTAGCCTAGAATATACGCTCCTGCTAATCCCCCCCACACACACTACTAATGACTTATTACTTATCTTTACTCCACAGTATACATACTAATCAATTTAATGTATTATGTAATCATTGTATAATTTTTATATTATCTTAATTGTATTATCATGATCATTATATTTTTTATCTTTGTTCCTATTAATTTATTGTATCTCTGACAAGGGTTGGTTGTAAAAAGGGCCCACAATGCCGAAACATGTTGCTTAAATAAAGATCATTCTATTCCAGTGTGCGAATTAAGGGTTTTGCTTTGGGTGGGGATGTTCATTCAGTGTCGTACATGTGATTTCATGTCCGGAAGGGGGGTGGGGGAGGGGGATGAGGCTTTTTTTAGGTGTGCAATGTTTTGTTATCAATAGGTAAACTCTACTAATTCCTTCAGTAATAAGTACCTAGGACATTAAATCTTATGATAACGTAATTTATAACTGTATTTTTACATTCTAAAAAAGCCCAAACCTATACTCAAGAAGAGCTATTGAACTAGTAACACCGAGAAAACTTGACCAAATATCTATTGCGCGTTCAACTCAATGACGGGGTGAGGCGAGAAATGTCATCTACGTATCTGTCATGGCGGTAAGTTTTCAAGTAGCTTATTTGACAATGTACTCTGGGAGTCATTTTTACTAAAACCTCTGCACCCGAAGACAATAAACAAATAAACAAATAAACAAGGAGCTATTTAAAATATATAACTAGACGCGAAGTAGGACGTAATTGTTTTAAATGTTAATTAACTCTTTTCGCGAATGATTTTTCAATGGTGTTGGTTCCATAGATAAGAAATGGTTTAATAGTTTCCAATTTCATAAAAAATCAAATTTTCAATAAAAATCAAATTTTCTTCTTCTTCCTGGGATAAAAAAATCTTGCGGGGAGGGGGGAATCCCCGGCACCCCCCGTTAACACAGTTCTATTCTATTCGATTCTATCAACGATGATGCAGCATCGCGATATAACCGAAAACAAACCTCAATAAACGTTCGTATGGGAACAGCCATCCATCTCTCCCCCATACGGTTCACGGAATGTAATTTCACACCTCATTTTACCGTACTAATATCTTTCGGATACGCCATATTCCCACCTAATTAAGATTTGAACCGAGAACAAATTCGGGGGACGGGTGGAACACAAGAGCGATTACTCTCAGGCGGCCATAAAACTTAAGGACGCATGAATCAAACGAGTTATTTTCAACTCTGCCTCCAGTAGAAGAATCTAATTAGGATATTAATCCCACGCGAGCTAAAGTATTCCGGATGCTTTTGTGAATGTTTATTGGGTGCTTCGTGCCACTCTGGTTAACTCCAGGAAACTCAGTTTTGAGAATTCATTCCATGAAAATCGATCTTGTTCAACCATGGTTATTTCCTGTTTTATCTGATAAGGAGTCAGAAATGGACGAGTAAAAAAGAAGGAAGTGAGAACGAAGCATGGCTAGCCTCGTGGAGCGAAAAATAATAAATTTACTAACTCTCTAGTCTTCTTAAACCCGAAGGTTTATGGCTGCAGCAACACAAGCCTTCCACGTGCCCCTATCCTGGGCAAGATCAATCCTATCTTTTCCATCCTTACCAATTTCCTTTAGGTCCATCTCAACGTTATCATTTTATCTTCGCCTTGGCTTTCCTACAGGTCTCTTACCACCAGGTTTCCCAACAAGAATCCTGCAAACTCTTTTTTCCTCTCCCATTCGTGCCACATGGCCTGCCCACCCACACCACCTAAGCACAGACAAAGCTAATTTGTCTGTGACCTAAGTCTTCTTGCCTGAAACTAGCCCCTGAAATACTCGCTTCCCGCAATGACGTTATGTGTGTTGCCTAACTCTAAGGCGGTAGTCAAATTTCTATGGAGGACTTACTATTGAAGTTGGGCCATCGTCGTAGAGTATAGAGTACTACTTGGAACCACTTTCGCTCGCTCGTAGTCACTCGTTCGAGTCTTCCACGCTCGAGCGTATACAATAGAATATCATTTAAATGTGACGAAAATCGTGGACACGTAGATGCAATATCCGTCCTTGCAGTTTCAGCCCACAATCGTGTATTTCATTTTCATATATCACTCTACTAATAAGATAGACTAAACTACATTTAAACACTGCGTTTTTCCCTTCACGATCCATATTTGAGAGCCCACTACCACAGACAAATTACGGTTATACGTGTACTACCGGACTTCGAGTGTATACCGCTCGTTTTGCCTGTCCGAGCGTTATTCGCTCGATCGAAGAAGCTCATAATTCCGTACGCTATCTAGCGTCGTCCGTGCGAACTATTTGGCGCTCAAGCTAAATCCTCCCCCTCACTCTACTGTAGAGTCAACAAGGAAAATGTTAGAAAAGTTGCTCCTCTTCACGTCTTCTACACACTGTAGGGCCACAGTGGTAGCGTCGTAGCCTTGTGATCAAGGCGTTACGAGTTACGGTTCTGTCCCAGGGCTGGTCCCTGGAGACGCAACTGGGGACATTAAAACCTTAGCCGTATCGGATTTCACCCTCTGTATTAGAGGGTAGGGCCCGTTGACCAACGGGCGACGTGTCAGAGATAGAGCAGTTAAATTAAAGAAACACTAATTGAATAGTTAAGTGGCTGAGTTTATTGTTTGGCAAGCACTCCAATAGATTATTAAGAGGGAGAAGTTAGGGGAGAAGGATTAGCACCATAAAGGGGCAGATACTTATCTCAGGATCGCCTGGACGCTGGTTCCGCTGGTTGGCCTGAGGCGTCTCGCTTCTGGACAGGCCCCGCTTGGGCTCCACGGCTTCTGTCCGGCCCTGTAGACGATTCCCCGTCCGACACTGTCGCGCTCTTTGCGACCCGATCTTGATCCTTGGCGTCCTCGTCGGCTTCTTCTCCTGAGGCAGATTGTTAACCCCTTTTATAGTGCTCTCGGGAATTGGGAAATGCTTAGGATAGGGTTTCCGGGTATAGCCGGTGATGTCCGGGTATGGGTGACGAAGGGGTCCCGGGTTCGATTCCTGGGGGAGACACTTAGTGGTTCGGATCCCACTTTAAACTGTAGATCCAGTCCCGATTAGCCGTATTGTGCATAAACTGGACTTAAAACACCAACTCATTCAATCAATTATTCTACATACTGTAAAAAATCTGTTGGTGTTGTACGGTGACACCCTGTGTATGTGTGTGCGTGTGTGTTAATGATATGTATGTCTTTATAAGTTTGCTAATATGCCTCATCAAAAATCCGATATACTCCGATATACTCCGCACCCCTGAATCAATGCCATATATCGCACAGTGTGTTAAATATTTATCACTTTTGATTTTCTGTTTGAAACAACTTTTAATGCATGGAGCATTCCATTGTAAATGGGACACGCGGACTATATTTTTTGTATTAAAGTAACTATTCTACTGATAGTTAAGCTACATTTCTCTTACAGTTTCTGTGCAATGAAATATGGAACTTAGCACTGTTCATTAACATAACTACCGACGCATCTTAAAAATAGCGAAAAATGCAAACAAGAAAAAGGAAAACAGAGAAGAGGAAGAGGAAGGGATTATCTACGAAGTGAAATGTAAAGAATGTCAGACTGTGTACATAGGAGAAACAAAAAAGAGGCTGAAATACAGGTTGAAACAACATAGGGATGATGTACGACTTAAGAGAGAGAGAAATGCGATATTTAAAGACACGAGAGAAACAGGACATGACATAGAGTGGGATGAGGCTAAGCAGATAAGAAGGGAGAAGAGAATACTAGTGAGAAAATGGAAGGAGGCCAAGGAAATAGAGAAGAAAGGTGAAGACACAATGAACTGGAATGGGGGATTCAAGATAAACAAAGAATGGAAGAAGGTGTTAGAAAAGGTGGAAAGGACAAGAGCGAAAGAGGAGGGAAGAAAGAAAGGAAAAAGAGAGTGAGATAAAGAGTCCAACCATATTTTCAGATGAAAGGAAATGTTTAGCTAAATCGCCTGTCAGGTGAAAGTACAGTTGACAAGGGAAGGCCACCTGCTGGAATGTTCCAGAAACAACTTTCTAATAATCTTTTGTCTGGAGGGGAGTGATTTTTGTGTATATATACATCTTCCTGTTTTGTACCTTGTTTCATTTGTACTTGGTACAGAGTCTGAAGAAGACCTTGCTAGAAGGTTGAAACGTTACGTTTAGTTTATGTTTTAAAATAAAATTAATTTCTGGCTTGGTCAGCATTTTGAGTTTTTGAAAACTACCCTCAAATTACTTTCCCAGATGTGTAGCTACAAGTAAACAATTTTGTGTCACGGGTGGGACAGACGAAACACTGCCATTTCAATTAATAAGACATTTATTTTAATTCCTTTGAATTGTCAAATGATGAAAAATAAGTTATTTAAGACAAAGAGAGAAGGGAATTCACCTTTTGATATTTTAGTGGAGTTGAAAGGGAAATGTAACAGATAAAGAAGAAATTTATTCAGAGTGTTTACCATAATAAAAAATTCCAAATTCTTGACGTTTTCTTGACCTTTCTCTCATTTTTCTTAACATTTTTAATCGCCCCCAACTTAAGAATAGTTGCAAAATTAAGAAAACAGACTCAATGAAAAACTCCTAGCACAAGCGAACACTGAAGCTGTACTTTAACAAGAGATTTAGACTTCCTTTAAGTATTAATGCATGTAAAAATTAATGTTTCATATAAAATGAAGGTAAACATTAAAAAAAAATCATTGCTTTCAAAAATGGCTACATATTTAGCAGACAGGAGACATGGACATACGGGGGGGGGGGATTTAATCGAGCGGGTTAAAAACTTCACATACCTGGGGGTAACACTTTCTATGACAGGGAGTTAGACACACCACATAAGGGCAAGAAAAACTAAAACAAAATTTGCAGTAGAACAACTGATAAGGACAATAAATAAGGCACCTCAAATGCCTTTCCCGGTCATTCAAAACCTCTATTCATCAATAGTATTAGGTACATTAAACTATGGAATAGAACTGTGGGGGTTAAGGGGGGGACAGCACAATAATTGGCATACAAACAGAATTTTATAAGAGAGTAATGGGTTGTTAAATATTGGATGCGATTATCACAAGAGGGCCAAACTACGCTGAGGTGACAATGTTTGGAAATACAGACAAGGGAGGAAAACGTTTACAGCTGGGGTCTGGAAGTGAAGAATACCTTATATAGTAGCGGAATGGGTTGGGTATGGGAAGAGGGGGCATCTCAACAGAAAATCAAATCAGAGACAGGTTACTCGACATAGACAGACAAGAAAGAATAGCAGACTGCCAAACAAAGACCTCAATCAGGGAACAGCTAAGAGTAAGAGAATGGGGGAAAGCGAAATATATCCAGGTTGTGGGGAAAAAATGAAAGGGGCGCGCTGGCATGGTTCAGTTTAGGGGTATGGAAACAACTAAGAAAGAGAAACGAAGCAGGGGGAACGACATGTCGTTTGTGCGAGGGGGAGGAGACGGACGAGCATATCCTACTGAACTGCCCTTCTACACGTGACCTAAGGGACAAATGGATGAAAAACTTAACAGGGAGGGAGGTGACAGAAGTGGTAGACGACAGAATAAAGATAAAGGAAGCGGGGCAGCATGTGGGGAAATACCTGGGAGAAGTAAGAGAACGGCGGGGGAAGCTATTAGAGAAGGCAGCGAAATGAGTGATCATGCTCCAGACGAGCCATCTTTATAGTGTAAGTGTGTGTAAAGTTTTTGGTAAGAGTGCAGGAAAAGAGAAGTGGGGAGAGGAGGAAGGAAGAAAGACTGGAAGAAGAACTGTCGAGGGAGGGGAAGAATGTGTATAGGGGACAAAGTAAGAGACAGCTTAAAAGAAAACTAAATGTAACAAAATAATGTAGACAAATCAAAAGTATGAAGTGCGTACAGCCTATGGCTCGCACAAAAAGAAAATAAATCTAATATAACAGACTTCATCCTGGATGGGGAATGGCCACATTACTTTATTTAATATTTTTATAAAACTTCATGCATACAAGAATGTGATTAAGAAACAAAGTGGACAAATCTTAACGAGAACATAATTCAATTTTAGACTTCCAAATATTCAATTTTAACAAATCCTACTACAGGCATATAACAATGTAAATTCACTATAATGTAAAAAAAAATAGCAAAAATTCTTGACTACCAGCATAATTTCCTGACCTTTTCTTGATTTCCTTGACCTAAGTGTCGATTTCTTGACTTTTTCTTGACTTTCTTGACATTCTTGACTCGTAGACACCCTGTTATTTTTTCTGGTGTCACGGGTGGGGGCAGTAGAAAACAAAAGTAAATCAAAAAGTTGAAATAACATTTACTTATATATTGTAACTTAATTATGTATAATACGTACTTGAATGTTTATGGGAATGAATTTTAGATTATTCACTTACAAAATAGGATAAAGTTACAGCATTGCATTTAATTTTAAAAATTGAGGCTTAGGGGCACCTTCGCATGGAATGCTTCATATCTATAGCAACAAATTAACAAGCACAAAGCCAATAAAAATAACACAAAAAAGCATGTAAACCAGCCATTCGGTATAATGACATAATGAAGCTCATACGAGCAAGAAAATGTATTAAATTTTAACTTCATGTTCCCAAAAATCCTGCCAGTGTTTAACAAATACGATCCATCAAAAGAATACCATGGATCTCTCTTGATGGATTCATTCTATCTGAAGGTTCGAACACTAATGAACATCCTCCCCCAAAAAGCAATTACACATTTGGTTGCTTCAACTGGTGCATTTCTAAAAAGTAAAGTAAAGTGCTCCCCTGTGCTTTGCACCACGCCATGAAGTCGTATAGGGGGTGTGGGGTTAGGGCCCCACACTTTCTTGATCTCGACCGTGCTGGGGGTGATGTGATCAGCACCACGCCCCTGGCCGCCTGGTAGTCAGACGCCTTAACGACTTTTTTTTTTGAAAGGAAATACCCCCTCCACGGAGTATTCCCTCATCATTCACACTTGTTCTCACTGTTCATTTGTTACATTTTCTTTGTTTCTTATCATCTGGGCAAACACAAATACCCATGCCTTACCCGGGACTCGAACGCGGAACCCATGGCGTTGTAGCGCGCTGTGCTAACCACTCCGCCACGGAGGTCGACAGCGACTGAGCTACCGCGGCTTCTTTAACTGATGCATTTGAAGTACGTAAAATGAATTTCATGAAATGCATTTTTGTTTATGCGTGTACTTTCTCTTCAATCCGAGCTTTGAAATATTGTACACCGTTACAGCGGAGACCTGTATTTATTTACAGACAAACCTGGCCTAAGAGAGTTTCATCTGTTAGATGTGTATAATATCAACCCCAAGCCAAAACCATCCACTTTGCCCTTTGCTCGAGGAGGTAATGTTGGAGCAAAGTAATAAAACCAAGTGCTTCTCTGTATCGAAACCTTCGAGGGCTAAATCAACTACCAAGCTCTTTCATGAGATGCGTTTAGTCGAGCAATACTCCGGAGTAACACACGAGAGGATATATTTCGAAATTACCTTGATGCTACGCAATGTACGTTGATCAAATACATGTTTAATGCTCATAGAACTCGCAAGAATTTTTTTGTAAGGTTGGTGATCAGGCAGTTGAAAAAACTTGAATAGTAGAAATAATAATAATAATTTTAAAAATAATAACAATTATCAACGAATAAGCCAATTTATTCCAAATTTATTACTACATCTACTATTATCATCACACCCATCGGATGGATTTTCTACTCGACTCACCAGATGAATGAATATCCAGCATAATTGGGTGATTAGTTTTGTACTTTTCACACAATTAGTGTACCAATATGCATAGTTATTAACTTTTATTCACCCCATTCAAGAATTTGTTTTAAAAATTAGGGCAAAATTTTAATCGTAAAGTTTATCATGTGTTGTCTTTCACATAGACATCAAATTTTTGAATTTGATTGAATCGTTTTGTTATTGAGCGTCGCTTTTATGCCACTTTTGGCTAATTGCGACAATGAGGATGAGTGATATAATGAAGGGATACTCACAAAAAACATCCATGTCGAGATCGTTATGGCGGACTGAATGGTTATCACATCGCGCTACGAAGCAAAAGCTTCCGGGTTCGAAACCCGACCTGAGCATTAGTGCGTATCTCTTCATCAATTAAATCATTTCATCACTCATCCTCATCTTCGCGATTAGCAAAAAGTGGCATAATTGTACGGCAATGGGTTCCTATGGACCTTTTTTTTTGCATTGTAATGTGCGCGAAATTTTCTAAATTTGCTGACTTCCATGTTAAAACCATAACTTAAGTTCAGTGGTTGATGTTGAAGTCTTCATATTAGTCTATTTTATAATTTTTGGACTACAAATGATATGAAAAATTGTAATATTTATCACTTTTAATAATTTATGGTTCAATATCTTAGGATTGTGTAGAACCTAGGGGTTGTGACTATAACTAAGGATTACATTTTTAACTGGAAATTATAGTTTTACCTAGAAAATTTACTTTACTTTAGGCACTATAACTACTCGTATTTCTAGAGATTATAACTGTAAATGGTAATTATGTCGTTATGACTGTAGGCTATACCTTGTCCATTGTGTTAATGGTAATTGGGAACATGTGATGTTCATTGTTTCTTGCATTTAGGGGTGGGTGAAATTCCCGTAGCAGAAATTTACACATGGTAAGACTTTTATGGGGTAGTATTCAATAAAAGAAAAAATAATCTAACTTCTAAAATTTCAAAAACTCAGAAATATAGAAACTCACCAATAAATAGAATGTGTCAAAGTTACAACATCCTTGTTGCAAACAACCAATGTGTAGATTTTTCACTTCCATTTGACAGACAAAAGAATAATAGATTCAGTGCTATAGAAAACGAAACTCTGATAGAATATAGATTGTATAATATAAATGTTACCATTTACAGTACGCAATACTTGTGAATTACTATAAACCTCTTGCCTAAGTATGTAGAAAAGTGTATATATATATATCTCATGTGTTACGTATGTTGTATGTTATATGTATTGTACGTGAATGAATAAATATGTGTTTGTATATTTCCATGTAATTTCTATTGTATTATTCAAACACAGTGTACGCCTTCTGTAATTGGAGGTTCAATCCTCTGTAGAAGTGCAAAGCATAAATAAATAAATAAATAAATTTCTTTATTGACACCGGCTTTTACTATAAAACTGTAGGAGCCAATTATCATGGGTATTTTTCTTGTTTGCTATTCCGTCCTACATTTCACCAATTCATTATAGTCGCGATTAATATGCAGAGACGTGCACTTTCACCTTGTGTGACATATTCGTCGAGATGTCGAGTTCTCGCAGAATGACACTCGTAAACAGACAGCGACATGTGCTGTCCTAGTTACCTTCAATAACCCTCTACCCTCAACTCAGTTTGCAGTATAGAATGCGGGCTAATGATGGTGATTGAGCAGCCCCCATTTCAGAAGAGTATTTCTTGGAATGGATTTGTGCATTAGTGGTGGTGGCAAAGCGAGATATGGAGAACACGGTTTTGTGTTTCGAATCTTTTCCGAGTTTTGCCCCATTTATAGGTCGAATACTGCTCAGTTCCCTCTCAATAAGGACTACACAAACTCAAGAATATGTTGCTAAAGCGAGTTCATTATTTATGTGTACCAAGCTGATCCATATAGTTCCTGCAATCGCTATTATAGTTGGAAAAGATGTGATATGGCAACCTCGCTTTAAGTGGTCAGACGATGAGTCCCTTATGCTTCCATTTCAGAGATTTGTTTTTCTTCTGTACGATAAAACATCACACCTTCTGGCAACCCTGTGCTTCTTTGGCGCTTTTGTACTCCAGTAAGAAATTAATTTATAACTTTAATTTATATCGTGCAACTTTTTTGTAGGATATGGTTCTAAAATTCTAAAAAGAATGATATAGTATTGAAGTATACCCTGGACTGCATTTTGCAGGCTAACAAGGCTCTGGCGTCTTGATTCACAGCCAGAATAATTCTCTGTGTTGCTTTTCATATGCCCTGTCTGTGTTTGCAATTGTCATTCCACTACTTTGATGTGAAATATGAAATTCTAGCCTGATTTGATGTCACATAACCTACTTTGTATTGAAAATCTTTGAGTTAAATTGAATATGGCGGACTTCCGCTTGACACACACAACTACGGTTGCCCCTCCGCCTAAACTGTTTCTATCATGACCAATTATACCCAGGATAACTCTTTTACATTTATAGGGAGTGTTAAGGGACTTTTGGCTCGCCGTAGTACATTGTAATGAGGCTTTTAACAGTCACATAGTTATACATATTACTTTATATCTTGTGATCCTATTGCATTCCCAGTTTGATTTTTTCATAAGTTTTAGAGTATAGCATGATGTGCCAAATATATTTTTCCACGATTTTTTGGCAATGACATGTTTTGAGATTTTCAAGGTCACAAGATAATTTTTTTTATCCAAAGGTAGGATTGTTACATATAATTGGAAAGCTTGTTCAATTCCTTGCACAACAAACTTTATTTCAGCTTCCTAGACTAAATAGGAGCAGAATTACAGTACATTTGGTGTAGTTAAACGGGTTCAGAAAGGACAATTTCTGCGAACTTTGACCTTGAATAATTTTACAATTACGAGAGAAACAAGACTCAAAATTTTAACAGTTACTAAGTCCCATGCATAGTTTTAACTCCCTACATTTCATGAAAATCGGAGATGTTGGGGTTGAAAATTGCTCATATCTGTGTTGATTTGGCATGGAATGACTCGTTTTTTTTCTAAAAAATTAAATTTTCAGAATGTCGCAACTCGGAAACGGGCAGGTTTTTTAAAAAAATAAAAAAATAAACTTCCTCTGGAGACCCGGGTAAAAAATTATGCTTGTTTGATCAAAATCGGAGATGGTTGCGTCAGATGGTTCGTGATTTCATCCTCGTGGAAACCGGACTCCGCATCGGCTGGATCATACCGGCTCTTCCTTGAAAACCAACTCACTTCATTTCCAGACAAAACAAGAAATAATCAGCTTTATCGTCCCACATAAAGATGGCTGCCGGACCATTCCAGCTCTTGAAACGAGCCGCACCTCTCCGACGAATTGATCACGCTGTACCCCCTCCCACACCCTCCCGCCCGAAACCAACGCAGAGCCGCACGATTGCCGATGTAATGCGAAGATAGGTGCCCTACCCACTCGCGAAAACCATTCCCTTCCCACGTGCTGAGCCTGTATTAGGATGCCAACCTGTTGCTCGGACCGGCTTTAAAAATACAGCAAGGGGTTTCTAAGGCAACGGACAAGACTCCCCTTCTCTCCCCTCTCTTGCTTCCTCACTTCCTTCTGGAGCATTCCACCCTTCCCCCTCGGGACTCTTCCAGCGGGAGAGAGGGGGGTGGATCCCTCAAAGGGCAGAGACTGGGGGAAATGTGAGAAGATGTCGGCGTTGTTCCCATAACAGGAGACAGCATTATAAGAATGGCTTATGTTCAAGGGGTGGATTAATTCGTAAATAACTCGCGTATGTTAAGGGATGTTTAACCACGAGATTTCTTGCATGCCATGCATATTCATGTTATCTGTGTCTAGAGACATTTGTTTCAGCTCATCTAAGTTATGAAACATTTTGTGCCTTGAAAATGTTTCAGAAAGCTGGAACTTATATGAGGAGACAGATGTGTGCATACATATTCTGTGTCTAGAAACATATTTGTTTCAGTCCATATAAGTTATGAACCATTTTGTGTCTGGGAAATGTTTCAGAAGCTTGGGACTTGTATGAGGAGACAGATTTGTGCATACATATTTTGTGTCTAGAAACATATTTGTTTCAGTCCATATAAGTTATGAACCATTTTGTGTCTGGGAAATGTTTCAGAAGCTTGGGACTTGTATGAGGAGACAGATTTGTGCATACATATTTTGTGTCTAGAAACATATTTGTTTCAGTCCATATAAGTTATGAAACATTTTGTGCATGGAGAATGTTTCAGAAAGCTGAGACTTGTATGAGGAGACATTGTGTGCATACATATTCTGTGTCTAGAAACATATTTGTTTCAGTCCATACAAGTTATGAACCATTTTGTGCCTGGGACTTGTATGAGGAGACAGATGTGTGCATACCTATTCTGTGTCTAGAAACATATTTGTTTCAGTTCATACAAGTTATGAACCATTTTGTGCCTGGAAGATACTTTAGAAACCTCAGTTGAGTTGAGTTTTAAGTCCACTTAATGCACAGATAGCTAATCGGGACTAGACATACAGTTTAAAGTGGGTTCCGAACCATTGTGTACCTCCACCGGGTATCGAACTCGGTACCTTTTGACTACAATGCAACGACGTTGCTACTACACAATCGGAGAGGCCAGAAACCTCGGACTTGCATGAGGAAACGTATACATATACATATTCTGTGTGTCTAGAAAGATATTTGTTTCAGCTCATACAAGTTTTGTGCGTGAAAAATGTTTCAGAAACTTCAGACTTCAAATTCAAATTCTTATTAAAGGGCGAGGTTCAGCCTGTGGCTGTTCTCCCACTCTAACCCCGTTTGACATTTACCTGGTGTACATAAACAAAATCATTAAAAAGAGAAGAAAATTCAATAAAAAAGAAAAAGAAAAAAATGGTTACAAGGTAAGAGAAAAGACGAGATTTTAAAAAATCAAGACAACACATAAAAAAGAAAGAGGAAAAAAAAACTCATTCACGCACACACACGCACACACACGCACACACACACATACTAAACATTTCTGAGCAGGACATTCACGCACGGATGTTGAGATTGATGTACATGATTATGCTAGTTTTGTGAGATACGATAGAACAACGCATACGTAAATATTACTACAATGTAGTTGAATATTTGTCAAGGATTGGATTGGATTGGCGAGGCTCGTATGTAGTCTAAAATGTATTGTGTAGTGTTACTCGTGGGAGCTTGAACAGAGATATTGCTCATCTAACAGAAAATTCTTTAGTTTATTCTTAAATTTGTTAGGACTGGGGAGGGAGGTAATGGAGGGTGGAAGTTCATTCCATGTTTTTGCTGCTGAAAGTGTAAAATACGATTTGAAAATTTCCAGCGAGTGTTTGAAGAGTTCAAGTTTCGCTGTTCCTCTTGTTTTGTAGTTGTGTATTTCCCTTCTGGTTTTTAGTTTCTAGAATAAATCTTCGGGAATTTTTTTATGCTAAAGATTCTGTATAAAGCAACAGAAATTAAGTCTGCGACGTCTGTTCATGTTTAGCACTTTGTTCTCGTTCAGGGTTGGAAGAATATGATCGAATTTTTTAATGTTATATACGGAGGAAACACATGTGCGCATACATATTCTGTATATTCCCACTCTGTGTTTCAGCTCCAAGTAAGACTTCTCTTCAGATGCTGCCAAAGCTTCGAGAAGTCGATTTTCAATCGATTTATATTGGAATTGTGCGAATTCTCTGTTCGTCATTATGTCGAAGGCCTTTCAGTTGTTGCTTGCAAGACGAGATCCGGCTACTATCTAGCACGTGGAGTGACACGAAAAGGCTTTTCCTTGGAATTTTTCTTCACATTTCTGATAAATCGCCATTATACCGTGTAAAGTGAAGAATCTTATAATAGATTTCATAGATGCCATAGCATATTCACAGTTAGAACCGGTGCTAATTTTCTTAGCATCTCGCGTAGCGTAACCAATCAGATGCGAGCTCTACGTCACAAGTGCAGATGTAATGGCGGGCAAGTGCGATGTAAATAATGTATCACTTCGCATGTTTAAACGCCAATATCTATCTAGGCGAGAGGAAGAAGCGTTTCATACGAAACTGTTTCAGGTACAAATTAATGGCACTTCTTAAATACATTCTTTGTAACACATACTTTACACGCATGGAAGAATAAATTAGATGTTTTTAATTGTAAACACCAAGCACTGAGCCTAGGACAGAAATATATCAATATGTAGGTGAAGTTAATGGTTACTTATGTTACGAAATAAGGTGTCGAGTTTCAGTTTGTTTACACATCTCATTAATTAAATAATCATCTGATCATAACATGTATTAATATGCATGGTGAACTGGCAGCTATGGCCAATTGTAATAGTCTGTGCATAGCAACTTTATTTCATTTTGTTATTGTATGTCTTAAATGTGTTAAGACATATCCACCTTGTTATCAGCCAAAATATATTATTCAAGAAGTTCTACTCTTGACATGTGTATTTCTGTTTATGTCATGAAGATTAGGGCATAACACCATCTCCTCTCTTAAATTACATCTCTTCCCCTTTCAATTAATTAGTTATTTATTGCTGTCAGGGAACACCATACTTGCTGTTAACATTTCTATGGAGCATTCAAATTTGCCTTTGTGTGAAGACGTACCAAACACGCGCGGCTCTACATTTGCTTTTTTTTCATTTTTACAATTGCTTTCCGCCACGATTGTTGGTTTCTTGTGTTTTCTTGTTGTTTTCAATTGTATCTCACACATGTAAACCAAATTGGTGTTGCGTGTGTCTGATGTGACATGATCTTTAATTTATGGACATGAGTGTATTATGTAATATGTTTGCACGCTTCACGTAGCAATCACATTGTTAACCAAGGCCTCCCCGATGGCACAGTGGTAGCGTCGTCGCCTTGAAATCAAGGGCACCCGGTTCGATACTCCGGTATAGGCACGTAGTGGTTCGGATTCCACTTTAAACTGTAGGTCCAGTCCAATTAGCCTTACTGTGTATATAATGGACTAAAACAAAACCAATCAAGCATTACTAACCGGAATGTTACAGCAATGCTTCCGTGTACAGTAGCCTACTGCTTGCTATAATAAGGCTATAAGATTTTTGTAAACATTTACGTAGCCTGTATGATAGCAAAAACATTAAAGGAAATACCGGGTGTCCGAGAGGTATTTGTGTGAAAACAAAAATTAACTGTATCCGCTATATGCAACATAGACATGAAAAAATGGTACCAAAATGTTCGGAAACTATTCAAGTTTTATTGGCAATAGGAAAGATATCAATTAATCTCCACGTGAGCACCCTTGGTAGCAAGGAGTACATCTAGTCGAAATTCAACTTCTCGCCATGCATTAGCCAACATCACAGGAGAGATTGATGTGATGACTTAAGCTTATCCTTTGTCGCAGAGTTGCAAGATCGGATACAGGAGTTCTGTAGACATTGTCTTTCACATAACCCCATAGAAAAAATCTGAAAGGGTTATGTCTGGAGATCGTGCAGGCCACGCTGTCGGTCCATCTCGACCAATCCATTTTCCAGGAAATGTCTGTTCAAGGTAGGAACGAACCTCCAGACTCTAATGTGGCGGTGAACCGTCTTGTTGAAAGATAACATCTTGGTGCTATTCTACCAATTGAGGAACAGCAAACAATTGCAACATGTTGAGATACACTCCAGATGTTACGGTGTCCTCACAGAAAAAGAATGATCCGATTATTCTGTCATGCAGCAGCGCGCACCAAACATTCACCTTCGGGCTGCCCATGGTCGACTCCCTCACCTCATGAGGGGGCTCTTTACCCCAGATACGCACGTTGTGTCTATTCACTAAACCACTGACATGAAAGACCGCCTCGTCTGAAAAATCAACACGCTCCAGATAACCATTATCAGCGTCAATGCGTGATAACATTTTCACCGCGAAATTATACCGACGTTTGCCGTCATTGGGAAACAAAGCCTGCAGGATTTGCACTTTGTATGCACGAAAAAGTAAACGTTTGTGTCATCATGAACAGAACTTTTTGGCATCTGTAATTCACGTGAGGCCGTACGCACTGATTATTTGGACTTCGCTTAAAAGCCACTCTGACATCTTCCACCCTTTCGTCTGAGGTTGATGGTCGGCCACTTCTCGGTGCGTCAACAACAGATCCTGTGGTCTTGAATTTGTCATACCACGACTTAATGCTCCTACCATCGGGCGGCACCTATCCGTACGATGTTTGAAACTGTCTCTGCACTGTTTTTTGTGACCTGCTCTCGTGAAACCACAGGACACACTCAGCTTTTTCCTGATTTGTGTACATTTCCGGTTTGTTGGACACTGGCACTGCTACACTACTGCAACGTTAAAGAAACCTGAAAAAAATCTTGAATAGTTTCCGAACATTTTCGTACCATTTTTTCATGTCTACGTTGCATATAGCGGATACAGTTATTTTTTTGTTTTCATACAAAGGCTTCTCCGACACCCGGTACTGCTTCTGTCTAAAGCGAGCATAAAACCGGCCATGTCTGTCCTTGCATTCATGCAAGAGCGAGACTCAGAAGCCAAGAAAATACAACAGCGAAGAGGAAATTGGGAAAGGCGGGATGGAAAATCGACTTACTAAACCAGTTCCTCGGTGGTTCGACGGGATGCGTGTGTGTGTTTGAGAGCGTTCAGCCATCTTCGGAATCGCGTCGAGTAACTTTAAAAAAGAAGAGGAAGATGATGAAGTCGCGAGACGTCGACTGAATGAGCACCAATCACTGAGGTTCCACCCATTTCTTCTCCTCGCCTTCTAATCTGAATTCTGCTACAAGGAACAAGAATACATGGGGGCGATAAAAGAAAAGAGAAGAGAAAGGCGGTTGTATAACCAGTGAAAAAATTCCGATCCGTATAGGACTTGATTTGGTTCTAATATTAGTGAGGAACTTATTTTTACAGCATTCTGTACAGATTAATGGCGTAACAAAGCATTGTATACTCTCCTTACTTAGTAATGTCGCAATTATGTTCTCTACACAACATTTTTGTTTAGATTCAGTTCGATCTACATTGGACAAAAATGTTCTAAAGCGAGTACTACTAAGTGAGGCGAATTTACACCGGACAGATTGACCCATATTTATACTGCCTTACTACTACTACTACTACTACTGCTACTGCTGCTGCTGTTGCTGCTGTTGCTGCTGCTGCTGCTGATGATGATAATAAGTTCTTCAGTTTTTTCAATAAATATCTTAGAAGTTATTGATATAACTTTAAAGAAACTTGTTATGGTTATTTGATATATGTCTTGTACCGATCTCCGTGGCAGAGTGATTATCACAACGCGCTACGACGCTTCGAATCTCAGAATAGACATGAGTGTTCTCTGTAGGTGTCGTTTCATCCATTTCATCATATCATCACTTATCTTCATCTTTTGCTATTATCTAAAAGTGGCAGAAAAACGACTTAAAATAAACCAAATCAATCAATCAATCAAATATATGCTGCGTGCTATTGGTAGTTGCCCAGCGGAAGTTTGTTGTAAGCCAATTAACATAATTGATACGGGAAAGGAGCTACCTTTGATGCACATACCTGGTATCGTTTTGAGAGGTTCAGGAATCAAATTATCCAAGAGTTAAAGTTACATGCTTGGAAGTGCTAACGCAACATATTTATGCATATTGCGCTGTCATGTTATAACTTTTAACTAAAAGCATTAATGCCCCAGTGCCATCAATTCTAAATAAATAAATACATGGTGCTATTTGATTCAGCACCTGTTGCGGAAGCAATGTCTAAACGAAAATTATGCACGACAGGTCTAGCAGAGCTTAAGGCGGCGAGAAAACACTTTGCTTTACAAGGAAACGGAACAATGGTTTCACCTATGCGAGCAGTGAAAAGCAAAGTTTTGGCGCCACTACCAAAACGCGGGATCGCGACGAGAGGGATGGGGTTGGGTCGCACTTGAGGCATTTGTTCGTTAAGGAATTTACCTTCCACAACTTTGGTTCATCCACTCACGGCGTAATCGAATTCTCCCCTCCGCCTGCCCCAGACGGCACTTTCTCCTAATGAAGTTTCAATAACTTGATTTGCAATCTTCCCGGAAAGACTCCGAAAGAGCCATGACACCGAGGGCTTTCAATCTCCAATCGCGGGTCGGCCTATACAAGGAGAAGGTCGTAATGTAAACAAAATGTCAAAATGTAAACAAATTAGGGAGAACGACCAGCTTGTGTTTTGGTTAAGTGACCAACGACCAGTGTTGATTGAATCTATCCACTTTCCTCCGGAGGCCTCCCCTATGGCGCAGTGATAGCGTTGTCGCCTTGTAATTAAGGGGTCCCGGGTTCGATACACTGTGGAGGCACATAGTGGTTCGGATCCCACCTTAAACTGTAGGCCCAGTCCCTTACTGTGCATAAAGTGGACTTAAAACACCAAATCAGTCAGTTAGTCAGTACTTCGCTCAGGGTAAAATGCCAAAGGCCAGCATTTCCAAAAACGTGTTCCAATGTTTTTACTGATATGATTGTTCCAGATATGTGCTTATTTAGTACTTTTTATATATAAAATGTTTCTGAACTTGAAATATGTGTTTATTTTTTTAACTTAAAGCAATCAACCTAACCACACTAACAGAGCGTTGCAAGTGTTTGATAGGCGTACATTCTGACTTTGGCGCCGTGAAACGAAAAAGTTTGGAAACCCCTGTCATAGACAATAAATTATAATAGTAATAAGAACAATACTAATATTTTTAATTGATCCTTATCTCTAATACGTACTTAAATTGTCTAAACTTCGATAGCACAAGCATGTTACTACCATTCCGCAGCAAACGGTTGACTGACTAACCGTTAAAATAGCTGTAAGCATGGGCGTCGGGAGGGGGTGTCGAACGGGTCGCTGGACCGCCCTGGAAATTGACATCGTTCATTTAAAGATACAAGAAATCCAAAAAATTTGTTATTGTTATTGTTAACAACAGAAGTAAAGTTCATTTAGTTAGTATTTGAACAGAAAAATCAAAGTAAAAATGCATTTGATCGAAAATATTGAGTGCAAAATACAGGAATAAGGTTATATTCTACCATTTCATCCAAAGAAAAAATGGTTCCACAGTTTTCAAAATTCTAATAATTACACTTGTAGGTGAGAGGTCACACAACAAACTTTATGAAAAAAATTCCAAATAACATTTAAAGCCTTTCTTGAAGGAGACGTGCAAAAGTTAATATCAAAATGCATTTCAGATACTAACTGCAAAAAAATGCAAAATAAATAATGGAAAAATAGTTGTGGTGGTATTCACTTGTTTGGTGGATCGAGTCTCCCCATTTATGTAATAATAATAATAATTTTATTATTATCTCGAATAAAATAAATTTTGTTAGTTTATAAAATTTATTATTGTGTAATAACATTTATTACCGTGGTAATAATACTTATTATTTTTCTAATTCTACCCTGCAAAAATTTCTGGCGACGCCTATGTCTGTAAGAAGTTGAAATTCGTTGCAACAATAGAAGCTTACATTACACCAGCCCTGCCGCTCTACACGTGTTCATTGTTGAGTTTCAATGAAATGGAATTGCATTACATATTGGGAGTTAGCACTTATCAAAACGGGTGATAATTTAAATTCGTTCATAATTTTGACTTTTAATTATAAAGTGGACTAAGTTCTACGTTAAAGTGAATGCAAGTGAACTTGGTTGCCCCGTTTCTTAAGCTATTGTCCGAATGCTCTGCCAGATTACTGAAATTTTCAAGGGGGGGATCCCCCCTGGCCACCAATTCATTACTGCTAACGACTAACGACACACGAAAATATGAATAGTCAAACTCTAAACTATTTAATAAGCGATTGCAGATTTTGTTATGCTATATTTATTATCATACCTGGAACTCAGGCCTAACCCTAGCTTATCCGTGCCGTACAAGAAACTTACTCCCCTGACGGGTTCACAAGCCCACATTTTTTTATCACTAAAATTCAAGAAACTATTTTGTTATTGAATCACTGCTTCCATTGTCTATTATGTAAGTGCAGTTATTCATTAACTATAATAATAAAAAATTACATTAATTAATAAAATTATACCGTCCCAACTATATGTCAAATTCATAAATTTATTTGTTTAATATGGAATAAAGAATAAATACCTCAACAGTGGAAACAATCCATAATTTTTCCTGTGTTTAAAAAAGGTGATAAAATGAACTGCAATAATTACCGTGGAATTTCTCTACTCTCAACAACATATAAAATATTATCTAACATTCTTTTAGCAAGACTAACCCCATGAAATTATAGGTGATTATCAATGTGGATTTAGACGTAACAGATCAACAACAGATCAAATTTTTCACATCAGACAGACACTTGAGAAATAGTGAGAATATAATAAAAATGTCTATCAGCTATTCATTGATTTTAAAAAGGCATATGATTCACTCAAAAAAGATAAATTATATAATATATTAGTAGAGTTTGGAATACCTAAGAAGCTTGTTAGTATGATAAAAGTATGCACCAGTGAAACAGAAAGTAAAATTCGTGTGGATATTAATATGTCTGACAAATTTACAATTCATAATGGGTTAAAACAAGGAGATGCATTATCTCCATTGCTCTTTAATTTTGCCTTAGAATACGCTATTAGGGAGGTAAGAGACACTAACGAAGGACTAAAATTAAACGGTGTGACTCAGCAGTTAGTGTATGCAGATGATGTAGACTTACTGGGGGATGATGTAAATACATTAACAATAATGCTAAAATATTTTTCAAAGCAGCTAAAGAGATAGGTTTGGAAGTTAGCAAAGATAAAACTAAATATATGCTTACAGGCCGAAACCAAGTGTTAGGTAATAATCAAAATCTAATTATTGATAACAACTCGTTTGAACCAGTTTCCAAATTCAAATACTTAGGAGTAACACTAACAAATGAAAATGATATTTAGGAGGAAATAGAAAGCAGGCTTAATTCAGGAAATGCATGTTACTTTTCTCTTCATAAACTTTTGTCCTCTCTTTTAATATCTAAGAAACTAAAAGTTAAAATAGTAATTTTGCCTGTAATATCACATGGATGCAAAACTTGGCCTCTTACATTGAAAGAGGGACATAAATTGAGAGTATTTGAAAATAAGATCCTTAGGAAAATATTTGGGCCTAAAAGGGATGAGGGGATTGATTGATTGATTGATTTAGTTTATTTTACTTGGCTCTTGGCTAATTTGCGAAGATGCGGATGACTGATGAAATGATGAAATTGATGAATGGACATTCACAAACAACCAAGCCCGAGCGAGATTCGAACCAGGGAGGGATGAGGAGACAGGTGAGTGGAGAAGGTTACATAATTTTAAAGTACATAATTTGTATTCATGCCCAGATATTAA
Organism: Lepisma saccharinum; assembly: GCF_977018435.1. Classification (NCBI taxonomy): domain Eukaryota; kingdom Metazoa; phylum Arthropoda; class Insecta; order Zygentoma; family Lepismatidae; genus Lepisma; species Lepisma saccharinum. The sequence goes on along the minus strand of NC_139251.1, from coordinate 36,563,705 downwards.
TAGAATGATTAAATCAAGAAGACTTAGGTGGGCAGGCCATGTGGTACGAATGGGAGAGGAAAGAAGAGTTTACAGGATTCTTGTTGGGAAACCTGATGGTAAGAGACCAGTAGGAAGACCAAGACGAGGATGGAGGGATAATGTTGAGTTGGACGTAAAGGAAATTGATAGGGATTGACAAGAGTATATAGATCTTGCTCAGGGTAGGGACAGATGGAAGGCCTGTGTTGCTGCAGCCATGAATCTTCGGGTTGAAGAAGGCTAGAGAGTTAGTTAGTTAGTTAGTCCCAACTATTTCTGGAGTAAGGCCACGCACAGCGTCAGAAAAGGGGAGGAAATCGAGTGGGCAGAGGGAAGCAGTACACGCTACTGCGAAGGCTGGTAATTGTAGTCGCTTTACTCCTTCACGGAATCCCGTCCCCTCTCACGTGTTAATTGGTGGAACCGTCACTACTTGCGCAGAGACTTGTTTTCGTTCGCCTCGAATTTTTGCAAGAGTGTCGCACACATATTTTACCATTCACTAAAACTTACGAAAACCACATTAATTTTTCAATACTTGTTTGTTTATATAGGTGCAGTTATATATTAATTATAATACAGTAAAAAACTCGTTAATCCGGACCTATGGGGGGATAAGTTGACCGGTTTAATGAAAGTCCGGATTAACTGAAATAACCTAAAAGATCAGTAGAAAGTGCATTAAAACTCCTTTTATATCAACAAAACACGTTTATTATGGCGTATTTAAAGGGCATAGACCAAAAATGCACTATACAGTACGGTACAAAGTCTGCAGGAAAGAGAATTTCATCAGTGGTTGACTGCCTTTTCTTTGGGAAGTTCTCTTGTTGACTTCTAGCCACATTTGAAACCTTGCATTCTTTTTTTGGGGGGGGGGGGACTTTTTGCTTGTCCGGATTAAGCGAGGTCCGACTTATTGGGGTCCGGATTAACGAGGTTGTACTGTAATTACAAAAATTACCATCTTTACCAACGAATTATACACTGTTATTAGATTGAGCTTCTCGAATGTCACTTATCGAAAGGGAGTGCCTGATAGACCCACCTAGTGAATTTGGCCCCCTATGCACTGTACATTTATATATATATATAACGTTGAGCGTGGGTGTACAGCGCGTTCGGTTTAACCTGAGCTCTGGCATGTGCAAAGCGGGAAATGTTTGTCGTCTGCGGAAGATGTTACATGAATCATAGGAGCAGTGTGGCAATACGGGGAAGTTACAATTGTACTGGACATGAAACTGGCAAAGGCTATATGCTCTCATTATATAAAGAAATACGAATCTAAAGTAGGACGCTGCCCGTCATCATCGTGAAATTCGTTAATTGTTCTACGAATAACACACATGTCAAATTCGTCCACATAACTTTTAAATTCTTTCTTCTGCGTGTTTTGTTAGGCGTTCCCACTTACTTTGTTGCGATCACTTTCGTTTAAGAGGCGTTTCAAAGTACCGTAACGCAACTCCCATGTTGCGTTTGGGATCGAACCAAGAACCTCTAGATTGAATTGGGTGATGTAATCATTTCTCATTCATCTTTCAGATGGTTATCACTCGCTTGGCCTAAATGTGATAAATGCAAGAGGTTACTTTTAAAGGAATGGCGATAGAAATTAACTTAGGTTAGATATGGGTTTTATACTCTCCGTGACTGAACCGACATGGATTGGTTTAGAAAATGATATTATTTGCCTTACAAATAGATGAAGATTGTTCCTACACTTGTCCTCTCAAATGTCACTATCTGACCTCCCCGTCAGACATCGAATCTATCACACACCATCGTCCAATAATCGTTCTCCACTTTGCTCCTCTCTCACAATCCGCAGACCTTACTCTCTCTCCTATTCTCGCCAACTGATCATTCTCTCTTGACAATTCCAACACTCATGCCACATACGCCTTCCAAGTCAATCACCCGACCTTTGCCTGATTACTTAATCAGCATTCCTTTCTCTGATACCTGCTATGCTAAGACTTTATACTTCTTACCCATACCTTGGGTACGATACGGTACTTATTGACACACCAGTAGCCGCGGAAACACGTTTTTGCTCTTATTTAACATTCAAGGCAAGACCGCTGTCAACTTCTTTCTTCATAAATGTGTGCACGTTGAGATAATTTCTCTCTACTCTATCACTTTGCTTCTTCCAATCAACTTTTCAGTTTTCACCTCAGCTTACGTTTAATAAAAGCACGTTAAGCAACACAGGTCACCTTCCTCGTGGTATTCTAACACGATCTGCCCCCCCCCCCCCTTTTTCCCTGAGAGGAGTTGGAGAGGGAAATGATACTTTCGCCGAGGGGTTTAACCGACACAAAGAATCCTTTGTCATTATTTTACTTGAACTACAGTAGACTCGCGATCAACCGAGTCCCGATTAACCGATGCTTCGGGTTAACCGAGGGAGTGGTTGAAAAACATCGCGCTTCATAACGCACCCCCTGTTTGTTTACTAGGAAGTTGGAGTCAAGTCACTGTAACGTGTTCGTTACATCTAGTCTCCCTACAGCGTTGGCGTTGCATCGCAGAAGAGAGGAAAGAGGTTAGTCCAAAAAACCATGGAAGACTTTTTGAAAAAGTAATCTTCTCATTTATGTTGTACCAGTAATAAATAATTACTATACAGTTTTAAGTGTTGTTTCGTCATTTACGACCTATTAGCACATTATCTCCGTATTATCCGAGTTTTTCCATATCCGAGGTAATGTCGGTCCCAATTAGCTCGGATAATCGCGAGTCTACTGTATAACCTTCTCGAACTGTCGCTTAAAAAACAACTAAAACCAGACACCAGTAAGTTCCAAAGACCCCTACCAATATCCGCTAAGTCAGATTATGAATATATACCCTGTACCAGCTAACTGTAGACCAGGCGAACGAGAACAAGTTTCTGCGCAAGTAGTGACGCGAGACGGCTCCACCAATGAACAGTGAGAGAAACGGAATTGTGTAATGGGCTACTGGAGTTATCCGCTTCGATCTGTCAGCGTTGCAAACTTTTGAAAACGATAATACCGTACGCACATGGCAAACGGACCGTATCCTTGTCTTCAGGTCCGTACGCTAGGTTTAACAATTTCTTAGGGATAAAACAGCAAGTGAAAATTTTGACAAGCCGTGCATTTAACGTCCGGACTAAGGTCTGGACCGTACGGTTGGCAACGCTGCGATTTCACCACTCGATTTCCCTCCTCCTCCTCTGCCTCTATGCCCGGCCCTGTTCTACAGTTAGCTGGGACAGGTAATAGGTAGAGGCACATATTTTTGGTAAATAAAAAAGCAAAATTTCAGTAAAAAAACAGAGTCGATTTCGGGTTGAAAAGTGGTAAATAAAATAAAATTTCGGTGTTATAGCGGTGAATAATCACATCAAAAGTGCTATATAAAATTACATTTTGGTTTTAAAATTGTGAATATAATCCTAAATTTGATTTAAAAACTGCACTTATTACACAAAATAAACTTATGCCTTCTAATAGCACATTTATATAGTTACCAGAGTGTTAAGTCTATTCCTGTGTAAAGGCGTCCACTTTTGCTTCTCAAATATTTACAGCAGAATTAATCAATTTTCCGTGAATTGCATAACTCACAGGATACCTCAGACTTCGGAAAGTGTCGCGCCGGTATATAAACGGTAAATTTCGTGTTTAAGAGTCAATTTCGCATTTTGCAGTTCATTTCGTATTATTTCGTGACAAAACAGGGTAGAAAAATGCACCTCAGACTTTTAAGAAACACGAAAAATGAACATTACAGCATTGTGTTTTCGTCAAAAACGAAATTTGCATGCCTCTAGGTGTAGGTAATTGTTAAGGCGGTTAGCAACTCTGACCTCAGTGAAACTCTCGCATCGCCGCGCTGAGCGACGGGCATCTGAAGGCCAGAGCTCAAGCTAAACCGAATGGCCTGTATGAGTGAATGAGGATAAAATATAGTCAAGGATTGCAGACCGTTACAGAGGCAGCTAAAAAATCTTTGTTCGGGGGTGGACGAGATCATAAAGGGTCATCGACACCGATGTCAGAAGAGGAAGAAGTTGCGGAAAGGACAGTAAAAATGGATGATAATGACGACAAAGGAGATCGTAGCCATGCAAATCCACCGCTCGAAAACGAAAGAGTATTGATGGCTTTGCCATCCACTCCAAGCTGCGTATGAATAAAATATCCTGTTTAACATAGGCCTTGGACAAAGCGCCCTTAATACACTGAGTCGTTAAGATCATGTGCTGCCATTAGCTTGAAGCGGAAGGAAAGTGTAAACTTACCCCAAGGATTTATGGCCTCTTTTCCGTTTTGTGTCAACAGTCTCCAGTGCATGTCCTCCGTTTAATCTTCGCCCCCGCCTTGTAATATTTCGCACGTTCAATAAAGCAGGGTTTATTGAATACACAAAGTGATCACCAGGTATATAATTTGTCTTTCTGTACCTTTTAAGCCAGCCAATGCGCATCTCATTTATTTAGGTCCAGGTGACTAAAAAGTCAAAATTCAATCTGAGGTCAAATGTATAGATGGTGCCTCAGTGGTCAGCTGTGAGGTATTGTGACAATAACCTACATGTATGTGGGTATATGGATGACGTAACAGCCTTCATTAATTCCAAGACTCTTTGATTGATATATTATAGGAACTTCAGTACATAGGCTCTTTCGCCCGTCAAGTAATACGAGGATAAACCCCTAACTCAAACTAAATTGATTGACAGGCACCTAAAAATAAAATAAAATGTGTCTTAAAATCTTCCTTACTCAATTTTTAAAACTAATTCATTCATTGATGTCTGAACAAGAGCTGAAAGTATACTGTCTGTGAGGGCTAAAATCTCCTTACCTTAAAAGCTGAGGCTGTAAACAGGCACTCAGCACACATCAGGACAACACAGCCCTACGGGGATGATACTGGCTGTAAGTCCAGACGCCAGAGCTACGTTGGCCTGCAACATGGCCGTAACCGGGATGTACTACTACAGTGCGTCCATTTCGATCTTCAGCCGAGAGATCGGGAGAAGCGTGGCGGGCGGCGCTGACGGAGATGCCGACATTTGCGGCCTGTAATGCCCGCTTATTTTTATGCACATATGCAGACATTTATATAAATATTACAAAACGAGCACTAACATGTGTTATAATTTATCATCTGTAATTCATCCAAGTTCTGCCCTTATATACACAAATAAATACGCTTTAGAAACGATGTTAAGAGCCACAGATAATAAAACATTTTAATCATAGTTTTGACCAGTAACGTCCTGCTTAAGTTTATATCCTTGAAAGAGTTTTGTGCTGATGGAGATCGTTTGGAGGTTTCGAATGCGCAACACTGTATCAAGATTACGCTGTAGACGAAACCGTTAAAAGTCAATGGTGTTCGTGAGCTTCCTTGCAATCCGAAATCTCCGAGCTCGAGTCTTTTGTTCCTTCGCGACAGAGCTGTGAATATAGTGGCGAGCAGATGTAAACCAAGAGCGTGTTAATTTCGTACTGTGCGCAAGAGTGTTATTATTGGTTACTTGCCGTTACTTGTTTGTGTTATTGCAGTGTGTATGTGTATTGTGTCAATGAGAGGATTGGAATGCCAGCCGCAAGGTTCACGTTACGAGGGGGGCTGATAAGTTCTCAGCCCGACCCAGAAGGACTTTAGCTACAGGCACGAAAGTTTCAGGCTATTCAACGTATTCTCCCCGAAAGTCTACACACTTGGCACTTGGTGGATATCAGTTTGAACAACTCTTATAACACAGGTTAGTGCTCGTTTTGCAATATTTATATAAATGTCTGCATATGTCCATAAAAATAAGCGGGCATTACAGGCCGCAAATGTCGGCATTTCCGTCAGCACCGCCCGCCACGCTTCTCCCGATCTCTCGGCTGAAGATCGAAATGGACGCACGGTACTTGGAAGTGAGGTTAACTTTTGTGGGCATTAGCAGAAGGTCGCCCCCTTACACCCCTCGATGACTCATTATGATGAAGTATTTAATATTGGTAGCGTCGTTGTCTGTTAAAACTCAAGTATTAAATATATAGTTAATGAATACATGGATACATCAGGTGCCACTGGGAAAGCAAATAAACTTAACACATTGAGGTGAAACTTTAACTAAAGATAAAGTAAAAATATTTATTATTTGCGTAATAAAATACAGCTTTCGATAAATATGAATTTTGTAAAACTAACAAACAATATGCGTCCTCCTCAGTGTCCGTGCTTTGGACTCCGACTGCGGGACGGCATGGGTTCTAGTCCTCCTGGGTTCAGTCTCTGGGTTTTCGGTCTGTGTATAGCGTAGCGTTCCAACATGAACGCGGGGATCTTAAATAGGGATGTAACTTGCCCCTCCCGATTAATACTATTGATGGTAGAGACAGCCCTGAACGGCCAGGTACAACTATCTAACTTAACATTAAAATAAACTCATGATTTGGTTTAGACTGAAGTGAGCAATGCGAATGGCAGATAAGGGTGTAGAATAGCTTACCCTGTTCGGTTTAGAAATAAGACCAGTAGCTCCTGCTTCTCCGATGATTCCAAGTAAAAAGACCTCGTGTCGCTCTCATGCGCACCTATTTAAACCCTCGCTTGGCCTCTCGTCACCTCTAGCCAAAGGCCAGTGTTCTTACCATTTCCTGTAAAAGGCTTTCCGCTGACTCCAGGGACCTTCGAACAACACTTGCTATCGCATGTTGACCAAACGTCAGCATTGTTGATTACACAAGACTCTTCCAGCGTGTGGCTAATGTAACCAAAATACTTTCTTTCTACAGTCAAGCTTTGAGCTTCAATTTTGTTCAATTTAATTTTCGGTGAAGGGTTTCCAACTTTTATTATTTTATTTTATGTAACTTTTTTTTTCATGTAATAAAATACCTTTTAAATTTTGGTGAATGGCAGAAGGTTCAATTTAAACTTTTAATAATTACAATTTCAATTTCGGAAATTGTCTTGCAAGAGGGGTATCGTAGCATATCCGTTCGATTAAGAAATATTGACCCTGGCAGATCTTGTCAGCTGCTTCTCAGAAATGTGTAGGGTAAGCCTTTCACAGGAAATGGTAAGAACACTGGCCTTTGGCTAGAGGTGACGAGAGGCCAAGCGAGGGTTTAAATAGGTGCGCATGAGAGCGACACGAGGTCGTTTTACTTGGAATCATCGAAGAAGCAGGAGCTATTGGGCTATTTTCTAAACCGAGCAGGGTAAGCTATTCTACACCCTTATCTGCCATTCGCATTGCTCACTTCAGTCTAAACCGAATCATGAGTTTATTTTAATGTTAAGTTAGATATTTGTACCTGGCCGTTCAGGGCTGTCTCTACCATCAATATTACTAATCGGGAGGGGCAAGTTACATCCCTATTTAAGATCCCCGCGTTCATGTTGGAACGCTACGATAGGGCCGGTGGCAACCCACCATCGTGAGGAAATTAGGGAGCTACGAGTGAGTGGCGTAACCCGGTCTCGGAAATCTCCTATAACGGCTGGGGGTTCGACGTGCTGACTAAGGTCACCCCATGACCTGTTGAAGATCTCCACACCTCTACGTAGGATTCTGGGAGGGAGACTGGCAGTCGGGAGATAGGCCAGTGTCATTCCGCGGCTGTTGAGCCACGGGTTATTATTATTATTATTAACAATATGCAAGGTTTAATTAAAACATACGTGTTACGAAATCTATCGATTATACAGAGTGTCCGAAAAGTCACGCAACCCGGTGTTTACGACCGTATAACGGAATAGCAAAACGGAATGAGAAGAAACGCTTTCTGCCAAGAGAATGCCCTGTATATTAGGAAAATTTAGAGAGACAAACATATGTAAGAACATGCATGTTTTAATAACAAATAATCAAAGTGTTGCCAAAGGCGGAAAAAAATATTTGCAAATCGTGTATATTGATGCACAGAACTCACTGAGGTGAATTATTGCAACATTTCACAATACCAACGAACAATTTGGATGGCCATCTAATGAATTTGACAGAAAAAGAACTTTGACGTAGTTTCAAAAACATTGCAGAAGGGAATAAATGGGCTGTTCCAAAAATCGATGTTTTCACAATATTACGCAGGACACTGGCAACACTGTTGCTGTCACGTGTCACTAACAGATGTGTTTCACCTCAGGCTATCACACTAGGGCACTTTTAAAGACAAAGGAGAAAGTTGGTTATTCTCGAACATATGCAATACATTACATACACCTTGCAACCCTGAAATGTGGGTACAGAAGAACGTGTATCAATTGTTATGTTTTCTGTGCCTTAGGTGGTTGCTGTTTGCAGCGAACGGCATTCCAGATTGTGTCTACTTATGCTGACGTCGTGTGTGTGTTTTTAAAATGCCATATTCTACACAGGAAAGAGTGTTTATTGTTAAAGAATATATCCGAACATCGTCATATTCTTGCGTAAGAGAAGCATTTAGGTATACCCACATTTCAGGGTTGCAAGGTGAATGTAATTTATTGCATATGTTCGAGAATAACCAACTTTCTCCTTTGTCTTTAAAAGTGCCCTAGTGTGATAGCCTGAGGTGAAACACATCTGTTAGTGACACGTGACAGCAACAGTGTTGCCAGTGTCCCTCGTAATATTGTGAAAACATCGATTTTTGGAACAGCCCATTTATTCCCTTCTGCAATGTTTTTGAAACTTCGTCAAAGTTCTTTTTCTGTCAAATTCATTAGATGGCCATCCAAATTGTTCCTTGGTATTGTGAAATGTTGCAATAATTTACCTCAGTGAGTTCTGTGCATCAATATACACGATTTGCAAATATTTTTTTTCCGCCTTTGGCAACACTTTGCTTATTTGTTATTAAAACATGCATGTTCTTACATATGTTTGTCTCTCTAAATTTTCCCAATATACAGGGCATTCTCTTGGCAGAAAGCGTTTCTTCTCATTCCGTTTCGCTATTCCGTTATACGGTCGTAAACACCGGGTTGCGTGACTTTTCGGACACTCTGTATCAAGAGGTCACTGTTAAAATAATCGTGTTTGCAAAAGTTTGTCTTGTGGCAGCCAAGGGTGCCCGCAGGATTTTTTCTCAGGGGGGCATTTATAGAAACTTTCATCATTATTATTATTACCACAACTACTTCTACTACATAAGTTTTTTTTAAAAATATACATACATGTGTAATTTCTATATTCTGTGTACGTATATATTGAATTGTTATTTTAAGTCCACTTTATGCACAGAAAGGCTAATCGGGACTGGACCTACAGTTTAAAGTGGAATACGAACCACTAAGTGCCTCCACCGGGTATCGAACCTGGGACCCCTTGATTACAAGGCGACGACGCTACCACTGCACCATCAGGGAGGCGCTCTTGTACTTGTACAGGATTTGCATAACTGGATATTTAACATATTAATTCATGTAGGACAAAAAGCTGTTCTTTATAGTTAGATAAGTGTAAAATAGACTGTAAGCTTAAATGTAACCCTACTTCAAATAATAATAATAATAATAATAATAATGATAATAATAATAATAAAAATAGGTTCGATACCCGGTGGAGGCACATAGTGGTTCGGATCCCACCTTAAACTGTAGGTCCAGTCCCGATTAGCCTTAGTGTGCATAAAGTGGACTTGAAGCACCAAATCAATCAATCAATCAATAATAATAATAGTTTCTGTAACTTACTTCGTGTAAGTCACAGAAAACAATATTTTTTGTTACAAAATAACGCTGCAATTTCACCATTCGAATTTCATTAACTCTTTCCAGAAACCTCATGGAGAGCAAGAGCCCCCCCAGCCCCTCCCTGCGGGCGCCCTTGCTGGCAGCACTTTTCCCACTCTCAACAACATTTTCAACACGACTGAGATCGTTAACTACCTATTTCTTGCGGCAAGGTCAGATATTGAGTTGCTTATCACACAACAGTGCAACATAAAAAGTGAGCTGACTTAGGTCGGACGGACATGGAGTGGAAAGCAGCGGCCTTGTTCAACACGCGTAATCTCCAGACACAAACAACCCCTAGATAGCTACACACCGAAAGTGCTTCGATCGACACTGGACGCAAGTCCTTTGACCTTGACCATGAACACACTAAATCTATACAAAAGAACTGAGGGTTCTAAAGCCATGTTAAAGAATAGGCCCAAATTCCCAGACTCAGCCGTAGCACTAATATAGATTCGGTAAGAAAGAAATTTTCCGATATGAAAGATTGTTTTATTCACTAGAACCTGGAATACCTATTATTTTGTTACGATCAATGGTATTTAAGTAAATAACAGAAAATATAAAGTCTCTGTCATGTTCAAACTGCTGCGTACAGATGGCGTTGAAGTGGTAGTTCTTGTCAAGACCGGTGCATTTTTGTCTTTTATGACCAGTAAGCAAGATTTTGTTGTGAAACAAGGAATCCAGTGTGTAGCCGCTAGTACCTGAAATATCATGTGAAAAGGTGAAAACATTTCGTACCTTCAGAATGTAGTGGTTATGTTTTTGGTTTTTGAAGTGGCGTATCGTCGCAATGTACTCCGTGGTGTAGATTTTAGCAAACACTGTTGCCGTAATTTCGCTCAGTTTTTCCTCGATCAGTGCGAGTGCTTTATTGGATAGGGACATTATTGATACGCATTTGAACAAGAACGATGGTGTGGTCCAGTGGCACAGTCTGGCGAGAGCTGCGATACAAGGAAGTTGTGCGAACGCTCGCTCGTACAACTCCCGATCACGCGTACGCGTAGCCAGTGCTTTACGTAAGTGTCTTGTGGAAGTTTAATACATAGACGTCAAATGGCGATTAAAAGGGTCAACACACTGAAAATAAATTTCAGCAACATCAGAGACAAACCCGTCGACGGGATTACACCAAAGGATAAACGACACATTGAAACTAACACCGGATCAGGTCGTGAGTATCGAGTTAGATCACTTTAGAAAATGTTTGTATCTGAAGCTAGTTTCGAAGCTTCTGTGTGAACGATTGTTGAATAAATCGAATGGATCTTATGTGTATAATGATTCGGGAGGTGCCCATGAGGGTTTTAATGACATGGGCGGACAGTGCAACAGTAATAGTTCGACTTCATGTGATCCCAAGTGAATTAGACGATGACCCGATACGAGTAGTTTTGAACCAATATGGAACCATACATACATTAGTAGATGAGAAGTATAATGAAGATCATATATATCCAGTACGTACGGGCAGAAAAATTGTAAAGATGACCTTGACCCGTTCAATACCTTCTTACGTGTCTATAAGTGGAGGGAGGTATTGGGTCACATATAATGGTCAAGCTAAGACTTGTTCAGCGTGCGATTCCCAGGAACACTTCTTCAATCAATGCCCCAATCGACAGCGATCATCAGCAAGAGTGGGTGATAATTCGTATGCAGGAAGAACCCGACCCATCCCGTATAACTTGAACAGCACAGAAGAAGTGATAACCAGTGAGCTTACAATACTCTCAGGTGTAACGACCAAGCAACAAAACGAACCACCTGCATGTGGCAGTGATGAGACAATACAGGGTGTTCCACAAATGTCGACCAGAAAAGAGCAAATCGCATCAAATGATGAAAGTACTGACGAATTTATGGAGAGTTCAGTGTCAACCAAAGACGAGGATCCCAGTTTGCCGATCATCAACACTTTTAAGGAAAAAGAACCAAGGGAAACACTTGAAGATTCACCGACAACAGATGAAAGTTCATTGCATATGACTACCAGGAACCAGTCTCCAGCACGTTCATCGGTGCAGATCACATCATCACCTCCAGTGAGGAGGCAGAGACGGAGGAGGAATCGTCGCGTCGAATCGATCAATGGCCCTCCAGCAAAGAAACCAAGTGAACAACGTTCCCCTTCGCGCGCAGACTTTTTTAATACCCCTGTTGAGACAGCATTAGGGGGAAATCGACAACATTTGATATGTGTGGGCGACTTTAATTGTACTTTGCGAAAAAAAGACCAAAATCCCAGATTTAATCCCTGCGTCAGTTTGCAAGCTCTAGTGAATGGGTTTAAGTTAAGTGACGTATGGGAGAAAAAACACCCTCATGAGCCAGGCTACACATATATAAGAACCGACTCGGCAAGTAGACTGGATCGATTTTACGTAACCAGCAGTTTATTTTCACAGACTAGAAGAATAACTGTACAACCAACATGTTTTAGTGATCACCTTGGAGTAAACATGGACATTCAGTTAAATATAGCTCACGTTAGGAAAGGTCGAGGATACTGGCGTTTTAATATACAACTATTGCAAGATTCCACATTCCGCATGGAATTTGAACAACAGTGGAAGAAATGGGAATCCATGAGTTTGCATCAGAAAGATTTGATTCAGTGGTGGGACTCTTTCCTCAAACCGTCCAAAAAATATTTTTGTCAACAATACAGTAAACAAAGTGTAACGAGTGCACTCACGGTCCCCGAAATGACGTGTCAATCATACCCCGGCACGGGGCCAAACGTCGTTATGCGTACGGGAAACCGGTCGTGACTCACGGTCCAGTTATCAAGTTCGGTACTGAGACGGTCGTTTATTGTCATACTATTGCGAGGCGGAGATTAATACCTTGAAAAGTTACACTGTTTTGTTTACCTTTGATATGTGGATTCGAACAATCATAAAACACTAATAGCATAATATCTGGTACCTGAAAAACGTCAAATAACAACACTGACGAACGGTAAAAAAGTGAATATATATTGTAACAACAAAAAAATATTGCAATCAACAACTGTTTACAAAGCCTCCTCACTCTCTCAACATTCACTCTATCTCTCTTTCACACACATGAGGTATTTTTACATGTGAAGTATGGATACAAATCATGGATCTCATTAACATATCATTCCTTTTAATTTTTTAAACCTTTATGTGAATTTAGGGCATTTGTCTGCCAGCTCCTGTGCTCTTTTAAATTAACTTGAGTGCCAGCCCTCGGAAAGCGGTCAACTAAGACAATTGGGTCGGCGTGGTTAAATCTTTCGTTCGAATGAACGTATGCATCGAGTCGTAAGCACGACATTATACAAGTTTCTCGGACGGGGGTATTACACATAAGCCTCTCTCGTCCAATGAGAACAACTACACAATTACATGGGGATGCAAGAACTTAATTGGCTCCAGCTGCCGGAATACACTAATCAATCGTCGGCGCGAGCAAAAATTACCTTAAAAACCACTATGCAACAAATAATACTATTTCACGCACACGACCTTGCAATAAAAACAACTACGCTTTCCACAATTAAAAAGGACTCATCAGTCAACTATTGACAAATTAAATGGCGCGACGGGGCGGTCGGTTACACAAAAAAAATGGAGCACACTTTGACAATTTACACTAAATATTAAAGAAATGAAATGGAGCTTCTAACCCTGAATGCAGACAATTAAATTAGAACATCTGAACATGAAATTACCCTTTTTTATAACAATACCAAAAATTATCAGACGCGGGGATTAGGTTCGGGGTTTCCTGAGTAACTTTGCGAATAAGTGAGACTTCGGCGTTAACTGTACGGTGTTGATGCTAACGACGCACATTTACATGTACATGAGACCCTCTGAAGTATACTGTACCAGACTCTGCTACATGGCGTGGTCATTCATCTCTCCTGGACGCGGGACTTGTACACGGTTCCTTTGTGGCGAAATTGTCCTCCGAGGTCGATCGCGACGAAGAATAATTGCGACGATCTGATGTACTTGCACCTCCTTAGTACTTCGGGCGTTCCTCTTGCCACTAGCGTCGGATGTACGTGGTCACGCGCCGGTCAGGAATCTCTCCAGTGTCGGGCATCAATTGGACGTCGATCTGCAATCACCTCTCTCTGGAAACGTCCTTCGGGCTTTGGTTGGGACGTCGATCTGAAAGCGTCCTTAGGGCTTTGGGCAGGGTTTGGTTTCGCCGTCGTCTGACTGGCTTCGGCGTCGTTGCAGGCGTCAGGGGAGTCAACGGACCCCCTTCTCTATCTTCTTTAGCCCTCCATCCTTATGTAGTCCACGCTTGGCAAAAACAAATCACCGCGTAATCTTCACCAAAATAAGGCGCACACTGGTAACTCTCTATCTGCAAGTCGCTCACAGTACGTAAGGAAACAAAGTTCACGGACGCAAAACAATAATCACGCGAGAGTGTAGCGCGGAGCTGCTCTCTCTATGAAATCCGGGTGAAAACTGTTTCTGGAATCATAGTACTGCCTATATATAAGAGATTCGAATTCTTCCGTTGAACAGGACGCTCTAGTGGCTTGGCTTCTGTTTCAGAGGGATGGAAATGACCTCTCTCCATTGTCTTGAAACGCGGTCAAGTGCGCGTCGTCGATCCTTGCAGGCTTGGGCTCCAGCTGGTTTTCCTGGTCATCCGTGAACATGGGTTCGAACGCCCGCTGCGACTCAAGCCCGGTAGCGGCGAAAATAATCTTTCCTTATCTCCGTGTTGGTGCAAATATGTCATGTTCTAAGCCGAAAAAGGCAGTTCCGCTGTCACTCAAGAAAAACTCGTCCCCAACTCCCGACGTCTGGCTCGGATACAAGTTTATTCACAAAATAAATCAAACCTCACACTTTCATGTTTGTGCATAAAATGAATCAATATATAAAAAATAATTTATATCGAACTGCGTTTCACATGTCACTAGATACCGTGACACTGACGTTCGCCTCAATGAACAGGAAGCCAAGGTGGCAACACTGGCGCAGAGCGTGCGTGAACAGGAAGGAGCTTTGCAACACATCGGCCAACAATGTGCACAGCTGGAGTCAGACTGCACTCGGAGCAACGATGCCCTCGAGCGACGAGTACGGCGAGCGGCGAGCGTAGCGGAAGGGAATTCCGAAAAGATAAAGAAAATAGAAGAGAAGCTGCAACGACTGAACGTAGCCGACGTTCCCGGATCATCGCGAGAGCCGGCAGCCATGACGTCATCGCAGCCAGCTGCGGTCCCCTCGTCTTCAAGGCGCGCGAGTGACGCAAGACCGACTACGCTTGTCAACGGGGGAAGCGAAGTGGAACCTGGACTACATTATCCATCGCCGCGACCGTTCGAAGCCCAAACTTCAAACCGGGAAGATATACGGTCTGAACCAGCACCGACGAGAAGGGCTCTGTTCCCGCCGGAATATAAGAAACATTTCAAGAAGTTCTCCGGGGCCGACAGGATATTGCCGTCTGCCTTCATCGAGGAATTCGAAGCAACAGCCCGGGAGTTAGGACTTGCGGATGGGGAGCGATTACTCGTGCTGAAAGGCCTAATGCAAGATCGGGCAAAGAACTGGCTGGATCGGAATGAAAGACACTTTCATTCATACTCGGCGTTTAGGGAAGCGTTCCTGACACACTTTCAGCGCCCTATGCAAGTGGAAAGGATGCTCATCCAGCTGAGGAACGAGAGGTACGACAGGAACGGGGGACTTACTTTTTCGCAATATTTCTGGCGTAAGTTCAATGAGTTCCAAGCTCTCCAGCCACAGATGACCACGTCGGAGATAATTGCGGCCTTAATTTATCATTACCCGCAGGAGATAAGACGGCATCTCAACGGGGCGTGCGTTTTCGACGCAGAAGCCATGTCGCTCACGCTCGAGAACCTGAACCAGTGCGAAGAGGAACGCGAGAGGATGCGGAGTGACAGATGGAACAAAAGGAGACGACCGGAGGATGAAGGAAACCGGGGAAACAAGCACCCACGCGTTCATTTCGTCCAGAGGAGGTACGATGGGCAGCAACGCGCTCCAGGAGCCGAAGTTCGCCAGCTTCGAGATGATCCGCCTTCGCCACGACAGAGACGCCAGTATCGGGGACAGAGACGTCGAGGTGGTCAGACTCGTAGGTCGCCGGGTCACCATGGCAACAACAACGACAGCAGCTTTTCCAACGGCCGAGTGAACAATGGTTATTATCAGCGTCACCCCGACAGTAGACCAGAGAGCCCGCGTTCTGACAATGGGCACACAAGGCGCAGCCCGCCGAGGGTTCAAAGGAGCCCGACGCGAAACGCGAACGGGCCGAATCCCAGCAACACGTCTCCACAGCCGGGGCCGTCAGGTCGTCAGCGCCGAAGAGAGGAATGGGATGGCGAAACATGGTTAAGCGACGTCGCGCCATTTTAGAAGTATAAAATAACCTTGCGCCATACCCAGAGTGTATAAAATGTATATTTATTATGTAAATTGGAGGTATCATTTATATTATGTGTTTTGTGTTATCGAACTGGTTTACTTTTCTTGTACAGGGTGTTAAAAAATTTGTAGTCAAAATTTCATGCCCCTGATTAGTAAAAAATTTTATTCGCCTACAGAATTTTTTGATCGGAAGGAGGGCGAGATGTCACGGTATCTAGTGACATGTGAAACGCAGTTCGATATAAATTATTTTTTATATATTGATTCATTTTATGCACAAACATGAAAGTGTGAGGTTTGATTTATTTTGTGAATAAACTTGTATCCGAGCCAGACGTCGGGAGTTGGGGACGAGTTTTTCTTGAGTGACAGCGGAACTGCCTTTTTCGGCTTAGAACATGACATATTTGCACCAACACGGAGATAAGGAAAGATTATTTTCGCCGCTACCGGGCTTGAGTCGCAGCGGGCGTTCGAACCCATGTTCACGGATGACCAGGAAAACCAGCTGGAGCCCAAGCCTGCAAGGATCGACGACGCGCACTTGACCGCGTTTCAAGACAATGGAGAGAGGTCATTTCCATCCCTCTGAAACAGAAGCCAAGCCACTAGAGCGTCCTGTTCAACGGAAGAATTCGAATCTCTTATATATAGGCAGTACTATGATTCCAGAAACAGTTTTCACCCGGATTTCATAGAGAGAGCAGCTCCGCGCTACACTCTCGCGTGATTATTGTTTTGCGTCCGTGAACTTTGTTTCCTTACGTACTGTGAGCGACTTGCAGATAGAGAGTTACCAGTGTGCGCCTTATTTTGGTGAAGATTACGCGGTGATTTGTTTTTGCCAAGCGTGGACTACATAAGGATGGAGGGCTAAAGAAGATAGAGAAGGGAGTCCGTCGACTCCCCTGACGCCTGCAACGACGCCGAAGCCAGTCAGACGACGGCGAAACCAAACCCTGCCCAAAGCCCGAAGGACGCTTTCAGATCGACGTCCCAACCAAAGCCCGAAGGACGTTTCCAGAGAGAGGTGATTGCAGATCGACGTCCAATTGATGCCCGACACTGGAGAGATTCCTGACCGGCGCGTGACCACGTACATCCGACGCTAGTGGCAAGAGGAACGCCCGAAGTACTAAGGAGGTGCAAGTACATCAGATCGTCGCAATTATTCTTCGTCGCGATCGACCTCGGAGGACAATTTCGCCACAAAGGAACCGTGTACAAGTCCCGCGTCCAGGAGAGATGAATGACCACGCCATGTAGCAGAGTCTGGTACAGTATACTTCAGAGGGTCTCATGTACATGTAAATGTGCGTCGTTAGCATCAACACCGTACAGTTAACGCCGAAGTCTCACTTATTCGCAAAGTTACTCAGGAAACCCCGAACCTAATCCCCGCGTCTGATAATTTTTGGTATTGTTATAAAAAAGGGTAATTTCATGTTCAGATGTTCTAATTTAATTGTCTGCATTCAGGGTTAGAAGCTCCATTTCATTTCTTTAATATTTAGTGTAAATTGTCAAAGTGTGCTCCATTTTTTTTGTGTAACCGACCGCCCCGTCGCGCCATTTAATTTGTCAATAGTTGACTGATGAGTCCTTTTTAATTGTGGAAAGCGTAGTTGTTTTTATTGCAAGGTCGTGTGCGTGAAATAGTATTATTTGTTGCATAGTGGTTTTTAAGGTAATTTTTGCTCGCGCCGACGATTGATTAGTGTATTCCGGCAGCTGGAGCCAATTAAGTTCTTGCATCCCCATGTAATTGTGTAGTTGTTCTCATTGGACGAGAGAGGCTTATGTGTAATACCCCCGTCCGAGAAACTTGTATAATGTCGTGCTTACGACTCGATGCATACGTTCATTCGAACGAAAGATTTAACCACGCCGACCCAATTGTCTTAGTTGACCGCTTTCCGAGGGCTGGCACTCAAGTTAATTTAAAAGAGCACAGGAGCTGGCAGACAAATGCCCTAAATTCACATAAAGGTTTAAAAAATTAAAAGGAATGATATGTTAATGAGATCCATGATTTGTATCCATACTTCACATGTAAAAATACCTCATGTGTGTGAAAGAGAGATAGAGTGAATGTTGAGAGAGTGAGGAGGCTTTGTAAACAGTTGTTGATTGCAATATTTTTTTGTTGTTACAATATATATTCACTTTTTTACCGTTCGTCAGTGTTGTTATTTGACGTTTTTCAGGTACCAGATATTATGCTATTAGTGTTTTATGATTGTTCGAATCCACATATCAAAGGTAAACAAAACAGTGTAACTTTTCAAGGTATTAATCTCCGCCTCGCAATAGTATGACAATAAACGACCGTCTCAGTACCGAACTTGATAACTGGACCGTGAGTCACGACCGGTTTCCCGTACGCATAACGACGTTTGGCCCCGTGCCGGGGTATGATTGACACGTCATTTCGGGGACCGTGAGTGCACTCGTTACAAAAGAATGTTTGATTTCTACAAGAAATATAATTTTTATTATGCTGTATTACGTGAACTAGCCCATAAAATAGAAAGTGACTCCTCACAATTGCCCGAATACAAGAAAATGCAAGCTGTTGTCTTGAAGATGTATAACCAAAACTTACAGGGATACAACTATCGTAGTCAATTACCTATGTTCGATCCTACGGAACTACCAACATTATCCCACGTGTTAAAGGAGCGACAAAGAGAACAACGGAAATTAATCACAGAAATAGAAGATGAGAATGGATGTAAACATACAAATTCAGCGGATATATACCGATATTTCGTCAATCACTTTTCCAGTAAATTTAGAGCCCAGTCTACCACAGAACCACCAGATCTATCGATTCTCGCCAATTACATTCCGAATATAACAAAAGAAGACAGCAAATTGCTGGAGCAACCCTTTGCAATGGACGAATTAAAGCAAGCGGTAATGACAGGAAAAAAGAAAAAAGCGGGTGGAATTGCTGGCCTTCCCATGGAACTATTTCAAACATTTTGGCCCCTGATGAAAGACTTAATGACGAGATGGGTAAACGACGTTTTTCGGCGTCAACGGATGGGTCCCTCAAGCTTGTTAGGAGTTAGGGTATTGGTACCGAAACCTGGCCGCTGTCAATCTGCACAACATTACCGGCCAATAACGTTGTTATGTGTAGACTATAAAATTTACGCACGCCTTCTTACTAGTAGTTTGCAGCTATATACAGATAAAATAATTGGTAAACAACAACATGTATTTGGAAACAAAGGAAGAATATTTGAATTATTAACTACCTTGAGGGAAATAGTAGCCTTAACACAAGATGAAAAGGAATCTACAACAGCAATTTTAGCATTAGATTTTGCAAGTGCATTTGATTCCATAAAACATGATTATCTATTTGCATTATTACAAAAAATTGGATTAGGAGACAAAATTATCGAGGCGGTCCAAGGTCTCTATTTGCAAGCAAGGGTAAAACTTAATTTAAATGGAACGCTGACGAAACAGTTTCCTTTGCAACGAGGCCTCCGACAGGGATGTCCATTCTCACTTCTCGCCTTTTGTTTAGCGACAACACCTATTATAAACTGGCTACAGGATGAGGTAAAAGGAATCGAACTATATTCTCAAACACATCGAATCCTGGCATATGCAGACGATGTGACTATAATACTTCAAGATGAGCATGATCTGAAATCAGTACAAAAAATACTTGAAGCAACACAAGAAATATTGGACTTGACGGTGAATTACAAACAATCGAAAATTCTACAACTGGGAAAGCACCCAGCACATTGTTATCGATCCTCTGTCTATGAGATTGTAAAGAACGTGACGATATTAGGAATAGTTTTCGGTACCACCTTAACAGAAACCAAAGTAAAAACATATAATAAAGTAGTGACACGCCTCCGACATGCAACTTTTCTAGATCGGAGACGGGAATTATCAATAATAGCCAGAGTAACCTACGTTAATGCGTTTCTCTTCTCTAAAGTGTGGTATGTAGCGCAAGTCTTAGAACTCCCCAAACCAAAAGCTGCTGAAATACGGCAAATTGCAAATAATTTTGAGACTGCTGAATACCAAATTACTTCAATAAATTTGAAGCCATGATATGAGACGTAAATAAAATAAATGATAAGTGTAATCTATTATTTGAATCTAGTGTTTTGCATGGGATTGGTATCACTAGACTATTTGCTTATATTAGGCTATAGCTATGCTATTAAATCTTGCCTCTAAATCTATACACAGACACAAACGTTAATGTTGGATTTATTAGCAACCTCGTGGCAAGATCAGATCTCATTTCATAAAGTGATGTCTCATGCAGTTTGCGATTTATATTCTTTATTAAAATGATATATGATTTATGTTGTTTTACACCTTGACAAATTGTGTAATATTAGGCGTTGTGTAATGCCTAGTGAGAGAAGAAGACATCGACCTTGCATTACTACATTTATCAGTCCCTAACTACACACAAACGTTCCATAAAATTTGAGAGAACATCATCACCCCCCTCTTTAATAATATTTTTTTTACAGCTATCAAAGTGGACAATAAAATGCTGTGGAAATATGACTTTATAGTCAAGTCGGTATAATAAGTTGCCAACATGCTAAATGGTCCCTGGTTCGCTTCTCATCAATGGTAGATTTTTTTTACAGTGCAGTGCCAACTAGTGTATGCCTAGAATGGAATTAATTACACCTTTCGAAACGTCTGCTATTTTAATAATAATATAATGGTTTTGAGAGTAACATTAAATCTCTTAGAAAATGTGGAAAGGCATGTGGACGAGCCATAACTGCAGAAAAGACATAGAGAGTTGATACGAGCATATTGTTGTGTATGGAATTGATTCCACTATAGTTCTTGCTTTGTGTGGAAACCTAAATGTGAAAATCCTTAACAACCACGCCATTATAATTTTGTTTTAAAATATGTTGCTATGTATAAGAATAGGGAAACGAATGTTCTTACGACCTCCTTTAGCACATCGTTTTTCGACCAATCAGTATCGTCTCGATTTACATTTGTAGTATGCATACGTTGTGTAAAAGTAAAAACATCTGTTCGAATCTGTTTCATTCTTAGTCTAGGATTCCAGAACAATATATCTTTAGATACAGATTAAATAAAACATATTAATAGGTGACAATGCCAACTTGTATAAACACACTCGAAATCGCCTTTAGTTTAATAATGTAGAGGCATGTAATTTACAGTCATTCTAAAAGTAGGTATTCTAACAGTTCCATGTTTGGTTCCCAAGTGTAAAACGATTTTGTGAAGAAGAAAACATGCAAGACGTTTTTACATAGAAATTAGTGGGTCAAATTATGGATTGAAAATACATGTCGTATGAACTTCCCACATTCCATGTATTCGAGACTATGCATAGTTACACAAGATTTAAAAAAGAATTACAACGTCAAAATGCGCATTCGAACACACATGTTGGAGCTTCTTTGGTAACTAAAAAAAAAAGTTCTTCGACCGGGTTCGAACACGCATCCTTCAGAACGTGAAGCCGTAACACTCACCTACACCTCCTACTGGAAGTTCCGTGAGTACTTACTTATAATGTAAGTTGTTTCGATTGTATCATCACGGGCGACTTGTATCTCTTCTCGCTCATTTTCTTTCATGTGTAGTTATTTTTTCAGACGCTATGATTTATAACCTCCTGCCACACATGTAAATCTTTCTGCAATACATTATTGGGGTGCAACTCCGAGAAAGAGAATATCTTAGTTTAAAAAAGTAACTTGAGTTGGTACTGGTGTGTTCACAGTCACACATATGACCTTAAGATGTTTAATATTTGCAGTTTTGCTCGTAACGCCACAATCAACCACGCACAAACTTTCTAGACAAATAGTAATATGATGATAATAATAATAATAATAACCCATGGCGCGACAGCCCTTGAACGGCCTTGGCCTATCTCCCGACTGCCAGTCTCCCTCCCACAATCCTACCTAGAGGTGTGGAGTTCTTCAACCGGTAATGGGGTGACGTGTGGTCAGCACGTCGAACCCCCATCCTTTATAGTAGATATCCGTGACCGGGTTACGCTACTCACGCGTAGCTCCTAAAATTCCTCACGATGGTGGGTTGCCACCAGTCCTATACACAGGCCGAGAACCCAGAAACTGAACCCAAGTGAACTCGAGCCCATGCCGTCCCGCAGTCGGAACCCAAGGCACAGCGCCTTAGACCGCACGGCCACGGAGGAGGACCTAGACAAATAGTACCTACCCCTGATTCATGCGTAGATCTGGCAACATGGCACTCGGTTGCCATTGCTATGACAAACGGTGCTGCCATCTGTTATCGAAAAGTTACTGCAAAATTGCCTTTAGTTCCCCCTGCGTGGTCATCTTTAACATATTATTAGGCCCTGTGTGGTCATGACTAATACTTTATTAGACCCTATTTGGTCACAATATTCCGTTTAAATTAACCTATCAATTGATAGGGTTGAGCGGGATGTCCCCGCGAGGCTTATGCCTTTAGTTTAACTTATTCTGTAACGTATTTAATTAATGTGATTTAAACTGTTTAGTAATGCAGAGTTCTGCGCGGCTCGTTAGTAATTGTATCGTCTGAATGCACACAGCTTTAGTCATGGTAGCACGTGCATCTAGTGATTTTTCCACTAGTGTTTTCTCTATGTCAAATATGATAATCCTCAGTACGGAGGTTGCAACCTGTAAACAAAAAGTGAGTTGGCAACGCGTACTCGTAGTTAGGATTTTCGCCGCGCCTGCGCCACCGCGTCTATAAAACCCAGTGCACCGAGGCCCGGAGTTCATTCCCTGCGCCATGTTCCGTATGGAACGGTCGTCCTTCGGCGGACGCAATGTCTAGAGAGAAGCGAGGCCGGGAATATTTTGAAATGAATTCTTCGTCACCACTCAGTTCAACCCGCTCAACAAGAGTCTCAACAATTGAGGAATCGCCTTCGGTTCCTGTTCGGCGTTAGGAAAAACCGGCACCAATTTTGATCTACACCGACAATGCCGGTGGTATTGCAGAGAAAATACATTATGTAGTTCGACAAGGTTTCACCTTTTCTTACAAAGGAACTGCCTAAAAGTTTCCCGTTCGACTACAGATGTTAGACACACCATTTGGACGGCGCTCATCAAGGGTCGCATTGAACAGGATGTGCAGTTCGCCTCAAGATCTGATGCTCACCAATCACTAAAAGTGATAATTCGACACATTCCTCTGGACATTGAAACCAGAGAAATTTATAGAGCTCTTCAGCGACTTGGCTTTTCCGTAACAGAAGTTCGACGTTTGCGATCATTCCACTCGTCCAAGACGATTTCGGCACAAACAGGATACTGGGAGAAAACCGGTAAACTTTACCCTCTCGTCCTTGTAAAAGTACGTCGTCGTGACCATCGTCCTGGGTTCGAGGATCGTCCTGCCCCAGAAATACTGCAATTGGACTCCCTACTCGATTTTTCGATTAGGGTTGAGAAACTCCGACCACAAGATATTCTACAGTGCCACAAATGTCAGCGGTTTGGCCACTAGCAGACTTTCTGCGAGGCCAAACCCCGCTGTGTGAAATGTGCCGGTGAACATTCGATCGACAGATGTCCTCAACGTTCCCTGCAAACACCAGCGCCATGTGCCAATTGTTCAGGCACACACACTGCCAACTACAAATTTCCCTTGTACCGGAAACTTGCATCGATGCGTCGCCTTCAATAGCACAGCGATCATCCAACACAATTTCGACAGCAGCAAAAGGAAGTCCAGCAAGCGCCTTCTACTCCATCTAACCCAACTCCTCAGTCAAAGATTCCTGAAGCAACAGTGATGCAGCAGCCTTCGACAGCTGCCCCCTTAAACTCCATAACCCGGTCAAAGGGGACCGAAGTTACAGTAAAGCAGCGACAACGAACTGTCCAGCAGCCAACACAACAGCGATCTTCAGAGAGCACTACGTCTCCTGCCCACATATCGATGTTTGCCAATCCCGGACAACCACCCGTTGTCCTACAAAACATGCAATGGTATTGTTGTTGTTGTTGTTGAGTTGGTGTTTTAAGTCCACTTTATGCACAGTAAGGCTAATCGGGGCTGGGCTTACAGTTTAAAGTGGGATCCAAACCACTTGTGCCTCCACCGGGTATCGAACCCGGGACCCCTTGATTAGAAGGCGGCGACGCTACCACTGCGCCATCGGGGAGGCATGCAATGGTTATTAAACCAACTAAAGGACCCTGATCTCTTCAGGGCATTACAGATATTGGTTGATGGACTAATCCGATTCCAAACAATCATCGACCCCCAGGAACGCTTCGACCATACTTTGACGGTGATGTCGCTCCTGTGATTTTTTATGTTCTATGTTGTGTCGTCTTGTGCTGTCCTTTTCTCGGGAACAATGTCGACTTAACCACTGCGACAGTTGCAGTTGGTACTTGTAAACTCGATGTCATGAGTGAATATATTTTGTAGTACGATGTACCTTCAGTAGATGGCACCAGTCAATGTAGTTAATAATAAACAAGATGCTGGTACAGGCAAGTGCCGACAACAGCTCCCTTGAAAGGAGTAATAAAATAATATATATATATAAAAGTGACGGTGTTCAGAGTGGTACAGCACGGGCTGTAATGAGAGTAGCAGTCTGAAACTTCGTAGATATGCTAATGAAGCAATGCGCTCGCGAATTATGCCAAAAAATAGTTCCAATTCTCGCCACCAGGGTAAAAAACGGCGCTGTAAACAGTCAAAACGTGGAGTTTTCCATAACTCTGACGTCAAAGTCGGTGAAATTGCCTAACCATTGTGTGAGCTCCCTGGTTGTTGTTGGTGACGCTTGTTGCTTTTTCCTTTAGTAATGTTCATGTAATTCGAATAGTGAAATTGTAGCGATATTTTATTACAAAGAGTATTGTTTTCTGCGATTTATAGTGTTTTTCCTGTAACTATACCAAGTTTTGACTGCTTACAGCGCCATTTTTTACCCTGGTGGCGAGAATTGGAACTATTTTTTTTTCATAATTCGCGAGCGCATTGCTTCATTAGCATATCTACGAAGTTTCAGACTGCTACTCTCATTACAGCCCGTGCTGTACCACTCTGAACACCGTCACTTTAATTATAACCACCTGATATATATATATATAAGCCCTGAGTTCAGTTGGCTCCCTGATGTCAACTGACGAACATCAAGGGAAAAACCGGCCATCCAGCCAGGAGCCTAGCAGCCATCCCAGAAGGAAGGAGGGAGGAAGGAAGAAGAAGAAGAGCCTAGCAGCAACCTAACTACCTGGTCCAATCGCCTCGGCTTATAGGTGCCCAGGTTCTACCTGCCCGGCTTGTCTGGGATCACCAGAACCTCCTTCCTAACCTGCCGTCTTTGCACAGGAGACACCGGTCGGTTTGCAGATTCCCAGCTAGCGCCGGGGGTGTCGCGGCATCCTTTAATCCTTTTCCCAGCGTCCGCTTGTTGGAGGTGCCGGCTGGCTACGGCCAATTCACAGCTGTGGTTGGGGGTACCACGCACATACTACTTTCTCTTACAGGGGAGCCCGTGACGTCGGCCGCGAACAGCGCCCTAAGTAAAATTAGGTCCCTATACTCCCCCTGGCGCCTCACTGCGAGGAATAAATTGAATGGTCCCTTCCCCCCTTTTTGAATCCAGAAGTGGTGAATGCACGTGTATGGTAAATGTAATTGCACTTAAGTGATAAAGGTTAAAGACTAGTGTGCTAACAGACTTTCTTATGATACGTTTATAATAAACATATATTTAATATATACTGTATATAAAGCTGTTGTTCACGTTTTACCCAGGATCTAGAGTCTGTGTCCTCTGATTGATTTAAGGAAGTTAGCACTTATGGGTAGACTTTTGCCGTCGTCCTAATTGAAGTGTGGTGATTGTGTGAAGGGGATACGTGGTAGGACGTTGCAACAGGAAGTACAAGACAAAACCTATCCAACGCGAACTTGACCTAAATACTAACGAAAGTAGAGCAGCACAATGACAGGGCGTGGAACATGATAGAGCAAAATATTTCGGCAAAGCATTTAACAAATAAAGGGATGACTCTTTCCCAAGACACTCCACTTCCAAGTAGTACACTCTTTACTGCACTTTGCACACTGAAGAGGCCTTAACGTCTGTCTCGTAGCCAGTATAATCCTCCACGCGGCTTGTGTCAGGTATGTGTCCATATCAAGTATTCAACCACAAACATAGTAGTGTCGAAAATGAAGGGAGGAAGGGTACGCCCATTTTGTGATCACTATGTATTGAAATTATTTGTGGACAAATGTCTATGATGTTGTCACATTAATGTTCAGTGAAATATTCTTGGGCGTGCTCACCTTCTTTGGTTACGAATATTAAGAATCACACTCTCTCTCCCTTCCCTTCAATCTCTCCATTCTTCCCTCTCCCCTTCGTTCTAACTATTTCTCTCTCATCACTTCATTCCCTCTCCCCCTCTTTTAAATATTTCCCTCTCATCACTCATTTCCTCTTCCCCTTGTTCTGTTTCTCTCTCATCACTTCATTCTCTCTCCGTCTGTCTTCCCCTCATTCTCTCTCCATCTCTGTCTCACACTCTCTCTTTTCCCCACATTCCCTCTATCTCCCTTCTCTCTCTTCCTTCATCCTATGTTTATCTTCTTTCTCTTTATATTCCTCCCTCTCCTCTTTCTGTTTCCCCTCTTCCCCGTTTCTTCTTCTGTTTATCCTTTTCCTTCTTCTATTTCATTATTTCTATCACTTTCTGCCTTTTTTGTCTTCTACACTATCTCTATTTCCATGTCTCAGTCTTTTTCTTTATTTTGTCTCTTGTTCTTCCTCTCTCTCACTTGACCCATCTCTCTCTCTATGTCTTCATCCTCCTCTCTGTGTGTGTTCTTCTTCTAGTATAAATGATTCTGAAAACGTCTCGTGTATCTATTTGGGTGAGCCGCCCCGCCCACCAGCTGGAGACGCCTCTCCGTGTACTGTGTCTGATAAGTAAAATGAAATACATGAATAAAAAAACACTCCGTTTCATAATTGGTTGATTGGTTTGCTGTTTTAAATCCACTTTATGCACAGTAAGGCTAATCGGGACTGGACCTACAGTTTAGTGGAATCCGAACCACTATGTGCCTCCACCGGGTATCGAACCCAGGACCCCTTGATTACAAAGCAAGGGCGCTACCACCGCGCCATCGGGGAGGCCCTCTCCGTTTGATAAGAACTAAGGACCCTCTACGAGGTGTTTAGGGTAAGAAAACCGGGTAAGACATGGCTATTTGTGCAACTCGCTTCATTATTTCATTAGCTATACACTCATATCTTTCATCGTGATTAATCCAGAAGTTAATCAAGTTAAATAACAAAAATGGATATGAAAATCATTCAATCTATTCCCCATTGTTGTGTGAAGATAAATGGAAGTCACGGCCTCCGTGGCGGAGTGGTTAGCACAGCACGCTACGACTCCGGGCGTCCCGAGTTGGAATCCAGGACTGAGCACGGATATTCTTTGTCAGTGTCCCTTAATCAATTTCATCATATCATCACTCATCCTAATCAAGGAGTCCCGGGTTCGATACCCGGTGGAGGCACATAGTGGTTCGGATCCGACTTTAAACTGTAGGCCCAGTCCCAATTAGCCTTACTGTGCATAAAGTGGACTTTAAACACCAACTCAATCAATCAATCATTACTCATCCTCATCTTCGCGCTTAGCCAAAAGTGGCACGTTGCCTTGTAATCAAGATGTCCCGGGTTCGATAGCCGGTGGAGGCACATAGTGGTTCGGATCAAATTTTAAACTGTAGGTCCAGTCTCGATTAGTCTTCCTGTGCATAAAGTGGGCTTAAAACAACAAATCAATGAAAAAAACAAAAGTGGCAGAAGAGCGAAGTAAAATAAACCAAATCCATAGTTTATTTATTGTATGTACAGAGCATTCCATGACATTCGCTTCGAGACTCGGCGGCAAGCGGCCCAGCATCAGCTCTGTCTTTCCCGGTGAACGGGGTCCGCAACAGTCGCACGCTACAGTCTGTTTTCTTTTTCCGCTCTCTTTCCCTTTCTGTTGACGTTGCAGACTGACGCCAGTATAATCCTACCTCGGAAGTTATGTTGTGTCGTGTCCGTGTGTTCAAGATTGTGGCTTAATATGGCACCACAAAAGTTTACATTTCAACAAAGGATTTATGTTGTCGAGTGTTACTTCGAAAAGAGGAATTGTGGAGAAGTGCGACGTAGTTTTGCAACGAAATTTCCTGGTGTTCCCGTTCCACATAGGACCACTATATTAAACCTCGTGAAAAGGTTTAGAGTAACAGGATCAGTTCTGAATAAAAAATAAAGTATACAAAGACAATCCGAGAGTTAAAAGAGAGTATTGTACCATGCCAATTTCCTTCGGAGATTCCAGGAATGTGTTGCAGCAGAGGGACATCATTTTCAACACCTTCTGTAGTGAAGGTTAGTACACAATATGAAAACTGTAATTTTAATATCCGACTTTAGCGACTGTCGCGGACCCGTTCACCGGGAAAGACAAGCGCTGATGCCGGGCCGCTTGCCGCCGAGTCTCGTAGCGAATGTCAGGGAATGCTCTGTATAAGTTCAACCCCCTCCCCATTCCAAGGACGTAGCGGAAGTTATGAACCCCCATTCTGGACACCCCCTTCCTGTCTTAGATATTGTCCCTTGCTATCGAATACTTCCTTATGGCCAACAAGCTATTACAGATCAATTACTACCTTCTTTTGTTTTGAAACACTGCAGACAGCACCAACGAATATTGAAAGCATAGAGCTGTAAAAGGCTGAAAATATAATACCATCTTTTGTTAAGGCAAATTGAAGTCGCTCATATGTATTTCTACTAGCGTTTCTACTACTTATATTGCATCAATATTACGAAACTAGGTTTGGCAAAATTGGCCGTTAGGTTTCTTAGGTTGAATTTGTGAGGAGGCGCATAGTCCAGGTTATATCATAGCCCGCTACGACCCAATATTATTCATTATCTGCTTCGTTTTTGTGGCTTTTTGTATTTCCCCTGCTTCGTACTGTCGAAAAATAAACTTGATTATCCTAACGGTAGCCTACAAATTCATCAAATTCCCCTAATCAACTTCTAACTCTCAAACTTTCTTAGGTTATCAAATTATTCGTTCATCCAGGATCTTTCAGCATTCATTCGATCAGGGCAATCAACGCCATCTGTCGATCTTGTGTTTAATTACATCTTTGATGTGAAATGAACCTCAGTAGTAAAAGAATACGATAACGGATGTTGCTATTTAATATTCGCAATTTAATTTGCACGTACTTAGAACTAATTTGCACGTACTTAGAATTTATTTGCAAGTACTTAGAATACTTTACATTTATGTATTTGCATGTTTATAACTTTTTATGAATATATAATTATTTATTTTATGAAAAATATGTATATAGAAGGTAATTAGAGGTACTAAACGCTATGCATATGGTTTTATATTTATTACTGCAAAGTATGTAATGTATAAAATGTTAATATTAATGTTTATAGTATTGAAAATAAGAGTTTATGGTTTATGAACCGCTATGAACGGTGGTAATGGTACGAAAGAACACGGTCCCGGTACTCGAACCCACGATATATAATGTTATTAATTAGTACTATGTAATAATGTATGTTATTGTAATAATGTATGTTATTGTAATAATGTATGTTATGAAAGACGATGGTGCGAGATGCTAGACAGAATACTGTCTCCGAATCTCGACTCCGCTCTGAGGGTAGACGAGAAAGGAATTTGGGGGAGTGTGCGTTCAAGGTCAAATGACGTCAGAACGTCAGAACAAAGAAGGAATCTGATTCACCAATCAGAGAACGCGTCGGTAGATTTTCAGAACCGGTTTTTCCAAGGTTAACCAGTACGCAATAACAGGGGAAAGCTATGCAATACTGTAGGGCAGAGGAGGGATTCAACCAGACAACAAAGGATGTCTGGAAATGCGCAGCAAGGGTCAAATCTCTGAAGCTATGCGTCGCTTGTAGAACTGGTTTCAGCCGCCAATTAATATTCCGCTCAGGGTTGCCCCAAGGCACAGGACGCTTTAGCGCAGGTTTTTTTTATCTGTACTATGAAGAAGGGAGAGCTATCAGGGACGGGGCCTACAGTTTTCACTATTTGCTTTTATCACGGGGTAACGAACCTAGGACCCTTTGATTATTGATTTAGGTAGTAAATGTATGTTACTGTGTGCTATTTAACTTAATTTTGAGTTTATTTTTTACCAAACTTTGACTTTATGTCAAACATTTTCACAGCTTATCCTTATTTTTACAAAAATAACACTATTTGTACTATTCAGGCAACATTTTTTATTAAATTTCGGACTCGCAAAGACATTTTTTCAACTTTTAATTTATTATTTTACAATTTTATGTTAATTTTTTACCAAAATAACACTATTTATACTATTCAGGCATCATTTTTTATTAAATTTTGGACTCGCAAAGACATTTTTTCAACTTTTAACCTATTATTTTACAACTTGATATTAATTTTTTACAAAAATAACACTATTTGTACTATTCAGGAAAGACTTTTAGTTACATTTTCGACACACTAAGTGTGTGTTCTCAACTTCTATCTGTTTATTAGGCTTATTATTACTCAAATAACACTATTTATACTATTCAGGCAACAATTTTTATTAAATCTTGGACTCGCAAAGACATTTTTTCAACTTTTAATTTATTATTTTACAATTTTATGTTAATTTTTTACCAAAATAACACTATTTATACTATTCAGGCAACATTTTTTATTAAATTTTGGACTCTCAAAGATATTTTTACAACTTTTTAACTTATTATTTTACAATTTTATACCTATTTTTAACCTAAATAACACTATTTATACTATTAAGGAAAGATTTTTAGTTATATTTTCGACACACAAAGTGTGTGTTCTCAACTTTTATCTGTTTATTTCACAAGTTTAGGCTTATTTTTACCAAAATAACACAATTCAATCTGTTCAGGAAAGACTTTTAGTTACATTTTCGACACACTAAGTGTGTGTTTTCAACTTCTATCTGTTTATTAGGCTTATTATTACTCAAATAACACAATTTCAGCTGTTCAGGCAACATTTTTTATTAAATTTTGGACCTACAAAAACATTTTTTCCAACTTTTAACCTATTATTTTACAACTTTGTTAATTTTTTACCAAAATAACACAATTTCATCTGTTCAGGAAATACTTTTTATTACATTTTGGACATACACACACACACATACACACACACACACACACACAGAAAGAGAGAGAGAGAAAGAGAGAGAGAGATTTTCCAAGTTTACAGGATTATTCTCCACGTTTACTCAAATAACACAATTTAAATGTGTTTTGAATTAAATTTTGTACACACGAAGTGTGTTTCGTCAAGTTTTACCCTTTTATTTTACAAGTTTAGGCTTAATATTACTCAAATAACACAATTTAATCCAGTCAGGAAGGATTTGTTATTATATTTTGGATGCAAAAGTATGTTTTGGCAAGTTCTACCCTTTTATTTTTCAAGTTTAGGCTTATTATTACTCAAATAACAAGGAAAGTTTGTTTATTTTAGAGTTTGCTGAGTATTTTGTTACTGTTGTACTAGGTAAAAGTTTTCTAAATATATCAGATAGGGCTCTGTATATTTTTGTTTTTGCTATTTTGGAGATGATGCGATGAGATCAGCACCACTCTTCCTTCATCTGCTTTTTTATTTTATGTACCCTAATATTATTTTGAGGCTTAGTGAATTCTAGAGCCTATTTATGCAGGAGAGAGGGCTTGAAAATTTTGATCTCAGATAACCCACAACTATTTGTCAGAGTATTTTAAAGGATATTTTATACTTATTATGGGCCACTAGAATATCTAAGCTTGCTTAATTTTAATGCCTGTAAATCTGTTATTGTATTTCTAGCTAAGGCTTACTGGATAAAGTACACGAAATGTTTAACATTTCGACTATTTGCCAAATTTTTAGTGTAACAAAAATTATTGTGTGTCTATAAAGACTGAAATCCTTTTACCGAGGGGTCCACAACTGGACGCTTACCAACATTGATTATTTTCTTTTTTAAATATAACCATTTATCAATATATTGACAATTCACACGACAAGCCGAAGTTCACAGACGACTGACTATATGAACCATAGGTCCACTTGCTAAACTTTTTTCTATGCTAGAAGAATAATTTAGCCTTATAGCCTTTTTCAAGGTATTTTTGAAGTATTACTGGTGTTTTGGGTGCATCAACACTTGGGTTATTTCCATTTGGTTTATTATACGAGGCTACAATCACTATCTGAACACTGAAATCCTCAGATTGAAACTTAAAGCTTAGGCTGTAACTAGGGACTTAGTATGTATATCGACAATTTATAGGACAACACGAACCTTACAAAGGATTGTAGGTGACGTAGGACCAGACGCCAGAGCTTTGTTAATCTTCAAGAAGCATTTACAGCTAATATTACGAGGAAATGAGCTTGATTTTTACTGTTTCACAAGAATGCTATCTTTTATACACCCAATATTTGCTTTTTCAAGTAACTACATGTACCAGAAGTACTTACAGGCCAACTCTAACTAGACTTCGACTTATTCTATAACAGGTGCTAAATTTATAAAGAACTATGATTGTGTATATTTCTGAGGAAGTACGCAAAAGCAGATTACCCGATTAAAGTATCTGAAAAACTGATTTTTCTATGTAAGTATATTTTTATTGACTGGATTATTTAACAGATCAAACAGGAGGACTGCAAAATTCAATAAATGTAGTTCTATAGTATAGGTGGTTTCAGAGATATAAAAAAACAAATATAAGATTTCGCTTTTTTTTTTTTGCTTCTGAGGCTAATCGCGAAGCTAAGGGTAAATGGCGAGGAAATGTAACGGAGGAGAAACAGTCCCAAAAGTTATGGGCTGCATGTAAGTTAATACCACAGAGATATTACAGTAGGTGTAGGTTCTACCACCAGAACTTCTCTATCATAATAATAATGGTTATGCTGTACTGTTAGCTAAAGATGCTGATATTTGAGAAACTTAAAAGCTTATTTGCAAAATTTTAAGATAAATAATAATCTGTTAGACTGTAAACATATTTTATATCCATTCTGCGCAAGATCCGATGACAAAATTTAAAAATTGTAATCGCCCAGACAGGGACTCGAACCCTGGACAGATAGGTTAAAAGCCTAACGCTATACCAACTAAGCTATCTGGGCACAAGGTATTCTTTTTTTTCAAAACTTAGTTATGTTAAGAAATATATTGAAACATTTGAGAACACTCTTGGTCTGGTTCGACAGAGAAGGAGACAACATTTCCAAATGTTTACAGACTGGGTGTATTTTTCCACTATAGAGGCCTTCACTATATGTAATTCGAAACGCTAAAGTTCAGCTAGCTTCCAAAATTGAGGCAAAGATTGTGTTTGACGAGATTAACAAGTTACAATTATATCCAGTTACGGACAAATAAAGCTAAAACTCAGATTTACTGTACTAGCCAAGTTTTAGTAACATTTTCTTCACTTTAGTACAAATACCAAAGAAATAGGTATATTTTATTTATAATTTGACAAAATGTACTAGTATTTAATTCACAAAGTTAGGTAAAAAAACAGTATTTTTAAAAAAATATTGTTACTGCCTTCAAATTTTATGTTATTTAGCCACTAACAACTGGTTTACACTGTTTGGCATCCTTTAAATAGGAAAATAAGGAATTATTTGTTTAGTATTTTTACTACTTTATATTTATTTAAGAAAACAATTCTACAGTTTAACTTAATTTTTAACAAATTGTTACTAATTTATATATCAACTTATTTATTTCTTCAGTATTTTTTATTTTTTTGAATTTTAATTACTTTAATTTTACATTAACTAACATATTTTATTTTAACAACAAAAGAATTTACTCTGGTATAAAAACTTCTACTAACAAAAATGTACTATTATAACTTTTAATTTTAGAAGATTGTATTTTTAAAACTTTAACTTAGAAAAATTGAATTTTAATTACTTTAATTTTACATTAACTAACATATTTTACTTTAACAACAAAATAATTTACTCTAGTATAAAAACGTCTACTAAAAAAATGTACTATTATAACTTTTAATTTTAGAAAATTGTATTTTTAAAACTTTAACTTTGAAAATTGAATTTTAACACACTTTGACTTTATCAATGTACTCTGAATTTTTTTTATGTAAAAAAAATATTAAAAAAATAAAAAATACTGAAGAAATAAAGATCTAAGAAAAAAAGCAAACAACCTAAGTCAAATTCAAGCAGCAAGAGGAATACACAGAAACCAACATGGCATCCAGAAAGAGAAATCAATAGTCACACCCATAGCACAGTTTAAAACTACATAGCTGAAACCTTAGAGAAACATAAAACTGCAAACACAATATATCTAGATTCTTCCAAGGCATAGGATAGAGTAAAAACATGGCTTGCTTATGGACAAACTTAACAACATAGGAATAAAATAGACAAGCAATCCTTTTTTCAGTAGAAAATTCCAATTACTCAAGTAAGCTACATCATACGTAGTACATAAGAAGAGCAAATTAACATCATCAGCAGTAAACCATCATGCAACTTCTACCTGCTGAAACAACTAAGTGAGTATAATTTATCAGAAAAATGCCTACATTTCAGCCTAATTTACCTCTACATTAATAATACTACCAGAATACTAAGGCTTCAAAAGTGAACACTAAGAATAATGTTCAGACTAAAGTATAGGGCATCTTGCAAAAGATTATTACTCCGTACATCTACAACTCAATAACAATTATTCTAAATACTACGAACTTGGACAAAATATAGTCAAATACACAACACAAGAAGGAAAATAATTACAAGTAAAACAGCAGACACTCAATATCTCAAAACAATCAGGTAAACATATTCTACAACAAACTGCCTCATAACATAAAACTGTTAAGTCCCCAAAACATATACAAATACAATCAATAAAAACTACTTGAAATGGGAAAACTGTCTATAGTCTCAGAGAGTTGATGAAATAACAGCAAAACTTAGAAGCCTGCACAGTCAATAGTGCTCAGTTTGCATACAGTTCACATGCAAACTCTCATGAAAAGGTTCAAAACAGTCTCCCAGCTCAGTTCTCATCTATACTTGGACAACAAAATCCTGCAACAAATTCTCAGAAATCCTACCTTTCCTACCCTTGCTTGAATAGCTAAAGTGCAATCTTCATACTAAATTTTGAAAAAAGGCATAAAAGTGTGTACACATATGTTTGTCTGCGTGTACTCTTAGATAAATTGATAGAAAAGCAATATAGTTATAAATCAAAGACTATACCTAATAATATTAATTTCAAAATAAGTTGATAGAAAAAGATATAATAACTACAGTATACGCTTTTAATTTTTGTTAATTACAAAAAATGAAAGTTAAATACAGTAAATAAACTTGGTCCCTTACATTGAAAAAGAGAACATAAATTGAAAGTATTTGAAAATAAAATCCTTAGGAAAATATTTGGGCCTAAAACAGATGAGGAGACAGATGAGTGGAGAAGGTTACATAATTTAGAAGTACATAATTTGTATTCATGTCCAGATATTTTTAGAATGATTAGGTGTGTAGATCATGTGGTACAAATGGGAGAGGAAAGAAGAGTATACAGGATTCTTGTTGAGAAACCTGATGGAAAAAAACCAATAGGAAGACCAAAACAAAGATGGAGGGATAATGTAGAGATGGACCTAAAGGAAATTGGTAGGGAAGGAAAGGAGTATATAGGCATGTGTTGCTGCAGCCATGAACATTCGGGTTTAAAAAGGCTAGAGAGTTAGTTAGTTATACATTAAATAAGCATAATATTTGGATTGTAAGTAGAGAATATAACAAATGTACAATGCATTTTGCGAAAACTATGTCAACTTTGCATTATAAGCAGAAAATTAAACCAGTTTGCCTTAGAAATACATTTTAAGAATAGCCCAAAATAGCATGCGTAATAGAAAATTAAGAAAACTTTCTGATGCATAAAAGTACTGACTAGTGCTGAATGAATCAATTACTGTAAAATATTATTCTCTGATTCAAGTAATTTAACTGTAAACATTATCTTTTGTGTGTAAAATATAATTGTTAGTTGCGCTGATAAGTGCAAATATTAACTTTATACGCCTTCATACACTCTAAATAACATAACTTTGATATATAAATTAGTAACAATTTGTTAAAAATTAAGTTAAACTGTAGAATTGTTTTCTTAAATAAATATAAAGTAGTAAAAATACTAAACAAATAATTCCTTATTTTCCTATTTAAAGGATGCCAAACAGTGTAAACCAGTTGTTAGTGGCTAAATAACATAAAATTTGAAGGCAGTAACAATATTTTTTTAAAAATACTGTTTTTTTACCTAACTTTGTGAATTAAATACTAGTACATTTTGTCAAATTATAAATAAAATATACCTATTTCTTTGGTATTTGTACTAAAGTGAAGAAAATGTTACTAAAACTTGGCTAGTACAGTAAATCTGAGTTTTAGCTTTATTTGTCCGTAACTGGATATAATTGTAACTTGTTAATCTCGTCAAACACAATCTTTGCCTCAATTTTGGAAGCTAGCTGAACTTTAGCGTTTCGAATTACATATAGTGAAGGCCTCTATAGTGGAAAAATACACCCAGTCTGTAAACATTTGGAAATGTTGTCTCCTTCTCTGTCGAACCAGACCAAGAGTGTTCTCAAATGTTTCAATATATTTCTTAACATAACTAAGTTTTGAAAAAAAAGAATACCTTGTGCCCAGATAGCTTAGTTGGTATAGCGTTAGGCTTTTAACCTATCTGTCCAGGGTTCGAGTCCCTGTCTGGGCGATTACAATTTTTAAATTTTGTCATCGGATCTTGCGCAGAATGGATATAAAATATGTTTACAGTCTAACAGATTATTATTTATCTTAAAATTTTGCAAATAAGCTTTTAAGTTTCTCAAATATCAGCATCTTTAGCTAACAGTACAGCATAACCATTATTATTATGATAGAGAAGTTCTGGTGGTAGAACCTACACCTACTGTAATATCTCTGTGGTATTAACTTACATGCAGCCCATAACTTTTGGGACTGTTTCTCCTCCGTTACATTTCCTCGCCATTTACCCTTAGCTTCGCGATTAGCCTCAGAAGCAAAAAAAAAAAAGCGAAATCTTATATTTGTTTTTTTATATCTCTGAAACCACCTATACTATAGAACTACATTTATTGAATTTTGCAGTCCTCCTGTTTGATCTGTTAAATAATCCAGTCAATAAAAATATACTTACATAGAAAAATCAGTTTTTCAGATACTTTAATCGGGTAATCTGCTTTTGCGTACTTCCTCAGAAATATACACAATCATAGTTCTTTATAAATTTAGCACCTGTTATAGAATAAGTCGAAGTCTAGTTAGAGTTGGCCTGTAAGTACTTCTGGTACATGTAGTTACTTGAAAAAGCAAATATTGGGTGTATAAAAGATAGCATTCTTGTGAAACAGTAAAAATCAAGCTCATTTCCTCGTAATATTAGCTGTAAATGCTTCTTGAAGATTAACAAAGCTCTGGCGTCTGGTCCTACGTCACCTACAATCCTTTGTAAGGTTCGTGTTGTCCTATAAATTGTCGATATACATACTAAGTCCCTAGTTACAGCCTAAGCTTTAAGTTTCAATCTGAGGATTTCAGTGTTCAGATAGTGATTGTAGCCTCGTATAATAAACCAAATGGAAATAACCCAAGTGTTGATGCACCCAAAACACCAGTAATACTTCAAAAATACCTTGAAAAAGGCTATAAGGCTAAATTATTCTTCTAGCATAGAAAAAAGTTTAGCAAGTGGACCTATGGTTCATATAGTCAGTCGTCTGTGAACTTCGGCTTGTCGTGTGAATTGTCAATATATTGATAAATGGTTATATTTAAAAAAGAAAATAATCAATGTTGGTAAGCGTCCAGTTGTGGACCCCTCGGTAAAAGGATTTCAGTCTTTATAGACACACAATAATTTTTGTTACACTAAAAATTTGGCAAATAGTCGAAATGTTAAACATTTCGTGTACTTTATCCAGTAAGCCTTAGCTAGAAATACAATAACAGATTTACAGGCATTAAAATTAAGCAAGCTTAGATATTCTAGTGGCCCATAATAAGTATAAAATATCCTTTAAAATACTCTGACAAATAGTTGTGGGTTATCTGAGATCAAAATTTTCAAGCCCTCTCTCCTGCATAAATAGGCTCTAGAATTCACTAAGCCTCAAAATAATATTAGGGTACATAAAATAAAAAAGCAGATGAAGGAAGAGTGGTGCTGATCTCATCGCATCATCTCCAAAATAGCAAAAACAAAAATATACAGAGCCCTATCTGATATATTTAGAAAACTTTTACCTAGTACAACAGTAACAAAATACTCAGCAAACTCTAAAATAAACAAACTTTCCTTGTTATTTGAGTAATAATAAGCCTAAACTTGAAAAATAAAAGGGTAGAACTTGCCAAAACATACTTTTGCATCCAAAATATAATAACAAATCCTTCCTGACTGGATTAAATTGTGTTATTTGAGTAATATTAAGCCTAAACTTGTAAAATAAAAGGGTAAAACTTGACGAAACACACTTCGTGTGTACAAAATTTAATTCAAAACACATTTAAAT
The DNA here is from genome assembly GCF_977018435.1 of Lepisma saccharinum. Classification (NCBI taxonomy): domain Eukaryota; kingdom Metazoa; phylum Arthropoda; class Insecta; order Zygentoma; family Lepismatidae; genus Lepisma; species Lepisma saccharinum. The sequence goes on along the minus strand of NC_139251.1, from coordinate 36,524,802 downwards.
TGTGTTATTTGAGTAAACGTGGAGAATAATCCTGTAAACTTGGAAAATCTCTCTCTCTCTTTCTCTCTCTCTCTTTCTGTGTGTGTGTGTGTGTGTGTATGTGTGTGTGTGTATGTCCAAAATGTAATAAAAAGTATTTCCTGAACAGATGAAATTGTGTTATTTTGGTAAAAAATTAACAAAGTTGTAAAATAATAGGTTAAAAGTTGGAAAAAATGTTTTTGTAGGTCCAAAATTTAATAAAAAATGTTGCCTGAACAGCTGAAATTGTGTTATTTGAGTAATAATAAGCCTAATAAACAGATAGAAGTTGAAAACACACACTTAGTGTGTCGAAAATGTAACTAAAAGTCTTTCCTGAACAGATTGAATTGTGTTATTTTGGTAAAAATAAGCCTAAACTTGTGAAATAAACAGATAAAAGTTGAGAACACACACTTTGTGTGTCGAAAATATAACTAAAAATCTTTCCTTAATAGTATAAATAGTGTTATTTAGGTTAAAAATAGGTATAAAATTGTAAAATAATAAGTTAAAAAGTTGTAAAAATATCTTTGAGAGTCCAAAATTTAATAAAAAATGTTGCCTGAATAGTATAAATAGTGTTATTTTGGTAAAAAATTAACATAAAATTGTAAAATAATAAATTAAAAGTTGAAAAAATGTCTTTGCGAGTCCAAGATTTAATAAAAATTGTTGCCTGAATAGTATAAATAGTGTTATTTGAGTAATAATAAGCCTAATAAACAGATAGAAGTTGAGAACACACACTTAGTGTGTCGAAAATGTAACTAAAAGTCTTTCCTGAATAGTACAAATAGTGTTATTTTTGTAAAAAATTAATATCAAGTTGTAAAATAATAGGTTAAAAGTTGAAAAAATGTCTTTGCGAGTCCAAAATTTAATAAAAAATGATGCCTGAATAGTATAAATAGTGTTATTTTGGTAAAAAATTAACATAAAATTGTAAAATAATAAATTAAAAGTTGAAAAAATGTCTTTGCGAGTCCGAAATTTAATAAAAAATGTTGCCTGAATAGTACAAATAGTGTTATTTTTGTAAAAATAAGGATAAGCTGTGAAAATGTTTGACATAAAGTCAAAGTTTGGTAAAAAATAAACTCAAAATTAAGTTAAATAGCACACAGTAACATACATTTACTACCTAAATCAATAATCAAAGGGTCCTAGGTTCGTTACCCCGTGATAAAAGCAAATAGTGAAAACTGTAGGCCCCGTCCCTGATAGCTCTCCCTTCTTCATAGTACAGATAAAAAAAACCTGCGCTAAAGCGTCCTGTGCCTTGGGGCAACCCTGAGCGGAATATTAATTGGCGGCTGAAACCAGTTCTACAAGCGACGCATAGCTTCAGAGATTTGACCCTTGCTGCGCATTTCCAGACATCCTTTGTTGTCTGGTTGAATCCCTCCTCTGCCCTACAGTATTGCATAGCTTTCCCCTGTTATTGCGTACTGGTTAACCTTGGAAAAACCGGTTCTGAAAATCTACCGACGCGTTCTCTGATTGGTGAATCAGATTCCTTCTTTGTTCTGACGTTCTGACGTCATTTGACCTTGAACGCACACTCCCCCAAATTCCTTTCTCGTCTACCCTCAGAGCGGAGTCGAGATTCGGAGACAGTATTCTGTCTAGCATCTCGCACCATCGTCTTTCATAACATACATTATTACAATAACATACATTATTACAATAACATACATTATTACATAGTACTAATTAATAACATTATATATCGTGGGTTCGAGTACCGGGACCGTGTTCTTTCGTACCATTACCACCGTTCATAGCGGTTCATAAACCATAAACTCTTATTTTCAATACTATAAACATTAATATTAACATTTTATACATTACATACTTTGCAGTAATAAATATAAAACCATATGCATAGCGTTTAGTACCTCTAATTACCTTCTATATACATATTTTTCATAAAATAAATAATTATATATTCATAAAAAGTTATAAACATGCAAATACATAAATGTAAAGTATTCTAAGTACTTGCAAATAAATTCTAAGTACGTGCAAATTAGTTCTAAGTACGTGCAAATTAAATTGCGAATATTAAATAGCAACATCCGTTATCGTATTCTTTTACTACTGAGGTTCATTTCACATCAAAGATGTAATTAAACACAAGATCGACAGATGGCGTTGATTGCCCTGATCGAATGAATGCTGAAAGAACCTGGATGAACGAATAATTTGATAACCTAAGAAAGTTTGAGAGTTAGAAGTTGATTAGGGGAATTTGATGAATTTGTAGGCTACCGTTAGGATAATCAAGTTTATTTTTCGACAGTACGAAGCAGGGGAAATACAAAAAGCCACAAAAACGAAGCAGATAATGAATAATATTGGGTCGTAGCGGGCTATGATATAACCTGGACTATGCGCCTCCTCACAAATTCAACCTAAGAAACCTAACGGCCAATTTTGCCAAACCTAGTTTCGTAATATTGATGCAATATAAGTAGTAGAAACGCTAGTAGAAATACATATGAGCGACTTCAATTTGCCTTAACAAAAGATGGTATTATATTTTCAGCCTTTTACAGCTCTATGCTTTCAATATTCGTTGGTGCTGTCTGCAGTGTTTCAAAACAAAAGAAGGTAGTAATTGATCTGTAATAGCTTGTTGGCCATAAGGAAGTATTCGATAGCAAGGGACAATATCTAAGACAGGAAGGGGGTGTCCAGAATGGGGGTTCATAACTTCCGCTACGTCCTTGGAATGGGGAGGGGGTTGAACTTATACAGAGCATTCCCTGACATTCGCTACGAGACTCGGCGGCAAGCGGCCCGGCATCAGCGCTTGTCTTTCCCGGTGAACGGGTCCGCGACAGTCGCTAAAGTCGGATATTAAAATTACAGTTTTCATATTGTGTACTAACCTTCACTACAGAAGGTGTTGAAAATGATGTCCCTCTGCTGCAACACATTCCTGGAATCTCCGAAGGAAATTGGCATGGTACAATACTCTCTTTTAACTCTCGGATTGTCTTTGTATACTTTATTTTTTATTCAGAACTGATCCTGTTACTCTAAACCTTTTCACGAGGTTTAATATAGTGGTCCTATGTGGAACGGGAACACCAGGAAATTTCGTTGCAAAACTACGTCGCACTTCTCCACAATTCCTCTTTTCGAAGTAACACTCGACAACATAAATCCTTTGTTGAAATGTAAACTTTTGTGGTGCCATATTAAGCCACAATCTTGAACACACGGACACGACACAACATAACTTCCGAGGTAGGATTATACTGGCGTCAGTCTGCAACGTCAACAGAAAGGGAAAGAGAGCGGAAAAAGAAAACAGACTGTAGCGTGCGACTGTTGCGGACCCCGTTCACCGGGAAAGACAGAGCTGATGCTGGGCCGCTTGCCGCCGAGTCTCGAAGTGAATGTCATGGAATGCTCTGTACATACAATAAATAAACTATGGATTTGGTTTATTTTACTTCGCTCTTCTGCCACTTTTGTTTTTTTCATTGATTTGTTGTTTTAAGCCCACTTTATGCACAGGAAGACTAATCGAGGCTGGACCTACAGTTTAAAATTTGATCCGAACGACTATGTGCCTTCACCGGGTATCGAACCCGGGACATCTTGATTACAAGGCAACGTGCCACTTTTGGCTAAGCGCGAAGATGAGGATGAGTAATGATTGATTGATTGAGTTGGTGTTTAAAGTCCACTTTATGCACAGTAAGGCTAATTGGGACTGGGCCTACAGTTTAAAGTCGGATCCGAACCACTATGTGCCTCCACCGGGTATCGAACCCGGGACTCCTTGATTAGGATGAGTGATGATATGATGAAATTGATTAAGGGACACTGACAAAGAATATCCGTGCTCAGTCCTGGATTCCAACTCGGGACGCCCGGAGTCGTAGCGTGCTGTGCTAACCACTCCGCCACGGAGGCCGTGACTTCCATTTATCTTCACACAACAATGGGGAATAGATTGAATGATTTTCATATCCATTTTTGTTATTTAACTTGATTAACTTCTGGATTAATCACGATGAAAGATATGAGTGTATAGCTAATGAAATAATGAAGCGAGTTGCACAAATAGCCATGTCTTACCCGGTTTTCTTACCCTAAACACCTCGTAGAGGGTCCTTAGTTCTTATCAAACGGAGAGGGCCTCCCCGATGGCGCGGTGGTAGCGCCCTTGCTTTGTAATCAAGGGGTCCTGGGTTCGATACCCGGTGGAGGCACATAGTGGTTCGGATTCCACTAAACTGTAGGTCCAGTCCCGATTAGCCTTACTGTGCATAAAGTGGATTTAAAACAGCAAACCAATCAACCAATTATGAAACGGAGTGTTTTTTTATTCATGTATTTCATTTTACTTATCAGACACAGTACACGGAGAGGCGTCTCCAGCTGGTGGGCGGGGCGGCTCACCCAAATATATACACGAGACGTTTTCAGAATCATTTATACTAGAATCCAAACCACTTGTGCCTCCACCGGGTATCGAACCCGGGACCCCTTGATTAGAAGGCGGCGACGCTACCACTGCGCCATCGGGGAGGCATGCAATGGTTATTAAACCAACTAAAGGACCCTGATCTCTTCAGGGCATTACAGATATTGGTTGATGGACTAATCCGATTCCAAACAATCATCGACCCCCAGGAACGCTTCGACCATACTTTGACGGTGATGTCGCTCCTGTGATTTTTTATGTTCTATGTTGTGTCGTCTTGTGCTGTCCTTTTCTCGGGAACAATGTCGACTTAACCACTGCGACAGTTGCAGTTGGTACTTGTAAACTCGATGTCATGAGTGAATATATTTTGTAGTACGATGTACCTTCAGTAGATGGCACCAGTCAATGTAGTTAATAATAAACAAGATGCTGGTACAGTCAAGTGCCGACAACAGCTCCCTTGAAAGGAGTAATAAAATAATATATATATATATATATATATATATATATATATATATATATATATATAAGCCCTGAGTTCAGTTGGCTCCCTGATGTCAACTGACGAACATCAAGGGAAAAACCGGCCATCCAGCCAGGAGCCTAGCAGCCATCCCAGAAGGAAGGAGGGAGGAAGGAAGAAGAAGAAGAAGAGCCTAGCAGCAACCTAACTACCTGGTCCAATCGCCTCGGCTTATAGGTGCCCAGGTTCTACCTGCCCGGCTTGTCTGGGATCACCAGAACCTCCTTCCTAACCTGCCGTCTTTGCAGGAGACACCGGTCGGTTTGCAGATTCCCAGCTAGCGCCGGGGGTGTCGCGGCATCCTTTAATCCTTTTCCCAACGTCCGCTTGTTGGAGGTGCCGGCTGGTTACGGCCAGTTCACAGCTGTGGTTGGGGGTACCACGCACATACTACTTTCTCTTACAGGGGAGCCCGTGACGTCGGCCGCGAACAGCGCCCTAAGTAAAATTAGGTCCCTATACTCCCCCTGGCGCCTCACTGCTAGGAATAAATTGAATGGTCCCTGCGCCCCCTTTTGAGTCCAGAAGTGGTGAATGCACGTGTATGGTAAATGTAATTGCACTTAAGTGATAAAGATTAAAGACTAGTGTGCTAACAGACTTTCTTATGATACGTTTATAATAAACATATATTTAATATATACTGTATATAAAGCTGTTGTTCACGTTTTACCCAGGATCTAGAGTCTGTGTCCTCCGATTGATTTAAGGAAGTTAGCACTTATGGGTAGACTTTTGCCGTCGTCCTAATTGAAGTGTGGTGATTGTGTGAAGGGGATACGTGGTAGGACGTTGCAACAGGAAGTACAAGACAAAACCTATCCAACGCGAACTTGACCTAAATACTAACGACAGTAGAGCAGCACAATGACAGGGCGTGGAACATGATAGAGCAAAATATTTCGGCAAAGCATTTAACAAATAAAGGGATGACTCTTTCCCAAGACACTCCACTTCCAAGTAGTACACTCTTTACTGCACTTTGCACACTGAAGAGGCCTTAACGTCTGTCTCGTAGCCAGTATAATCCTCCATGGGGCTTGTGTCAGGTATGTGTCCATATCAAGTATTCAACCACAAACATAGTAGTGTCGAAAATGAAGGGAGGAAGGGTACGCCCATTTTGTGATCACTATGTATTGAAATTATTTGTGGACAAATGTCTATGATGTTGTCACATTAATGTTCAGTGAAATATTCTTGGGCGTGCTCACCTTCTTTGGTTACGAATATTAAGAATCACACTCTCTCTCCCTTCCCTTCAATCTCTCCATTCTTCCCTCTCCCCTTCGTTCTAACTATTTCTCTCTCATCACTTCATTCCCTCTCCCCCTCTTTTAAATATTTCCCTCTCATCACTCATTTCCTCTTCCCCTTGTTCTGTTTCTCTCTCATCACTTCATTCCCTCTCCGTCTGTCTTCCCCTCATTCTCTCTCCATCTCTGTCTCACACTCTCTCTTTTCCCCACATTCCCTCTATCTCCCTTCTCTCTCTTCCTTCATCCTATGTTTATCTTCTTTCTCTTTATATTCCTCCCTCTCCTCTTTCTGTTTCCCCTCTTCCCCGTTTCTTCTTCTGTTTATCCTTTTCCTTCTTCTATTTCATTATTTCTATCACTTTCTGCCTTTTTTGTCTTCTACACTATCTCTATTTCCATGTCTCAGTCTTTTTCTTTATTTTGTCTCTTGTTCTTCCTCTCTCTCACTTGACCCATCTCTCTCTCTATGTCTTCATCCTCCTCTCTGTGTGTGTTCTTCTTCTAGTATAAATGATTCTGAAAACGTCTCGTGTATCTATTTGGGTGAGCCGCCCCGCCCACCAGCTGGAGACGCCTCTCCGTGTACTGTGTCTGATAAGTAAAATGAAATACATGAATAAAAAAATACTCCGTTTCATAATTGGTTGATTGGTTTGCTGTTTTAAATCCACTTTATGCACAGTAAGGCTAATCGGGACTGGACCTACAGTTTAGTGGAATCCGAACCACTATGTGCCTCCATCGGGTATCGAACCCAGGACCCCTTGATTACAAAGCAAGGGCGCTACCACCGCGCCATCGGGGAGGCCCTCTCCGTTTGATAAGAACTAAGGACCCTCTACGAGGTGTTTAGGGTAAGAAAACCGGGTAAGACATGGCTATTTGTGCAACTCGCTTCATTATTTCATTAGCTATACACTCATATCTTTCATCGTGATTAATCCAGAAGTTAATCAAGTTAAATAACAAAAATGGATATGAAAATCATTCAATCTATTCCCCATTGTTGTGTGAAGATAAATGGAAGTGACGGCCACCGTGGCGGAGTGGTTAGCACAGCACGCTACGACTCCGGGCGTCCCGAGTTGGAATCCAGGACTGAGCACGGATATTCTTTGTCAGTGTCCCTTCATCAATTTCATCATATCATCACTCATCCTAATCAAGGAGTCCCGGGTTCGATACCCGGTGGAGGCACATAGTGGTTCGGATCCGACTTTAAACTGTAGGCCCAGTCCCAATTAGCCTTACTGTGCATAAAGTGGACTTTAAACACCAACTCAATCAATCAATCATTACTCATCCTCATCTTCGCGCTTAGCCAAAAGTGGCACGTTGCCTTGTAATCAAGATGTCCCGGGTTCGATACCCGGTGGAGGCACATAGTGGTTCGGATCAAATTTTAAACTGTAGGTCCAGTCTCGATTAGTCTTCCTGTGCATAAAGTGGGCTTAAAACAACAAATCAATGAAAAAAACAAAAGTGGCAGAAGAGCGAAGTAAAATAAACCAAATCCATAGTTTATTTATTGTATGTACAGAGCATTCCATGACATTCGCTTCGAGACTCTGCGGCAAGCGGCCCAGCATCAGCTCTGTCTTTCCCGGTGAACGGGGTCCGCAACAGTCGCACGCTACAGTCTGTTTTCTTTTTCCGCTCTCTTTCCCTTTCTGTTGACGTTGCAGACTGACGCCAGTATAATCCTACCTCGGAAGTTATGTTGTGTCGTGTCCGTGTGTTGAAGATTGTGGCTTAATATGGCACCACAACAGTTTACATTACAACAAAGGATTTATCTTGTCGAGTGTTACTTCGAAAAGAGGAATTGTGGAGAAGTGCGACGTAGTTTTGCAACGAAATTTCCTGGTGTTCCCGTTCCACATAGGACCACTATATTAAACCTCGTGAAAAGGTTTAGAGTAACAGGGTCAGTTCTGAATAAAAAATAAAGTATACAAAGACAATCCGAGAGTTAAAAGAGAGTATTGTACGATGCCAATTTCCTTCGGAGATTCCAGGAATGTGTTGCAGCAGAGGGACATCATTTTCAACACCTTCTGTAGTGAAGGTTAGTACACAATATGAAAACTGTAATTTTAATATCCGACTTTAGCGACTGTCGCGGACCCGTTCACCGGGAAAGACAAGCGCTGATGCCGGGCCGCTTGCCGCCGAGTCTCGTAGCGAATGTCAGGGAATGCTCTGTATAAGTTCAACCCCCTCCCCATTCCAAGGACGTAGCGCAAGTTATGAACCCCCATTCTGGACACCCCCTTCCTGTCTTAGATATTGTCCCTTGCTATCGAATACTTCCTTATGGCGGGGCCTCCCCATGGCGCAGTAGTAGCGTCTTTGCCTTGTAATCAAGGGGTCCCGGGTTCGATACCCGGTGGAGACACAAGTGGTTCGGATCCCACTTTAAACTGTAGGTCCAGTCCCGATTAGCCTTACTGTGCATAAAGTGGACTTAAAACACCAACTCAAACCAAACTTCCTTATGGCCAACAAGCTATTACAGATCAATTACTACCTTATTTTGTTTTGAAACACTGCAGACAGCACCAACGAATATTGAAAGCATAGAGCTGTAAAAGGCTGAAAATATACCATCTTTTGTTAAGGCAAATTGAAGTCGCTCTATGTATTTCTACTAGCGTTTCTACTACTTATATTGCATCAATATTACGAAACTAGGTTTGGCAAAATTGGCCGTTAGGTTTCTTAGGTTCAATTTGTGAGGAGGCGCATAGTCCAGGTTATATCATAGCCCGCTACGACCCAATATTATTCATTATCTGCTTCGTTTTTGTGGCTTTTTGTATTTCCCCTGCTTCGTACTGTCGAAAAATAAACTTGATTATCCTAACGGTAGCCTACAAATTCATCAACTTCTAACTCTCAAACTTTCTTAGGTTATCAAATTATTCGTTCATCCAGGTTCTTTCAGCATTCATTCGATCAGGGCAATCAACGCCATCTGTCGATCTTGTGTTTAATTACATCTTTGATGTGAAATGAACCTCACTCTCGGTACTTGGAAAATGGAGAGTCTGTACAATTGAATGGCAGTAATCGAAAATTCCAGGTACGGAAATTATCTCTTATCTAAAATTCTGCAGAAAATCAATTCAAGGTGAGTCACTTTTGTGCGTTCGTCAGCGCTTTCCACAGCTAACATTCAATACCCTCTTTGGGAAGTGGAGGAGGGAAGGGAAGTTGACGACAAAATCTGAGTGATTTTCAATTATAAAACAAGCCTTCATATTCATGCGTTAGGCAAGCCGTACGAGGACATACCCATCAACTGTCGCGCGTCATTCAGTCTCTCGTGATGACAAGATAATAACATCAAGAAAAAATTCTAAGATTTAGTTTCACGGGCGAATTATACATGAAATCCTTTTTGATAGGATAAGAATATTAGAGAAAAGACCGCCAGTTCTTTCACGTAGACGATGTATAGAGATAATTTGCATTATGAGGATAATATTACTGGAAAGAACTTCACTTTTATCGCTATTGGAGCGCTACACTTGACGACATTATTGATAACATAATACAATTGACAAGTTCCTTATTTCTTGTTTGTTGAGTGAACCGCATGTGAAACTTTTGTTGACAAGATAGGAACATCAACAGAATGTTCCAAAATTCGTGTTTGTTGAGTGAAACCACATGTGAAATTTTGTTAACAAGATATGAACGAACATAAGTAGGAAGTTCCTAAATTCTTGTTTGTTGGTTTGACCATATGTGACACTTCGTTGATAAGATAAGATCAATCAGCAGCGCGTACCTCATTCTGGTTTGTTTGATGAACCATATGTGAAAGAAACTATTATTGAAAAGATCACAAGGTCAGCAGCAAGTTCTCCTCCGGCAATTCTCGTTTGTTCGATGAAGCTTTTGTTCACAAGAAGATAAGAACATCAGCGGTAAGATTTTTCACTTCGTGTTTGTTGGAGCTACACTTGTCTTTATTTGTTTCGTTAATTTTACGTCGCATTTCTACTTGTTGGGTTAATATCGGCGATGAGGATAAATGATGGACAATGAAATCGATGATATGATGAAGACAATGATATGCCCATGCCTTAAGCAAAGTTAGAACCTGGGGCCTCCAGCTTTGTAGCACGCTAAGCTGAACATTACGTCATGGAGGGCGGTAAGAAGCACCTTTTAGGACAAAAATATAAAGAAGAGTCTTTAAGGTTTTGTTTGCTGGTTCAAATATAACTACTAACTAACTACCTAACTCTCTAGCCTTCTTAAACCAGAAGGTTTATGGCTGCAGCAACATAAGCCTTCCATCTGTCCCTATCCTGGGCAAGAACAATCCAATATTTTCCATCCTTGCCGATTTTCTTTAGGTCCATCTCAACGTTATCCCTTCATCTTCGTCTTCTTGGCCTTCTTACAGGTCTCTTACCATCAGGTTCCCAACAAGAATCCTCTAAACTCTTCTTTCCTCTCCCATTCGTGCCACATGGTCTGCCCATCGAAGTCTTCTTGATTAATTATTCTAATAATATACAGAAGGTCGTTTCACGTCCATGGTAACAAAGTTAGAACCCACCTCACCTTAAGAAAAACCGTGACGTCACGAGCGGTGGTGCTCCACGTGATACCCCAGTCTTGCAGCAATGGCCCTGCAGCGGAGTTTCAATTGGAGGAGACTGCGTTGAAGAACACATTGGTCCAAACGATCATATTCCTCCTGACAAGCTTTCCGAAGACCCTCAATTGTGCGGGGCCGTCTGCTTCCCAAGGCTCGTTTCAACAACGGAAACCCACAAAAATCCATGGAAGAGGCATCGGGGGATTTCACAGGGATGTCTGTAAAGGGGATTGCATGAATGCCCGTTTCACGTGCCATACAATCCATGTATGCCTGCGTGGACTTTACCGTATGACTGGAAGCCTTGTCCTGGTGGATGACAACACGAGATGTGTCGCTGCCATAGAGAGAAGGAATATAATGTCTGTAAAGTGGCTCCAAAATATTCGTCTGGTAATAGGCTGCATTTATTTTAGCCTTTTTTCCCACTCTGCGCAGTGGAAGTTTGCCGTTATGGCAGTAACCACCAACAACCATGAACTCGCGTGGAAAACTTTCAGCACATTCACGTACCCACTCAGATCGACCTCTTGCATCACGTGGACGATAGTAGATGGCCCTTTTTTATCACATCCCGACAGATACACCTATGCTTCATCCAGGGACACCACATACTTCCAGCGGTCCCCTGCCAGATGGTGTTCGTAGAGCTTCCGACTGTTGGTCTTCCTCTCCTGGACATGTGAGGCACGCAACTTATGAACTTGAGCCTTGTGCTTCCGCACAAGTTGTAAATCTTGGGCTATGATGCGATTCACGGTTGCAGGGAAACATTGCACTGCCTGTGCAATCACTCCTTGCGTTGCAGGGTTTTCACATCGCACCAAGGATCTCACTTTCCGCACAACATCGGAGGAACGCTTGGGCTTCCGATATGTCCGAGGCTCACTTTGACTGGTTGCAGCGACAGGTACGGTGCAAGCTTTATGGCGATTCAACACTGCATTGATGCCCTTCTTTGACACATGCTTTCATGTGGCACTGTTGAATTATCTGGCTATAACTATAACCAACGTCGGAAAGGGCACAGATGTATCCCTCCCAAAAGCCTGGAATTTTTGGTGCCATATAAACACTCATTCACACACCAACCATCGTCTTTGAAACTCAACACACAGTACTTTCGTCCTACTGGCTCTGGCTGCTCTGTGCTGTGCATACGTGCTGCTCCCTGGTGATCGAAACCGTTACCATCAACGTGAAACAACCTTCTGTATGGGCATGAATACAAATTATGCAATTCTAAATTATGTAATCTTCTCCACTCACCTATCTCCTCATTCCTTTTAGGTCCAATAATTTTCTAAGGATTTTATTTTCAAATACTCTTAATTTATGTTCCTCTTTTAATGTACGGGACCAAGTTTCATAGTTATATAATACTACAGGCTGGTAGAAATATTTACATAATAATACACTTTTGCTCTAAATGGGAACGAAATCGTGGAAACTATGAGAAAATCCCTTCAGGTTGTAGCTTGCGCATGCAATCAGAAACCACAACTCTCAGACTGTCCAGGCCTCTTGTTTTCTGGATGACGTATATGAGAGAATAGGAACAGTGTTACACAGTAATAGCAGTCCAGCGCACAAACCACGGAATGTTCTATTCAGTCACTAAATCATCATCTGTTTGCAAGGCAGAGCTACACATGGATACATTGTGTATTTTTAGACTCCACGCTGGCACGGTTCATTTGCTTACGTTCCTGCAATAATGGTCCTCTCCGACCTTGACTGATTCTCCGAACCGTTCACAATAGACTCACCAGGAACTTCTAGTTCATGTTTGTTGCACACGACATACGGCCACAGAAGTTGTATAAATGCCTTGCGTGGGTGGGTATGTTCGATTCTATTCACTCTTGAGCAGGAACGTATCTAATAGGCTTTGTACCCCACGCAACCTTCAATTTTGCGCCCCTATTCACTGAAAAGGCTCTTTTCTCAAGTATCCACACCCAGTGACGGAGATTAGGGGGGAGTGGGGGGTAACTTTTGCCCCCGCACTATGCTAAACCTTATCTACTTAGGGAAAGTAAACAGTCCTTGCCCCCCCACCCCAAGTTTTGGAACCTGTGTTAGGTAAATACAAATAGGAAAAATGTAAAAAAATATGTGAACGTTTGTTGAGACAAAACATAAACTGTAAGCAATTATATTTGAAAATACAGGGTGTCCCTAAAGGTACTTTACAACTTTGATGTCATACAGCACAACCTGCAATTGACATAAAGGAACATACCATGCCCCATTTGATTTATCAGCGCATGAAGTTTTATTGTGTGTCAGTCCACTTCAACATGTGCACCTCTGGTGGCGCGTACAACATCTGATCGGAATTCCAACTCTGTATGTACCCTCTGTAGCATATCCCTGTCAATGTGGCAATGGTAGCCTTATTCTGACCTTGAAATCATCAAGATCAATAACGGGAGTGTCTTTGACATAGCCCCACAAAAATAAATTCAGGGGTGTAATGTCAGAGGATCTAGGAGGCCAGACAATTGGACCATCTCTTCCAATCCAACGTGCTGGAAATACTCTGTCGAGGACATCTCTCGCGTCTAAGGTGCTGCACCATCTTATTCAAAATCTGACAAATAAAACTTTAGGCGTTGGTGAATTACCTAACACAGTATATTCCTCTGTGTCAATTACAAGTTGTGCTGAATGACATCAAAGTTGTAAAGTACCTTTTGGGACACGGTGTACATTGTTATCACAAACATTATGTTGATGATAATTGTTCATTAACAGTCCTCTGCGTTTTTCGCTAGAAGTTCTTTACCCAACAAACAAGAATTGAGGAATGTTCTTCTGATGTTCTTATCTTGTCAATAAAAGTTTGTCTAGATTATGAACACTATTTCTTTAGATACTAGAACAGCGCAAGTCTACTCATAGTCGTATACACAGAGAAACAATTGGAGTTATAGGTCGTTAATAATTATAGTAATAGTAATAACTAATGCTTGATGATGATGCTTACATTTACAAAAGGGTTACTAATTATTATTGTTATTATCAATAAACAATTTACAATTAATTAGTAATATATTTCCTTGTAAACAATCTCATTGTACAGTACAACTATTAACAAAACAATATTATTCTTCATTATTGTAGGAGTGCATTCATATTTCTATTTTCAACGTTTGAAAAAATCTATCAAAATATGTCGGACTTTTCACTTTTGAGACTAAATGCAATTAATTATTGTCAATATTTTCATAACAAATTCTAAAACATGCTTAGGTTATGAAGAAAATAAAATATTATTGTAATTAAAGAATTACATGACACGTAAATCATCCATACAAAAATCAACCTTCTTCCAAATAACGTAATGAAACGATTAATTGTTGATTTGAATATTAATTCATGCAAAATGTTGATAAACCAATCGGAGGGGTTTTGGATCCGTTAAACCCTCCCCTTATATACGGCCATGAGTGTACTCAATCTCATCCTAGTCACTGCACTTCTCCAATAATTTTTAATAAGAAAAAATAATTTTCAAAACGGCCTCTCAGCTGATTATATCACATGTAGGGTCAAATACAGCATAAAAGCAACGCATACGCCAGGAAAAATTAATGACTCGAATACTACGGAGAAATATTTTTTAAAAGTAGCAATAAAATTGAGTCACGAACTCTGCTCCTCCTCCCCGTACAGCGCTTCGATACCTGGCGGAGGCACATAGTGTTTCGGGTCCCACTTTAAACTGTAGGCCACCCAATGCCTTACTGTGCATAAAATGGACTTGAAACAACAACCAACCCGTACCACGTGAGTTAGAGTTGATATTTAAGCACCTGGTCTTGAATTACATTGTATTTCACCGGATGTTTCACCGTGGTGTAATGGTTAGCAGAGCGCGCTACGACGCCAGCGTCCCTGGTTCGAATCCAGGACTGGGCATGGGTGGACTTTCTCCCTTCATCGATTTCATCGTAAGAGCGACTACAAGCGATATAACCTTGGGTCAGAGGCCTTCGCGCGTCCTTCCCTCCATACCTTCAACTCGGACCACGGTATAGCCTGCTCCACTCTACCCCTCCCTTCCATGCGCTAGTGCGACGCACACGGCATGTAGTTCTGTGCATGTTCTTTCGATATGCATATGTATTCATACATAAATATTACCCAATGCATCCACTGTTCCGTTTTCATTTGATCCACCCTCATATATATCGAAAGTTTCCCTCAAACACACCAGCCAGCTACGTCCCTGGAAAAACTGTTTTGACGATACGGATCGAAAAATTATTTTTGGCAAGGTCAAAGTCGACTATGTCAGATCACACCCCCGGCTCAACCATTCACGAAGCCCACTAGTGATCCGGATCCCACTTTAAACTGTAGGCCTTGATACGTTCAAGCTGCTTTATTTATTAAACGTATTATTATAATTATTAATAATAACTCAGTATTACCCAGCGGTGAGCGATGAGACTCATACACAGACTCCTCTCAGGTACAGGGATAGTGTTAGGCAAAGACAACGCTTCACAGCACGGAGAAATAAAACCACATTATTGAAGTAGACAAAACGAAAGGATTTATTCTTTATTTATTGCGATTATGATGCAAACAGGCTTAGTACGAAGATGAGGATTTCGCTTTCTCGATGAATTGACTCAACTAAAACGCATAAACTCAACGCGTGGCTATCGGCATGCCTATGATCACATAGACCTAGCTTGCGCCCCGAACTACCACACCAAGAGATATGCAATAATAACTGAGCCAATGTTTGCTCTTTAGCCTTTTATTCCAAATTAATCCTTAGGCTAGCTTAATTTCTTAACGTAGAATGGTTGCAGTATTGTGCATAGCATCAATGCATGGCCATCGGCATACCTATGATCACATAGGCTTAGCTTGCGCCCCGAACTACCATACCAAGATGTATGCACAACACTGAGGAGGAGTTCCTTTTAAGTTAAAAATCTTCGACGATCCGTGGCGAATGTGTGATATTTCTTATGCGATATCCTCGCTTTTATACTATTTTCGAGAACACAGATTAAAGTACAGATGAATCACTCACTATCTACAAAAGGATGCTATCAACAAAACTGACATCTATACATGTTTAGAAATACAAATTCACATAGTGCACTCTCGCAAATCTAAAGATACATTGAACTAACTACTCATAATAGATAGGGAGACAAATTTATGGTAAATAAAAACTGAGGAGAGCGGTAAATAAAATGTTAGATCAGCGGTATATACCAGCGGTGGAAAAAAAAATGACACACCCTTTTTCATTATGAGAGGAAACAACATACAAAAGAGCTATAAATTGATAAACTACTTCATTTTTATATACTGTACACATACACAAGTACTTAGCTGCCCAACCAAAAAGAAAACATCAACACAAAATCACTTCATTTCTAAATTGCATATCTCAAGTGATTTATTCATTGTATGTATTTGAAGGATATCCTTGCTGTCCAACAAATAAAATAATCACTACTGCACATACACAAACACATGTTGAAAATCACATGATGATAAACAAATGACACCATTGTTCTTCAGCTGCAAGTGTTAGGAAACTTTAGGCAAACGTTTCGTTACAAATCGACAGTTTGCGCGCACAACCTCGATTGCCGGTTTTTGCGTGTTTTCTACTTAATTTGATTATATTTCACGGTTATTTCGCTAAGAAGCGTTCATTTCGTGAAAAGCACACATTTCGCATTACTTCGCGAATAAAACTCATGCATATTTCATCATTGGAGGTGTAGTTACGTGCAGAATGTTCAAAATTTAATCTTTTTTTTCACATTTCGCGATTTCGCGCATCGCGAAAATTCAATGTCCCTAATAATAGAGTATAAAATACAATAAATATTAAACAAAAGATATACATTACAAACAAGGTGCAATATTACATATAATAACACGGAAATCACGCTTTCTTTGCTCAAAATAAATATATTGTGACGTCACATAAAAATAAGAGTCATATCAGCCTAGTCCCGATTAGCCTATCCGTGCAAGAAGTAAAATTTGCTTTGTGAAAATCAAATAAAATTGATTCAGTAAACCAATACACAGGGTTTTCTGAAATACTGAGGAAGGTCCTAAAGTCAATCCTCAGAAGTGTCACACCCGTCACAATTACAACAAATGTATTTTATGTAGATGAAAATTGAGATGGGGAGAAATATTCTGAATTTAAATAACTATCATCAAGGAAAATGAAATTATATGAATAGATAGAATTTCATATTTGAAGGTGTTATGAAAATAATTTTAAAAAATGAATGTAAGTTTGTCTGAATATTACGACCGTCACAATGGAATTACTATCCAGTCGTTTCTTTGGACAAGTGAAAAGATAAGTGCTCAATTAGCGAAGTCCTCGGTTGGCATTCATAACCGTGCGGATGTGCGCGGAATCGAACTTTAGTACTTCGCGGCTTACCCCACGATCATGGAAGCTGACGTGAAGATAATTCGAGAGACGATGCAAAGTCTATAAAGTCCTCCAAGGCGACACCGAGATAAGAGCGAACAATCTCAAATTAACATGCAAATGAGTGTTCAGGTGCAACGCTGAATTTAATGCCGAAACCAGGACTCTTGGTGAAGACGTTATCGTCTGTATGGACCTCGCGAGATTGACTATCGATTCTTCTGACAGTTTTTTTTCTCTCCCTTCCTCTTTCTTTAGAAACGAGAGGGGTTACCTGTCCGTTTCCAGGATGGCTTCGGCCGCGTGGCAATTAGTAAGTGAACAGGGAGGGGGAGAGAAGGGGGTGGATGCGAGCGACGTGCTTGTAGCGACGCACACGGGACGGGCAGGAGACCAGTACCCCATCATGCTTTGCGCGAAACAGTGTGCTCGAACACGTAGGAGCGAAGTGATTTCGTAGCGGGGCAGTGGGTGAAGAGTTTGGTGTAATGTGCGAGTGCGCGAGTGGTTCTGTGAGGCCGTGGTTTTAGCGACCTGTCGCCACCAGCAAGGAATCGAACAGGTCAGTACAAGAAAGAAAGAAAAGTAGAAAAATAAATGTCGTTCGTGTACCTGTTACGAAAACAAAACAGTTGTGTGTTCGCTTTGTAATGTTTTCCTGCAAGGGGAAGTTAACGCAACGTTTCCTTTTCCATCGTTTGCAGGTCAAGCTACCCTCCGGCCCCACAAGCTCACTTCGAAGTACCAAATGATTTTGGCCCGCATGTTGAAAGCAACAAGTTGTAAAGTTGTATCTCGATACACGAAATTTCCCCGATAGAGCGCGCACGCGAAAACTCGCGAAACGAAGCATCTGCTTACAATTTGGCCAATTAAACTTGATCTTAACTCATGCACAATGACTTGAAGTAATTACGTTGAAGCATTATCTTGCCGACTAAGAACAAGGGGACATGTAAAATCACACACACTTTCAATTGCGTGAATTTCTGCCATCTTTATGACGTATGTAACCACGATTCATAGTTTGTGTTGACCCAATTAACATCGCAGGATGTTTTCCAACGCATAAACTGCCGTTTTCAACTTTTGTGACCGATGTTCTAGTGGCGACGCCGGGGGTAGTGGTAGGGGGCACTACTGACGACCCATTGGCTCCTTCAAAACACGAAAAAACGATAAATAAATGCCCAAACATGCATCCAAACATGGTATTTATTTGTATATACTATCTGCCCGCCACTTCTCCCCTGTAACGCAGTTACGTTCTACTTTATGTAATCATAGACAAATTCTAGGGTGTTCGGGAAAACAAGCACTTGTCAAAAAATGCAATTTTTGCAGCACACCGTTATTTTCGTTTATTTTTTTAATAGCAAACATCACAGATATGATATAGGATGTTGGATCATCACTGTTAATAATCTTTGCACATGCTCAATAAAAAAATATACATATGATATTTTCTTGAATTGATTCAGTGTGACTAAAATGAAAGCATATTTTGACTTTAGTGCTTTCTCCCGAAAACCCTAGAATTGTCCACTAGCTTCTATATTATTGTTTTCTCCTTTTGATCCTGTATTTTCTTAAGAAAACGAATCGAAACTTGAATTGCAGAAATCAACCAAAATAAAAATTCTGGCCAGGGGCAGTGACACTGCAACTATGTACTAGCCTACAGAACTGCATGAGTGTCACTATAAAAATAAGTTCACAACTTTCCCCCTGAAGTTTCTAGTACATATGGTTTTTATACGCCAAGAAACCTATAGGGGAAGGTGGGGGACTTTGCAACACTTTTCAGTTTAATTTTTTTTATTCAAAAACTCTTACAGTTGGAACAAGTTACAAATATGCTATGAAATGGTACATCTTTTGGCTACTTAAGAAACAAATATGAAATTTTAATTTTGAACCTCAAGTGAGAAAAGTCTGTTAATTTAAAGCAGGTCCGAGTGTTGCTATGTGCCCCATGCATGGGGTAAGTTGCAACAGTGTTTGGGGTACGTTGCAACAGGGATTATGCGTTGTCTGAATGACACTATTTGCAATCAATGCACACATAATAAGGATTTCTCTCCGCGCACAGCCAATGGGACCATATTTTGCATTGCTTGCACTGCACCCAGTCTTCTTCTTCTTCTTTGTAGGATTCTCCACACACTAAACAGTGATATTCTTTGCAAGAACTTTGGAATAATAATGTTTTCTTGCACATAATTTTCTTCTTGCCCTTTTCCTTTGCACTACTCTTTTTTGCATCTTCCAAAGTCTTTTTTTCAGGTGTGTCTGTTAGAATGGCACTTCGTTTACGTTTACGATTCGTCGTTTTCCTGGGTTCAGCCTTTGGGTATGGACGAACATTTTCGGGAGAGAAGGAAACTTTAGGTCTACTCACTACTGAAGACATTTGTGTGCCACTTGGACCTGGTATTTCAATTTGCGAAAGCAAATGTTCATTTTGAACATCACCTGAAGATGATTTAGTTGGCAGTGCATCGCACCTGGCAGTTTGGACTATGTCATCACTATCAGATACGGGAGGCCTACTATCTACCTGTCCTGCTGGATTTGGTCGATCTGAAACGAAACATGACGCCAAGTCGCTTCCTTGGAATACCTCAGAATTGAAGGGAAATATTCCTGTTTGAACAAAACCTGATGTTATGTTGGTAGGGGTAACTGTATTCAAAAATGCTGTTTTAACTATCTGTGGTATGTCGTAGATTGTAAGAGCTTTTCCTGGATTATTCTTATGCCAAGAATCAATTGCTCGGCCACACACTTTCTTAAATGGACCAAAAACACTGAAATCTAACGGTTGTAGTCGATGCGAACAGTGTGGAGGAAATGACAAAAGGGTAATATTATTATTTTTGCATTCATCTAAAGCTTCACAGCTGAGATGGGAAGAGTGATTATCGATGAAAAGAAGCACAGGGGAGTTTTCGTTAGGATTCACCTGAGAAATGAAGTGTTGAATGAATTGGACAAACGTTTCCTCATTCATCCAACCTGAACCAGTAGCTGCTCCAATGCAGTCTGTTGGGCCATCTCGAATGAAATGGTCCCGAAAGTTCTTACGTGGAAATATTAGCATTGGAGGTATAAAAGTCCCTCGAGCACTAACTGCCACTGCAACTGTCACAAGTTCACCTCTTTCTGCACTGCTCACTATGCCAATCTGTTTTGTTCCTTTTCGAGCTACAACCTTATTTGGTTTCATGACAGTTGTGACACCAGTTTCATCCATGTTCCAAATTCTTGAGGATGAATAATTGTTTCTGGACAGAACTTCGGAAACTTTGTCAAAAAAACATGCGCACATTTTCTTTGTTGAAACTGGACATTCGTGCTAAAGAAGTTGATTCAGGAAAGCGCACCGAAAGATCTTTGTTTCTCTGTAGGAATCCCCTGAACCATTCAATACCAGCCATTCCGTTTACAGACCACGATGAAGGAGCACTTATATCAAACTTAACTGCACAGAGATGAGCCAATTTTCGCACTTCCTGTAGTGTTAGTCCAAACATAATCTCACTGGAACGCTGCAAGTACATTTTGAAGATATTCTCTTCTTCCTCTGAAAACACTTTCCACGGTTTCGCATAACAACAACTTATGTTCTGTCACTCACGAGGACCACTTTCTCGTAATTTCTTCTTTTGTATGTATCTTGAGAGGGTTGAATAATGAATGTTGAACTCTGCAGCCACTTGTCTTAAGCTGACATTTTTGTCATCTTCGTGTTCCAGGACTAAATTTGCTGCTCTATCCATCACATCAGGCGGTGTAGTCCCCTTTTGGGTCTTCCTCTTGTAGTTCCTCATATTTCAGGCTACCTGAAACAATAGAAATAATAATGCGTGTAATTTTGTATAAGAATAAATAGCCTAAGTGAAAATTGAAAATGTGTGTTGGTTACTGAATATAGGACTAAATATATGCGATCACAGTTTTCTTTTACTCGAAAATATTGTAAAATTAGTAAACAATAAACCGAATTTCGATTTATCACATTCGGGACAGTGAACAATTACATTCAATATCTTATTCAAGCGCTGGTCTGTCATGGGGCAGTTTGCAACATTGTGGGGTTAGTTGCAACATCTGTTGCAACTTGCCTCACCGACATGTTTGATTACGAAAGCTATTCTTGCCTCCACAAAAATTGCATAACATAAAAAGCAATATCACTTTCCACACCTTCAATAAACATGCTTTCAATTGACCACATGTCGCATGCTGTGGTCATTTATAGGAATTGCGTATTAAAAATTGTAAGAGATTCTTAAAAATTACTCACCGCCCTCAAAATTCTTCTTTCTTCCTCCACTCTGACAACATCTGAAAAACTGGCGTAACGAACGGTTCATCAGAGACACCTACCAACGTGTGTTGGAACGACAGTAAGCGCAACGCAGTAGAGCCATCCTACATAACAGAAAAAGCACTGTTGCAACGTGCCCATGTTGCAAAGTGCCCCACTTTCCCCTAGAGGATTCAGCAATCAGAATTGTAACAATTAGTATTGTAAAGGGGCTGATTTTGACTAAATTTTATCTTAAATCTTCTTCGAACAAAAAACCCACCAAATTTTAATAATTATGTTGAGCCTCGAGAGGCTAAAAAAAATTTGATTTTTCCTCTGTGCCCTGGGTTATAGAGCGTCAAACTTTGGAATTATTCGAAATTATCATTTCTTTGGAGCATATAGAAGAAAAGAGCGGGCCCAGGCACGTCATATGAATAACAATTTTCGGACTTACCTTGCACCGCAGCGTAAACATTAGAAATGTGATTAAGGTATTTTGCCCCCTTCATGGTTATTTTGTGCCACTAGATAAAAAATTATGAAACAATACCTGATTCGTTGTAGTATAGGATAGCATGGCTGAGAAGAGAGCGTAACAAACAAAATGAAAGAGCATTATTCGTAAAGAAATTGGATTTTTGAATCATTTCATTTGGAATTGAAGAACGGAAGTTACAGCGATTTTCATGAACGTCTCAAAACTGCGAAATCACCACACGCGACTAATTGAAAATGGCCGCCAGATTGCTGCGAAGTCAGTTGTTCGGCGTTCGATTTCCGGTAAAGTTGTGATTGGTTCTTTACGCCCGTTAGGTGAGTTACTAAAAGTTACTCGTTTGAATGCCTATACAAGTATCAATCTGTTCTCTGTCGTATATTTTTTCAAGTATAACTTTACATGCACAAGTTTATATCTTGGGAGCGGAAGTTGATGACCTAAAAAATATAGGTATATGACCCATAAAATGTTCTAAAAATGGGGGAAAATGACGTATGGAAAAAATGACCATTGAATTTGTTAGTTTCAGGTTAAAAATTGAAATGAAAAGGAAATTTAACAAAATGTAATCTTGCTTTAAAAAAAAAAGTCACCAAATTCAATTAAAATATGCAACGAGGATTTCCAATGGAAACAACCCAATAATTTTAAAACAATATAATGAAAAAGTCATATACACTGAATGAATTGATGTGAAATGCATTAATTTCTCGTATCTTTGGCTGGTGATGTAGTGTGGTGTGTTTCTGTGGCACTATAAAGAAGAAGAAATTATCACGGTCCACGTAAGACAATTTTTGTTTAGAAAGTTAAGAAATTGTATAAAAAATACGGAAACCAAAATCAGGGACGCATCCGGGAAAGGGTTCGTAGACACGGCCCCCCAGGAAAAAGTACGTCGGAAAAGTAATTTTTAACATCAGAAATTGTTTGAAACATCTCGCATACAAGTACTTTCTAAATATTTAACAATTTTTCCCACTTACCTTACAGAGAGTTGCAATACACCTCCATTGTCTTTCGGAGGTTCTCAAACGAGAATCGTCTTCTGTTGTCAGCCAGACTCAAGAACATTACCAAAATGAAAAAAAGTGACAAAATATGACGAAACAATACACCGAATATTGCGAAAAATGACGGAAAAATGCCAAAAATGGGGGAAAATTACCTAAAACCTAAAAAATGCAAAAAAAAAGTGCATTTTAAAATTATCTTTTTTGGGTTCTTGACCAAGTGTAATATTGTGTATATTTAATGGGCATCGTGTCCGAGATGTCAGAAAAAAGATGACATTTCATCAACTTCCGCTCCCTATTTATAACAATGTAACAAATCATGGGGTGGAAGGGGTGACCTTCCACGTAGTACACCCAATTGTCAACCTCACTTCCACGTAGTACACCCTGGACTGCATTTTGCAGACTAACGAGGCTCTGGCGACTGGCCTTTCGGCCAGTATAATACTGTGTTGTCCCGTTTTTTGTCCTTATGTGTGCGATCCCCTTTACAGCCCCGGATTTTAACCCAAGTCAGAATGTTTTAATATTTTAGTTCCACGACAGAGTTATGTTATTTTAGTTCTGGTAAGGGGCTGCACTCCGTATAATGTGACAAAATAGCCAAAGTGCCTACGCACCCAAGATTTTAAATTCAAATAACAAATAGTTGTGTAACGCTAAGTAACGAAGTACCGTCACAATTGTTCATGTAGTTAAGTTAACTCGTTACTAACGCAAGGAACGTTAACCGCGTTACGTTACTTCCTAGTTATCCGTGTCGCTTGTTTCCTCATTTCATTATTTATCCTCATCGTCGCGATTAACCATCTGAGGTGCAATAGTGCCGTAAAATAACTTAAAATATGTGACAATGAGACGCAGAAGAGATTTCTAAAATAGGTCCTAAGGGCATGCAGCATTGCAATGAATGTAGATGAAAGAAGCACAGAAGACAGAACTAGGCAATTAAGCTGCTAAGCAAATAAACACGAAATGAAATTAACAATTCCGAAGGTACTGGAAATATTCTCACTGATTTTCCTCATCATAGGATTGTAATGGGTGGCCCTCTGTTAAGGCACCCAACTGCCAACCTCTCTTCCACGTAGCATACCCTGGACTGCATTTTGCAGACTAACGAGGCTGTGGTGCCTGCATTCACATTCAGTATAATCCTCTGTGGGGCAGGTATTGTGACCTGTCCATGTGCGTTGCATTAATTTCAGCTCATCACTTTTCATCCTCATCGTCGCGGTTAGCCAAGAGAGGCATAAAAGAGAAAACGATCATAGCTGTTTGTCGGTAGGATCTCATTTCGGGAAATATGAATAGAATAATCTACACCAAAAGACGAACTCAATCGAAATAGTGTGTGAAGTCCAGCTTATGGTCAGATTGGCTGATCGGGACTGGATGTATACTGTGGTTGAAAGTGGGATCTGTGCGATGTGCCTACCGAGTATCGAACCTGGGACTCCTTGATTACAAGGCGACATCGTTACCAGTACGCCATCGGGGAGGCCCAAAGAAAACAACACCCCTCCCCGACACAGATATATCACCGTTCTCTGCAGGTTGGTTGGCGAACAACATTCGATTTCGTCACCGAGCCCGACCCTGTGGCCGAGTGGTTAGCACATCGCGCTGCGACGCCAAGGGTCCAGGGTTCGATTCCCGGTGGGGCTTGGTTGTTTGTGAATGTCCATTCATCAATTTCATCACTCATCCCCATCTTCGCAAATTAGCCAAGAGGCACAAAACGCGAAGTAAAATAAACTAAATCAAATCAATTTCGTCACCGAAGTTCCCTGGTTCGAATTCCGGCCTGGGCATAGGCGGTCTTTGTAATTATCCTTTTATCATCTGAAGCTGTCGACTTTTAAAATTCCTTCGCCACGAATTTTCGCGTTAATTTATATTGGTTTCTTCACACCAATCATCGCTTTTCTTCTTGTTCACATTTATTTTCATCCAGAACTGCTCACAGTGGGCATTCAAGTTATTTAATATGTATGAAAGAGACATGCAGAGGCCTAACTTCTCTTGAAATGAATTTAAAATATAATAGACCCATGGAGAAATCCACACGTTTTAGCTACAATTGCACGCTATTGTACGGAATGAAAAAAAAATGGCACACTCTCTCGCTGTGTGTGTCTTTTACGGACGGTTAGTTCAAATGCTTCCCAGGGGATGGGGAGAAATTAGGACACAATGAATTTTTAACAACGATTACGTAAAATGCTGTGCGTGCTTGTTCCGGAAGATTCAGACGAACGTTCGTGTCAATGTTGACATTTCGCTCTAACATTAGCTACAATCACTGGCGTACGCAGAGGGGGCTGATGGAGCTACAGACCCTCCCGAAATTTTGAGAATTTGAAAATTTTCAAATGAAAACAGTAAAGAACTCTGGAAGAACCAAAGATGTAACTAAAAACCCTCTTAAAATAAACCCAAATACAATTTTTTTGTCTTTGAACAACCTTTTAGACCAAGGTTAATGGTAATCATGAAATATGTTATAGTGTATCCCGGCTTCCCCTAGGAAGCAGCTATCTAATATCCACCTTTAGGCCAGCTTTAGACGAAAGCATTTTCTTTAACATTTTTTTAACATTTATGCCATGGCCAAGACGTTGCCGTGTAAAGTGAAAAATCTCATGGCATTTCAGATGCCATGGCATATTTTATGGCATTCCTCAAGGATAGGCTCGGTTCATAGCTTTTTTCGATTACAACCCGTTTCGCCTTATCCCGTTTCGCTTTATCCCGTATCGCCTTATTACGTTTTCACCTCCCTCAATACAATTTCAAATGATTTATGTGACACGAACGTTCTAAGGCGAAACGGGACATCTCATTTCGCCTTACACACAAAACATTTCCCACCAGGGAATGTTATTGACATGAAGGGTCATTATTATTAACTAACCTAACGTAACCTAACCTAAAATTTGTTCGTAAAAATAATCGAGCCAAAATGGGAGCCAAGGTAGGCAACATCACAAGCTCTGCGCTCCCATTGAATTACGCTTCATGTCGATAATATTCCCAGGCGGGAAATTTTTTGTGTGTAAGGCGAAATGGGATGTCCCGTTTCGCCTTAGAAAGTTCGTGTCACATAAATCATTTGAAATTCTATGGGGGGAGGCGAGAACGCAATAAGGCGAAATGGGAGGACACGCTTTTTTCGTAGCGTAACCAATCAGAAGCGACCTCTAGGTCACGAGTGCATATGTAATGGCTGCCGCGTGAGATGTAAATAATGTACCACTTCACATTTTTAAAAGCCGATAGCTATTCCACAGGGGAGTATAACGTTTCGTATAAAAAGGTTTTAGGTACAATGCAATGGCGCTGCTTTGATAAATACTTCATAAGGTAGACAGTACACGTATGGAAGAGTATTTTAGTTGTTTTAGTAAACACCGTGCGCTCATCATAGTTGGCGTAACTCGACTTTCCTTTCGTGCTGTATGTATTATAGCTTGTAATCGCAGAAGCTAACCGAAATGTTAAAGGAAATGCTTCTATATAAAGAGGACTTTATAATTCCAGCCTCTCCGAGAAAAAATCCTGCATGCGCCAATAACTACAATATCCTTCCTTTCCCTTATTTTTCTTCAAGGGTTGTTCCGTGTGAATTCAATCAGGTCTTCTGGTTTCAGATTTTTACTATAGTTTTGTTTTTAAAAAAAGAAGAGAATGACCGAACCAAATCTGAACTCTTTCAGAATTTTTTGAATCCGGAAGATTCTTATGTAATACTTCGATGTCAACTTTATACAAAACAAAGGGAGACCTTTATAGAAGTCTGATAACGAAAGGAATAACTCTATCAACTTCTTTATGCTGTTTAGTATCAGCACTACATACAGGAATTGTAAACTTTAATGTAGACATATGGTTAAGAAATTATATTTATTCAAGAAACTGTATATTTGATGTAACATTAAACACTAGCCTGCGCAGGTTTCGGAGAGCGCTGTGTTCCAGGGGTAGTGGGATACACAAAATATTTTGTAATTTCCATTTTGCATCTTCGTTTTGAAATTTGTTGCAAGACAGATCAGGGGGCATTTTAAGGAATGTTTGAATTTCTTTTGTTTTGCTTTCTTATTTTAAAAGAAGCTATTCTGAACATCTTGGAGGGGGCCATGGCCCCATCAGCTTCCCTTGCGTACACCTACTTTAACGTTAACATGTAAAAGTTTTTAAAATCTGTATATTATAGAAAACATAGTAGGACACAGTGTCCTACAATATGTAAATACCTATATATAAAGAAGGGTGGTTAGTTCGATTGTTACTGATTGTTGAAGCATTGAAAACTACATTTTTGAAACATTTTGTGATGTAAAATGTCATTAAACTATTGAACACGATCTCTTGGTAGGCTATTATTTGATTCTGATAACAATACCATTGGTAACATTGTTAAGCCTTGTTTCCATGTTAATAAAACATTAAAATACACTAAAACGTAATGTTGCCACCTTCTAACGGGGTATTCTTCAGACGAATATACACAATAAATTATTTATGTAAATTTTGTGAATTATTTATTGTGAATATTCGTCCTGTTAGAGGGTGGAAGCGTTACGTTTTTAGTGTATATTTTTATACTATAAATTTTGCCTTGGTCAGCATTCTAATGTTTTATTAACAATATCATGTTTATAATTTTTGTATTTTTCAAGATTAAAAAACTGAAATAACCTACCCCAAGAAAGGGAAAGAATGAGAATAACACCATTCTCAGATCTGGATAGTTTAGTTTCAAATACAGGGTGACACAGAAAAACGGGAACTTTTGAAAAACCCACCAGATAAATCGGATAAGAAACATATATTGACAGAAATTCAACTGTTACAACTTGCCATTTAAGATACAGAAATCCACAGTATCACTTTTTGAAAATTACGTCCATGAGATGGAGCTCTGCATTCTTGCAATCTGCCATTGAGGTCCCTCATTGATCGCTGCAACATATCAGGTGGGATGCCAATTTCGTCACACGGGCTCATCGGACCTTACTTTTTCGAAAATAAAGAACAGAGAACAGTAACTGTCAATTCGGAGCGGTATGTTAAGATGCTG
Organism: Lepisma saccharinum; assembly: GCF_977018435.1. Lineage (NCBI taxonomy): Eukaryota > Metazoa > Arthropoda > Insecta > Zygentoma > Lepismatidae > Lepisma > Lepisma saccharinum. The sequence goes on along the minus strand of NC_139251.1, from coordinate 36,496,570 downwards.
AAAACTTTTGCTGCACCTGCATTTAACAGGTTCCCACAACTTCACGAAGCCTGGTTTCAACAGGATTGTGCGACAGCGCACACTGCAAGGCAGTCCACGACAACTGTGCGAGAATTGTTTGGTAATCGTGTTATCTCTCGATTTGGTGACATTCCCTGGCCACCAAGATCACCTGATGATTGTGATTTCTTCTTGTGGGACCACCTTCTCGGTCAAGAACAAGGGATGAATGGAAGCAACGAATTAAAGACAAAATTTGTGCCATCCCACCTGACATGTTGCAGCGATCAATGAGGGACCTTAATGGCAGATTGCAAGAATGCAGAGCTAGCAAAGGATCCATCTCAAGGACGTAATTTTCAAAAAGTGATACTGAGGGTTACTGTATCTTAAATTGTATCAATCCATAAGATATTTTATTTAAAGCCTCTCTGATGCTTCATGTTGACCAGGACATTCACTTGTTTATCTCAGTTGTCTCAACCTCTGAGGTATGTAAATAATGTTGTGCTATGCAAACCTCCTGAGGTATTCAGGATATAGGAAGTTCCATCAGCCTATGAGTCAGCGGTTTGCATAGTGGCAGTAAAAATCACGATTCGGCATGGAGGAAGCTCTCCATGGCCTGGGTGATATAGAGGTGAGACAGACTGAGAAGGGACTGACTTTTAATTTGGATTGAGGAGAGAGAGGAGCTTAGAGAATAGGAGTTGAGGAAGAGTGAGGCGAGGCGCTGGTCAACCTGCAACGAAGCCTACATATTCTTCGAAATTATCCCCTCCCACGTGTTCATTTGTCGAGCCCTCTCGAGTCACTAGGGATGGACGATATTGGAAATTTGATATCGCCATATAGCGTCAAGAAAATATAGTCACAGATGATACGGTACGAAATTTTTTTCGTATCGTGTATCGTCTCCACGATATATATCGCGAAATATCGTGACAATATATCGCCGACGCGATATATATCGTGAAATATCGTGACAATATATCGCCGACACGATATATATCGTCAAAATAGTTTATATCGCCTGGACGATATTTTTTTTCAATATCGCAATATATAGTCTGGACGACTGCTGTTAGGCTATGGAGGATAGAAGTCCGCGCTTAACAACAGGAAAAGCAGCTGCAGCGCACTGCTTTGCTCCGCTTACTTGCTTTCTCCCCTTCTCTACGTTGCACGGCGTTGCCCCACTTATTCCTGGGACAGACGGTACTGTTTCATTCTTAATGAACAAGCACGAATAGCAAGACAATAATATCTTCTTAGTAGTGTAAATTTTTAGTCCACTTTATGATCGGATAGGCTAATTGGGATTGGACCTACAGTTTAAGCTGGAATCGGAAACACCGTGCAATTCCACCAGGAATCGAACTCGTGGTTTCTTAATTAAAAGCGATAGTTCTAGTCATTATATACAAATATATACAAAACAGTAATTTTACCTGTAGTACGTATTATATGGATGTGAAACTTAGTCCCTTACATTGAAAGAGGAACATAAATTGAGAGTATTTGAAAATGAGATCCTTAGGAAAATATTTGGACCTAAAAGGGATGAGGAGACAGGTGAGTGGAGAAGGTTACATAATTTATAAGTACATAATTTGTATTGATGTTCAGATATTATTAGAATGATTAAATCAAGAAGACTTAGGTGGGCAGGTCATGTGGTACGAATGGGAGAGGAAAGAAGAGTTTACAGGATTCTTGTTTGGAAACCTGATGGTAAGAGACCAGTAGCAAGACGAAGATGGAGGGATGGAAAAGAGTGTATAGATCTTACTCAGGATAGAGACAGATGGAAGGCCTGTGTTGCTGCAGCCATGAACCTTCGGGTTTGAGAAGGCTAGAGAGTTAGTTAGTTTTAGTTAGTGCTAGCTATTATGCTATCGGGGAGACCTAGGCAGCTAGGAAAAATTTATACAAATATCCGGCTGCTCGAGCGCAATTTTCTCTTGTGGAAAGTATGTAATGGCTAGCCTCCCCGATGGCGCAGTGCAGCGTCGTCGCCTTGTAATCAAGAGGTCCCGGGTTCGATACCCGATGGAGGCACTTTAAACTGTAGGTCTAGTCCCAGTTAGCCTCAATGTGCATAAAGTGAACTTAAAATACCAATTCAATCAATGTAATGGCTATTCGATATTGGGAGGGAACCATGTATTGCAAATGACCAGCTATGAGTAAACTGGAGTAAATATTGAGCCTAATTTTCGTTGCCGTTTATTGACAGAAGTATACAACCATTAACCAAGATAGATTGGTTGAGATGGTTGGTACCCGTAAAAGAAAACCTTTACTAAATGTGATAATTTTCGATAAATCGTTTGGTAATTATAAACAAAGTGGGCCAATTTTGGTAAGAATTACTAAAAGGAATCATTGATGATGTGAACACTGATTCGTCCATCTCATATTTCAATAAATATTTGCTCACCAGCAACTATTTTTAAGGTATTGAAAATAGACACTTCTTTCTGCGAACTAGCTTTGTTTATTGTCGCTTTCGAAGTTATGGGAGAAGAACCACGTTCCAGCATCTCTTCAATAGGTTCCGGAAAAGCACATTAGATGTGTAGTCACGGCCACTGCCGGGTTCTAATGAATACATAGACTTTCAATGCAATCGTTACAACCTGGCAGTGCCCGTGACTGTACAATAAGACAATAAAAGTAGTGATAGAAAATTCCCCACTATTATCGTATGATGACGACGGTACCTATTTCTGTTTTCATTGTTTTACGTCACTTTTCATCTCATTAGGTTGATCGCGACACACACGCACAACCGACGGTGCCGTGCCGACATTCGTGACGGAATAATTTGCACAGTGGTCTACGACGTCAGTGGTTTCAGGTTCGAATCTCAGCCTGGGCATGGGTGTTCTTTGTGAGTGTCCCTTCATCATTTCATCACTCATCGTCATCTAAGTGGCAGAAATGAGGAGTAAAATAAACCAAAATACAGACTAGAGAGGCCCGTGACGCTTGTCTGTTTCAGTGAAACCTCCATGTCGCTTGTGGCCTAAACTTGTGTCCTTAACGCAAGATCTCGTAGTTCTCTATAAAGAAGCCAGGACGCGCAATTTCTGTGGATGTTTCTCTGAGACCACAAAATGCCCTGATTAAGGGTATAAAAAAGCTACTTAGGTATACCGGTGCATAGGCCCAAATTCCTTTGGTGTACCATACCAAAAATAAAAATATATATTACTACTACTCCTTGGCTGCTACAGTCCCTGAAGGGCCTTGACCTCTCTCACATTCCCTTCTATATTCTAAACATTATGCATAACTAACTAACTCTCTAGTCTTCTTAAACCCGAAGGTTCATGGCTGCAGCAACACAGGACTTCCATCAGTCTCCATCCTGAGCAAGATCTATATACTCTTTTCCATCCCTACCAATTTCCTTTACGTCCATTTCAACATTGTCCCTCCATCTTCGTCTTGGCCTTCCTACAGGTCTCTTACCAACAGGTTTCCCAACAAAAATCCTGTAAGCTCTTCTTTCCTCTCCCATTCGTGCCACATCTCCACTCACCTGTTTCCTCATCACTTCTAGGTCCAAATATTTTCATAAGGATCTTATTTTCAAATACTCTCAATTTATATTCCTCTTTCAATGTAAGGGACCAAGTTTCACATCCATATAATATTACAGGCAAGATTACTGTTTTGTATATGTTAACTTTGTTTCTTAGATGTTAAACGAGACGACAAAAGTTTATGAAGAGAGAAGTAACATGCATTCCCTGAATTAAGTTTGCTTTTTACTTCCTCTTTAATATCATTATAGTATGTTAAATGTAATAGTAGATAGGTTAGATATAATATTTAAATTTCTCAAAACTTGGATTTCGTTTTTTGAAGTAATGAACGGACGAGAGCTTTCCATAGGCTGAATATCATCTAGTGAATGATTTCCAGTGTCACGTATACATTTTATTGTGTTTGTATAAAAAGAGCGTTTGTTTTGTTTAAAATAAGAACGTGTCAAAACACTGCAGAAGCAGTGAAATCAAGGAAAGATGTGAGGCCGAGGTTGCCAAAGTAATGTATGAGGTATTGGAATTCTATTCCAATCGTGCTTTTCTTTCACGAATTTCCTCCAAAAACCCTATTTTAAAGAAATTTTGTTTCGTGTTTTATTGTTTTCTTCGCCTTTCTGCAATTTTTCGCTAATACTGCTCTACCACGAAGAGAAAACTCCTCTCGCAGTGTCGTCGAATTTCGGACGCTAAGCGAGCCTGGGCGATGCAATCAGGTGCTTGCCATGCAATCCTGTCCGGCGTTCTTTAAGGGAAGTTTTCAGACCGAAGCGACACGTTTCTATTGGAAACCAATCTTGAGAAATAAAGGCAACTTTTCGAACCAAAGCGTCACTAGCTACACCTGTTTCTTGCGTGTCGATCGGACAGGGCCCTTTTCTCAATGGCGTGCATCGTGTTTCCTCCATCTTTTGTCCGAGTATGTGCTCTGAAGGTTTGCTTATGTACTGAGTGAGCCTGTTTCGCTGGTCACTTCGGTGTGAACTCCTGCTGTTGTTTCGGTCTGAAATCTCCCTAATTGCCGTCACCTTTATACAGCAGCGTGGCTACTCACCGGGAATTCTGGGAATTATGCGCGAATTATTGACTCCGGGAATTATTCGTGAATTCTGCGTGAATTTTTCTCCGTAGACGTGAAAAATTCCAACTTTTAAGAATCCAAATCCTATTGAATTTTTACATTTTTAATATTGTCTTGAGGCGAGTTATTCACAGTATAGTTTTTATTTTTCTCGAGGATGTAACGACCCTGCGTGGTCGCCACATTTAACAACCCTGCGAGGTCGCAAAATTATATTTTGTTAAGAAGGTATGGATGAAGAATGCATGCTAAATGTTTAAATGTGTTAACGGATCCACCTCTATGGTTATTAGTTTCGCTTATTATTATTGGACCCTACGTGGTCGCTGTATTCTATAAATGTTAATGGGTCCACCTCTACGTGGATTAACTTGGCTGATTATTAGACCTTGCGTGGTCGTTGTTTTTTTTGGTAAATGTTATCAAATATTGTGACATGAGAATTAAAGGTTAAAAACCTGAAAAGTGGAATGTGAAATGAAAAAAAAATGAAAATTAGCTCAGCGAGAAGCACTCTTTGAAATCAGTAAGTACTAGGCAGAAAGGCCTGGAGTTCAAATTCTGAGTACAGTGTGAAGGTTTATGACATGAGATTGTTAGCCATTTTGATTGTCATTTATACTGTTCAATTTGTTGATGCAAGTGAGTGCTAAGGGTAAAAGTAAAGACACTTGAGTAAGTGTGCTAAAGGACATCTTTGTGATACGATTATAATAAACTGTTACATATATATGTATAAACCTGGTTTAGTCTTTCTTTGCACCTAGCTAGCCCTGCGATATTTCTGAGTCCTTGTACTACGACTGAATCAGTTAGCACATATGGGTAACTTTTGCCGACCCTCCAACTGCAGTGTTTAGCGTGTTGAACGCAGCCAGTACCAGTACTCCTGCGCCTTGGTGCTGGGCACTGCGTGGGTGGACGTTGCATAAAGTTTTGGCGTCTTAACGTGGGGCCCGAGAGATTGTAAAGACTGAAACCAGCAAGCCAGTGGAAGCCTTTTAGCTACAAGGACTAGAAAGGGCTCATAAGTGTCAGTGTTGGTGTTCTTCCAAAGAATTCACGAAGGTGAAGATATAGTGTCGGTAGTGGAAGAAACCATAGACGGTGTGCCAAAATGGAAAGGGATGCGTCAAGTATGAGCTTAAGAAGCAGAGGGAGGAAAACCGTAGATGAAGAAACTGGGTTCGGATGCTGTGAGGATACCGGAGGAGAGAGGGAGTCTTTCCAGTGTTGCCAATGTCTACAGAAGTTTCATTGGAAATGTGAGGGGCAAGAAGAGACCTCAGTCTCCACTGCAGAGTCCAGATGCAAGACTTGCTTATCGGTACCCTTGATGGTTTTAGGACAAGAACCAAGTGCTCCTAGTACGACCCCATCAGACCATTGGTTATTAGAATGGCTGATGAGAGATAAAGAAGAGAGAAAGAAAGAAAAAGCGGAGGAGGAGAAGCAGAGAAAGAAAGATATGGCTCAATTAGAGAAAGCTAGAAAGAAAGAGAAAGCAGAAGAAGAAGCTAAAAGAAAACTAGAGACACAAGAATTTAGGTCGCTAATAGAGTCTCTAGAAGAGAAGAGAGAAATGGAAAAACGAGAAGCAGAAGAGAAGAGAGAAAGAGAATTAGAGACTCTCCATGCCTTAGTTCAAGGTCAAGAAGAGAGGAGACAGCAAGAAGCTGAAAAAAGCCGAACAGAGATGCGAACACTGTTCTCCCAACATAAGACAGACCAGTTAGAAAGTCTTAGGGAGGAATTAGATAAAATTAGAATCTCTTGTCAGCTGGAAGTAGTGAAAGCAGTGGAAGAACAATTAGAACCTTTAGCTGTCTGGCGTGGTGAAATGGAGCAAGAGCAGGAACAAATGAAGAAAAATTTAGAGGTCTGTCTGCAATTGGTAGCTCAGTCTACGACGGAAAATGGAAGTGAAGAACCAGAGAGAGTTAAGCAGATAGAAGCATCTATAGAAACCATAAGTTCAGCAGTAAAGACTCTGAGTGAGCAGACTGTAGTTATGGAGAAGGCTGTCCAAGAACAAAAAGTAGCTGCAGAAACGATGGCTAAAGCAACCGGCGAAAAGGTGAACTCTCTTCGCGGAGAGACACAGAAATTGGAGGTATCTCTTCGGCAAGAAATACAGGAGCAGACTGGGTCTATGGTCAGAAGAGTAGGCGAACTGCAAGATAAAATTGAACGGTTGCAGCTACAACCGGGAGTGCCTTCTGATGTTCTCCCAGATTCCATTGAACGAAATAGAAGTCTGAATCCTGAAGCAGCCTCTTATGAACCTCCTAGAGTGGTGCAGAATCCTTTCTATATGGGAACCATTCAATCGGATAAGCGTAAGCGGCCTAGAGAAGCAGATAGTTCCGACGGGACATCTCCTCGGCGAAGAACCGAATTTAAGATGCCTAGAATGTCTGACATCGCACACATCCCCAAGTTCAAGGGTGATATCGAAGCTCAGTCAGCTGAGAAATATCTTCGTGAGCTCAATGTAAGCTTCGAGCTCATGCAAGTGCCTGACAATTACAGACTCGAATTGCTACCTAGAGTATTCACAGGTAAAGCTGAACATTGGCTGGCAGGTAACATAGACAGTTTTGTTAGCTATGCTGATTTCTGCATAAAGTTTAAAGAAGAGTTTGCCTCCGAGAAGGCTAAGCAGAGACAATTAACAGCTGTAAGAAATAGAAGATATTCCCGTCCAGTACATGAAAATATGGAGAGCTTCGCTTGGAGCATTTACGCCGCCTATAGGAATCTAAGTGACAACTTCAGCGAGAGCGAGGTGCTGAATTTAATCATAGGTCAGTTACCTTATAGAACTCGAAATCTCTGCCTTGCGCACTCTCCCCGAACAGTTGACGAATTGACCAGTTTCCTCAAGGACTTTGAAATATATGATGATCCCGACTACTGGAGAAATAAAGAGGACTTCAAAGATAAAGAACTTCCCCATAAGAATTTCAAAGTGCGAAGCATTGAGACCAAGGGTGACACTAAACCTGAAAACTCTTGGAGCGCTCGGAATTTTAATAGATTTGGACGTAACAGAGGGCTGAACCATAACCAGAATGGTCGATGGGAATCTTATCGACCAAATCGAGGGCCAGATCGCAGGTTTCCCGATTGGAGGAGGAACAATCAGGGACGCAGTAGTCCTAATTCTCCTAGGCGATCCTCACCTAGAGAATCGGGACCAAGGGGAAGACAGTCACCCTCCAGAGAAGTTATGACCTCTGAGCAGGAGGGAGCCCTAGAAACAACCCGGGACTTCTTGCATAATCAAAGGTCTCATTCTTGCCAAACAAACTAAATCCTTGTCTAGGTGCTTCGTTCCCATTTAGGCAAGGGGCCTCGGAGGAGCGACCTGATACAACTATCCAAGAACTAAAGGTTAACTTTCAACTAACTGAAACAGAAGAAGTAAAATTACAGAGTGAACTGAAATCCGCAAGGGAATCGAGGATTAGATATAAATCGCCAGCAGTGGCTGCAAAGTTAATAGATATACCAGTGACTTGTGTAATAGATACTGGGAGCGAATGCTCTATTTTAAGTTATGAAGTTTGGACTAAGTTAAAGGAACAAATTCCAGGTATTCAAGTGCAGAAGGTTCCAGAGATAAGATTGGTGGATTTTTCTGGGAGCCATAGGAAGCGTGTCTTTGGCAGCAGACGTGTGGAACTGGAGATTGAAGGTATGGTGTTCAGTACTGAAGTTTTTATATTGAGAGGGTTTGTTACAGATCTTCTTTTGGGCATGCCATTCTTGAAGCAGCACGAGGCCGAGATAAATTTCAGAAGAAACTCGGTAAAATTGTATTTTGGAAAAACTCCGGATCAAGATGTAGGGAATCCACTGGATGTTGAAATTGTGCGGTACATCCAAAAGGTCCAAGAAAGAGACGAAGAGTGGATGTATAAACCGACAGACCTCAAGGAGAAGGTCGAAACTATAGACATTCTTAATGATTCCCAGAAACAGGAGTTGCTGCAAGTGCTGAATCAATATATAGCAGTGTTCTCAGAGAAGCCCGGTACCATGGAAAGTGCAGAATGTGAGATCCTTTTAAAAAGTACCGAACCAGTTCATCGCCCTCCATATCCAGTGCCGCTCTCGAAAAGGGCCGCTCTAGAAAAAGAACTTAGCTTGTGGAAAAGCTGGAACATTATTCAACCATCGGTATCACCCTATCTCAATCCATTACTAGTGGTGGATAAGCCCGATGGTAGTGTAAGACCGTGCCTGGATTTTCGACTATTAAATGCTATTATGATTGTTCCTAAAAGCTCAGTGCCACCTATTGATGAGTCATTGCAGAAATTTAAACAAGCCCAGTATTTTTCGAGTTTAGATCTAGCTTCAGGCTATTTACAGATTCCTTTGAAACCAGAATGCCGAAAATACACTGCTTTTTCGTACAAAGGTCGCCAGTACGAATTCTTGAAGATGCCTTACGGCTTATCTAATGCTGTGTCTACCTTTCTGTCAGTTATGCATACAGTTTTTGGACCTGAAACTGAAAGTTATCTGACAGTGTACATAGACGATATTTTTATTTTTGATGTGGATTTCGATAGCCATATCCAACATATAGAAGAGGTGCTCCATAGATTAGAAGAGGTTGGACTTAAGGTGAAACTTCGCAAATGTAACTTTGCTAAAGGTGACTTGGTTCTTGTCAGGAACCATAAGCTGAGTTCAAGAAGGAATAAGACAATCGCCAAGCTATTTGAGGTGTTTATTGGCCCCTATGTCGCCACGGATGTTCGAAGCAACACTGCCCTGCTGTTGAACCCGACGACCAAGAACCCAGTCGACAGAGTCAACTTCGACAACCTTCGCCTTTACAGATGTTCTCCGGAGCGAAGAAGAGAAGTAGTAGGGGAAGAAGAGGACCAAGTGACTGAAGTGTAGAAGAGACAGAGATTCTTACCAGTTTGATCTTTAATATTTCCAGTAAAATTTTTCCAGAAATTGTAAGTTTTAAATTTCTACCAAAATTTTTGCCCGAGGAAGGGGCGTATGTAACGACCCTGCGTGGTCGCCACATTTAACAACCCTGCGAGGTCGCAAAATTATATTTTGTTAAGAAGGTATGGATGAAGAATGCATGCTAAATGTTTAAATGTGTTAACGGATCCACCTCTATGGTTATTAGTTTCGCTTATTATTATTGGACCCTACGTGGTCGCTGTATTCTATAAATGTTAATGGGTCCACCTCTACGTGGATTAACTTGGCTGATTATTAGACCTTGCGTGGTCGTTGTTTTTTTTGGTAAATGTTATCAAATATTGTGACATGAGAATTAAAGGTTAAAAACCTGAAAAGTGGAATGTGAAATGAAAAAAAAATGAAAATTAGCTCAGCGAGAAGCACTCTTTGAAATCAGTAAGTACTAGGCAGAAAGGCCTGGAGTTCAAATTCTGAGTACAGTGTGAAGGTTTATGACATGAGATTGTTAGCCATTTTGATTGTCATTTATACTGTTCAATTTGTTGATGCAAGTGAGTGCTAAGGGTAAAAGTAAAGACACTTGAGTAAGTGTGCTAAAGGACATCTTTGTGATACGATTATAATAAACTGTTACATATATATGTATAAACCTGGTTTAGTCTTTCTTTGCACCTAGCTAGCCCTGCGATATTTCTGAGTCCTTGTACTACGACTGAATCAGTTAGCACATATGGGTAACTTTTGCCGACCCTCCAACTGCAGTGTTTAGCGTGTTGAACGCAGCCAGTACCAGTACTCCTGCGCCTTGGTGCTGGGCACTGCGTGGGTGGACGTTGCAAGGAAGAAAAGGAAAGCCCATTGGAAAATAAAACCAATTACTCTATTTGTTTTCTTTGTTAGTGTCCTTTAGAGAATAATCTATCTGACAAGCGGAAAATTATTGCAGTATAATAAATATTGAAGCCATTTAAGTAACTTTGAGTTTGAAATTTTTATAGAATTGAGGGGTCTAGTGAGAGAGGGAGTTATGCCACTTTGACAAGAAATGGAAATAAATTGAGTTTTCTAAAGCATTGCGTTGAGTCATAATTTGTATAACAAAGGGTAATTTTTTTTCTGAACATATTGTTAGGTAAATTATTCAAAAGGAAAAATATGAATTTCAATATAAATACCATTTATTATGAACATGTATGGTATATTGTTGTAGTATACCCATGTGGAAAAATCAATCTAGCACATCAAATACTTTGAACAAGGCTTAAATACTTCTGCCTGAGTGTAAATCATGTTCACAGGGTTACACACGATCTACATAAAGACAACTTGATATGTATTCTGGAGGATCTTCACTGTCCATTGTTTCTGTGGATTTTAGTTTTTGGTAAACGCCATGAAAAACTGGAGGAATATAACGCATTATTGCCATGAGATCTTTTAACTTCAGGGCTAATATTAAATCTTGCACCGGTTACTGCAACACAACCTCTACCACTCCTATTGCAGACACCGTCAGTAAGTGGCATAGCTCCTTCTCTCACTCAAAATGCTGATGAGGATGTATTCAAGAACTCAGAAAATCTGCTGCAGAACAAGCGGGAGCTATGCCACATGGTTGTAGTTCACATGATAGATGACAGATGGTAGGAGAAGACTGAAAATGGCAAAAAATAACATTTTCAAGATTTGGGGCATAGCTCCCTCTCTCACTAGACCCCTCAATTTCTCGTAGATTAATGTATCTCATAACATTTGCGACGTGTTTTTTTCATGTATTTTGAGTCGCAGTATGTGAAATGTCAATTGTAAACTCCCCACCTTAAATTAAATATTATGAATATATATACCGTTTAATTAAATTGAATTTGGATACATTGGAATCGCACAGACCTTTTATATTGTACATATATTTGTGTGTGTGGGTGGTGAGAGGCGGTAATACATAAGGTTCATATAGAGAAAGCTTCTGCTTGTAGCCTTGAATTTTTGGGAAGTTCGCCTTGAAAACCAGGAATTATACTTGAATTTTATGATGATTGTAGAGTGACCACCCTGTTTGAATCCCGACCCGGGCATGGCTGTTACTTGCGAGTGTCCCTTCATCGGTTTCAACTAATCCTCATCTTTGCGATAAGCTAAAAGTGGCAGAAAAGCGAAGTAAAATAATCCAAATGAATCGGTATATTCAGTACCAAGTGTTCGTATCTTTATAAACGGGAAAACCGTACTCGACGAAAGCAGCTATGTAATATTTAACGTTGTTGAATTGTTTGGCATTGAAGCAGGGGATGGAATATGCTCATATGAGAGGGGTTCAAAAAATATTTCGTTTCACGGCACCCTTGGTGTTTCAAGATTTTTTCGCGGCGCCCAAGTCAGCACCCATATTCTGAATACAAAATTGACAAACCATATTCGGTACAGAAAAACTGGTACCCATATTAGGAACAGAAAATAGAGTACCCATAATCTAAACAGAAAATCAAATACCCATAATCGGAACAGAAAATCGGATACCCATAATCGGAACAGAAAATCGGATACCCATTATCGGAACAGAAAATCGGATACCCATTATCGGAACAGAAAATCGGATACCCATTATCGGAACAGAAAATCGGGTACCCGTATAGAGAAAATAGGGTACCCATAATCGGAACAGAAAATCGGGTACCCGTATTCGGAACAGATAATCGGATACCCATAATCGGAAGAGATGATCGGATACCCATAATCGGAACAGATGATCGGGTACCCATAATCGAAACAGAAAATCCGGTACCCATATCGACAATCCGTATTCGGTGCACAGAAACTGGTACCCGTATTAGAAACAAAAAAATGGGCACCTATAATCGAAACAGAAAATCGGATACCCATAATCGGAACAGAAAATAAAATCGGATAGGCATAATCGGAACAGAAAATCGGGTACCCATATTCGGAACAGAAAATCGGGTACCCGTATTCGGAACAGATAATCGGAACAGAAAATCGGATACCCATAATCGGAACAGAAAGTAGGGTATCCATATTAGAAGGGTATCCATAATCGGAACAGAAAATCGGGTAACCGTATTCGGAACAGATAATCGGAACAGAAAATCGGATACCCATAATCGGAACAGAAAGTAGGGTATCCATATTAGAAGGGTATCCATAATCGGAACAGAAAATCGGGTAACCGTATTCGGAACAGATAATCGGAACAGAAAATCGGATACCCATAATCGGAACAGAAAGTAGGGTATCCATAATCGGAACAGAAAATCGGGTACCCGTATTCGGAACAGATAATCGGAACAGAAAATCGGATACCCATAATCGGAACAGAAAGTAGGGAATCCATATTAGAAGGGTATCCATAATCGGAACAGAAAATCGGGTAACCGTATTCGGAACAGAGAATTAATGTAAAAACATTAAATTGAAAAGATATTAATCAAAATTCAAACTGTTCAAGTTCTAAAGTGTTTTTTTCTTCATGTTTGGTAATTTGCCTTAAAGTGAACCAAATGTGTTTCTACAGGGAGCAAGTTTACAGAAATGACACAATGTTGCGTTAAATTATGACAACATGGAAATACCTTTTTCGCATCTCAACCCGTTCGCAAACAGCAAATCAAGAACTCGGATGAACGGTGTGGAGGGATAATAGTGTGTCATCTGATTGGATGAAAAAAATCGATATTTAATTTCGAGGAACTCTCTTCTTTCAGTGAAGGGGAAGAAAGTATTCGCTTTTCTCAAAAGGTGATGGCAGGATGGGGGGCGGGGGCAGTACCTGTTGCTCCGTGGTTGACTTTTGCAAATGAAGCTACGAGCGGGATGCAAGGAAGGATGGTACATGATTTCCTCCTACACAGGAGGAAACTAATTTGATCTAGCCATCGAAAGTTTCCGGGCTCAAGTCCCGGCCTGCAAATGGCTTTTCTTTGTGAGTCTCTTTTCATCACATCATCTAATCATCACTCATCTTCGCCACAGAAAAGAAGGAGTGGACAAAGCGTGAACTAAAGTTGTTTACTCTCAAGAGTCACCGCAGACGGACGTTTCCCTTCGCTTGTGCACGAGTGTCCCCGTGTTGCCATATATCAATGGCTCCTAATGTGTGCGGCGCGGCGCTCTGGAGTGCCGTGGCTAGCTTACGAGGGCGCCGATGAAAGTTCCAATATTTTCACTTAAATGATACTTACTTGTTAGTCCACACAGGCTTTTGGAATGAAACCATCACATCAAATTCAACCAATGGCATGATTGTTCCAAATATGTGCTTATACATATTTTTTACACATAAAATGTTTCTGAATTCGAAATGTGTATTTTTTAACTTAAGACAAGCAACCTAACCACACTAACTGAGCATTACTAGTGTTAGATTTTCTGTTCCGATTATGGGTATCAGATTTTCTGTTCCGATTATGGGTATTTGATTTTCTGTTTAGATTATGGGTACCAGTTTTTCTGTACCGAATATGGTTTGTCAATTTTGTATTCAGAATATGGGTACTGGATTTTCTGTTTCGATTATGGGTACCCAATTTTTGTTTCTGAATACGGGTATCAGATTTTCTGTTTAGATTGTGGGTACTCAATTTTCTGTTCCGATTATGGGTACCCGACTTGCTGTTTCGAATGCGGATATCAGATTTTCTGTTCCGAAGCCAGGTATACTGTTTTCACCGCATAGTTATAACTGTAACGATTGGTATATTATTACTATCTTTACACTATTTATTTACTTAAAGTCGACCTTATGTTAACCTTTACACTTGTATATTTTCCCTCAGTTTTTATCTACTCATATTTTTTTACATTTGTATTTATTATTATTATTATTATTATCTTATTTCTTTGTTCTTTCACATTTGCATTATTTTATGGCTACTATTACTATAATGAGTATATTTGTAATTGTAGTATGTGTGAATTTTTTTATATCTCTTTAGTTCTAATAATTCTTTCTATCTGTATTCATGTATTATTATATTAAAGACACAATTATTTTCCTATGTACTGTAGCTCATGACAAGGGTTAGGTGGTAGAGAACCTCACCCGCTAAATAAAGGAATTATTATTATTATTATTATGTATTTTCGGATTGGAAATATTTTTAGGCCATTCCAAGTATAATGACTCAAACAATCCCTTTGCACCTGCGGGAAATCTGATTTAAATGTTGCGAGCGAGGAACAACGTTACAAGCTTAACTGTTGTGTTGCGTAGCGTGTTTCCTTCAAGAGCAGCATCTAAATGGAGCCGAAAGTCCATGACAAGCAGCACATTCCCCATTTTGACGTAGACGTTGCTGTACAGGAAACAATTAACATCGGCTGCCAAAACAATAGGCTCCGGATGGCCGGAGGGAGACAGTAACTTTATGAACGAGAACATGTCGCATGTAACGGTGTTACGGACAGGGAGAAAACATGAAAACGAGGAGGTGAAAATTATTTTTGGATGTATTCAGCAGCGCAGCGACCGGCGTTAACGTTGAAAAATGACTAGGTTCGGATGCTTTACGGCAGAAAGTGTGATGTTTGTTGATACCTAAAATGTACATGACACCGGGGAAAGCTCTAAACTGGGAGTAGATTGTCAAAACTTGTTTGAGAAGCACCCACGGATCCTCGCAGCAAATTTTCCACACGGGTCAAAAATTGTTCTTAAATCGGATGCATTGATATGTTTTTAAGCTGTCAGAGGAAAGAAAAGAAGCAGTACAGAAGGAGAGATCGTAAAAATTAAAGTAAACAGTTAATCAAGAAAGAGAGAGACAGATAAAGAAAACGGATGTGCAATCAAGAGGCGAGACGGAGAGAAGGAACATATGGATAGAGAAGATGAGAGAGGGAGAGAACAGAAGTGAAATCCGAGAAGCGAGAAAGAGAAAGAGAAAGAGAGAAAGAGAGAGAGAGGGAGAGAGAGAGACAGAGGAATTGAGAGAAAGTCAAGGAACAGAGAAATATAGAATGGAAGAGAAAGAAACGAGATGAAGAGAAGGGACAGGGGAATCAAGAGAAAGTCAAGTATGAGAGAAATATAGAACGGAAGAGAAAGAAACGAGACGAAGAGAAGGGACAAGGAATCAAGAGTGTCAAGTATGAGAGAAATATAGAACGGAAGAGAAAGAAACGAGAGGAAGAGAAGGGACAGGGGAATTGAGAGAAAGTCAAGGAACAGAGAAATATAGAACGGAAGAGAAGGGACAGGGGAATCGAGAGAAAGTCAAGGAAGAGAGAAATATAGAACGGAAGAGAAAGAAACGAGACGAAGAGAAGGGACAGGGGAATCGAGAGAAAGTCAAGGAACAGAGAAATATAGAACGGAAGAGAAAGAGACGAGACGATGAGAAGGGACAGGGGAATCGAGAGAAAGTCAAGGAACAGAGAAATATAGAACGGAAGAGAAAGAAACGAGACGAAGAGAAGGGACAGGGGAATCGAGAGAAAGTCAAGGAACAGAGAAATATAGAACGGAAGAGAAAGAAACGAGACGAAGAGAAGCGACAGGGGAATCGAGAGAACGTCAAGGAACAGAGAAATATAGAACGGAAGAGAAAGAAACGAGACAAAGAGAAGGGACATATAGATAGAGAGAAGGTGGTGAAGGCGAGAGAAAGAGAGAGAGAAAGAATTTGGGCATAGGCGTGCGCACTGGATATGCCAAAATGTTTAACAAAAATGTAGAAACTACTATTAAAACAATATCCATTTTATAAAAGTAAGGAATTTCCTTTCATTTGAGAAGCTCTCCCCCAAAACAATGTTTACTATAATAATAAGTAATATCATGGGAAAGGAGATGTTTTTCACTTTACAATTTGCACAGAGCTCTTCCACAAATCGGTCCGCACTTATCCGTCTTCCGAGGACAGCCTCGATTGAATGAAATCTATGAAACCTAATGCAACCTTAGTCTGCGCATGCCTATGAAGGATGGGTGAGAGGCGAAAGAAAGAACGGAAGATAAATTTAAGAAGAGAGACCGAGAAGGATTGGAGAGAGAGCGTGATAAAGGGAGTGAAGGAATATATATATATGAGAGAGAGAGAGAGAAGAGAAAACGAAGACAAAAAGGCGAGACAGAGAAAACGAAGACGAAAAGGTGTGACAGAGAAAACTAAGACAAAGAGGCGAGACAGAAAAAACAAAGACAAAAAGTCAAGGCAGAGAGAAAACGAAGACATAAAGACGAGACAGAGAGAAAATGAAGAAAAAAAGGCCACAGAGAGAAAGAGAGAGAGAGAGAGAGAGAGAGAAAGCAAGCTAAGACATTAAGTCAAGACAGAGAAAACGAAGACAAAGATACGAGACAGAGAAAACGAAGACAAAGATACGAGACAGAGAAAACGAAGACAAAGATACGAGACAGAGAAAACGAAGACAAAGATACGAGACAGAGAAAACAAAGACAAAAAGGCGAGACAGTGAAAACAGACAAAAAGGCGAGACAGAGAAATCGAAGACATAAAGGCGAGACAGAGAAAACGAAGACATAAAGGCGAGAGAGAAAACGAAGACATAAAGGCGAGACAGAGAGAAAACTAAGACAAGAAGGCTTCAGAGATAGATAGATAGATAGATAGATAGATAGAGAGAGAGAGAGAGAGAGAGAGAGAGAGAGAAAAGCAAGCTAAGACATGAAGGCAAGACAGAGAAAACTAAGACAGAGGCGAGCCAGAGAGAGACAGAAAACAAAAGAAGGCGAGACAAAGAGAGACAGAAAACAAAAAAAAGACGAGACAGAAAACAGACAAAGAAGCGAAACAGAGAGAAGACGAAGACAAAAAGGCGAGACACAGAGAAAACGAAGAATAAAGGCGAGACAGAGAGAAAACGAAGACAAAAATGCGAGACAGAGAAGAAAACGAAGACAAATAGGCGAGACAAAGAGAGAAAACGAAAACAAAATGGAGAGACAGAGAGAGAAAACGAAGACAAAAAGGAGAGAGAGAGAAAACTAAGACAAAAAGGAGAGAGAGAACGAAGACAAAAAGGAGAGACAGAGAGAAAACTAAGACAAAAACGAGAGACAGAGAGAAAACTAAGACAAAAAGGCGAGACAGAGAGAAAACAAAGACAAAAAGGCGAGACAGAGAGAAAAGAAAGACAAAAAGGCAAGACAGAGAAAATGAAGACAAAGAGGCGAGACAGAGAAAACAGACAAAAAAGCGAGACAGAAAACGAAGACAAGAGGCGAGACAGAGAGAAGAAACAGATTTCATCACAGACATGGCGACACATCTCCAAGTGAAATTCACCTTGCTAACTCTTTGCCCTCAAATGGCCATTCCGCCACTGAGTTTGGAAATATCTCCCAGAATGTGGATCTGTAAAAATGTGGAAAAGCCAAGCACGGTATGTTTCTCCTCGCTATGAAATCCCCGTCCACTGGACTAGCAAGGTAACTGGAAAAAGCATTGATTGAAATGCAGACTGACTTCATTCCCCGTATGTATCAGAGCAAAAAGGAATTCTGAAGAATGGCGGGAAAGATAAATGACAGGTCGACATTGTTCGATTCTTGTACGGCAATCCAAAGAACACAAGCATCGCTCTTGTCGTCACGCGATATTCAAATCGCTCACGCACCGCGTCGCGTCGCTTTGCTGCAGTGTTACCAACTTTGGAAGCAAAGTTTGGTTTAATTCCGGGATTTTAAACAGTTGCATTTTCTCAGAATTTGGAATATTGTAGCCGTTTCATTTTGGAAGGGAGAAACCATTTAGAAAACAGCTTGACTGGTGCAATCAAAAAGTCCAGCATTGCCTTAAAACCAGGTACAGTCACCTGCAATAAAAATGGAACATCTAGATCCCGACATACTTGCTTACCTTTATACGGTGGTAGAAGTTGCAATTGGAAATGTGCTATTAAAATCCACCTATCGTCGTGGAGTTAGGCAACACACATGGCGCCTTACAGGGAAGCGAATGTTCCAGGGGTCTAAGTGTCCCATTCGTATTGCCATTAGCTGTACATTTTATTTTGTATTTTTCTTATTTAGAGTCGCTTTTCTGCCACTCTGATTAATAGCGACGATGAGAATGAGTGACGATTCCATGAACGTAATGAATGGATATTTGCAATAAGCGTTCATTTCCAGGCCGGACTCGAACCCAAGAACTTCGATGGTGAGATCGAAAAGCGACCACTTCACGCTCTCGGCCAAGTTCCATTTTAGAACATAAAAGTTTTCTTCGTCTAAAAATTACTAGATTTAGCTCTTTTCAAGTAATCTGGTTTAGCAACACTGCTTTCTCTCTCACAAAGGATGGGGCCAGGCTACCCCACGTTCAAAAGACATGAAACATGTGTCTCGTTGCTTAGCTGTTACGAACTTGAACGTAACTGGTATTACACGCTTGAAAGATTTGGCGACACGCGGTTAATTAACTACGTAAATATCGCCTGAGAAGAGGGATACAACTTTCGTAAGAATTCGCGAGTGAATTCCATTGTCGGCTGCAAGAACTTCAAGTCCCCAAGAACACGAGTTATTTAACGAAACGGCTCCTTTGTTCTTCATAAGACCACTTTGTGTGCGTACTCTTGTGGAAGGTGTTTTTGACACAAGCTCTCCACGATGTGAAGTGTGATACGTGTGTTGTGCACACAAACACGTCCACAGTGATTTGCGAGATTTTACAATCGGGAAACTGGACAGGGCACCAGATTTCGGGTGCGTTGTGATTTACGTAATTTTCTGACAATCTTTAGATCCTAGTATATACAATTGAATTTCATAATAAGCAGAGTTAACACGCTTATGACAACGTGTCCAGTCTTACGGCGGGCGCTCTACATGCTGGCAAGGGAAGGGAGCAGGAAAGCGATAAGAAACGTAGCAGCCTGTAGAACGAGGTGCGCGTACTTCTTCCTCCCGCCACGTCGTATCTCCCCCACCGCTCGTCTGGTTGGTCTGCTGCGTATTCCCCGCTCCCCACCGTAAGAGTAAACAGGAGCTCTAGAAGATTTTAACACACTTTTGCATTTGTGCTGCCACCTGGAATACTTGATGAGAACTAATTCACACACTGTTTATGAAAAGTTCCTACTATTGGGGAACTTTCGAGAATTAACTCAAAATTATACCAGGGCATTATTTCATAATTTTCTGCTGAATTTTGGAGATTTTTTTTCTGGGCCTCTTAAGGCAAGTTCCCCAGAACCGAATTTTGTTCCCAGCTGTGAAGGTGTATATTATTACGGTGCTCACCAAAACAAACAATCTTTCAACACAGATTGAGGACTCGTATTAAGTTTCTTACAATACTTAAATCTTTGCGAAAAGGCTACCAGCCATCTCGATTTCGTCAGATCAATACTTTCTTTGTAATCCCTGCCGCGACTTTCTTCCTGATTGCTGTATAAAGGTGAAAATGTTGCGATGTTTATTATTAACACGTATTTTTCTATTTTGCTACATTGTTACTGCTGAAAAGTCTTACTAATTTTGAATATTCATGTGATAGTTCTATATAAAAATAATAATTATTGTAATAATAATAAGTAGTATTAAGTTTTCCTTTTGTTAATTATAATAATAAAACTACTAATATTGCTATTGATTAGTGGTGGAGTGGCATGGGTAACGGGCTACGAAGCCACAGGTCCCAGGTTCGAATCCTGTGTTTGTCCTGCCGCCATTTCATCAATTCACAATTCATCCTCATCGATTGACTCAAGAGGTAGATCGGCGTAAAATAACACAGACATGGACACTACTATTACTACTAATACTTATTATAATAACAAGAATAATGTACATTAATTGCTCCACAAAGAGACCTCGCGCCTCCCTACCACCCATAGCAAAACATTGTCCATGAAGCCATTTAGGGAACTACATCAGCACTTAAGAAAAATAGCCTCAACATGCCACAGTTTTACAATTAAAAAAGGTCAGTTAATTAAACTTAAAAAGTTAATGGTCGGTCGTTATCTGAAGGTAAACAATCCTGAATTGCTTTAATTTAATCTATTATTGTTAAAGAGTACGGCGATTGTTGGAGCAACAATCGCATACAACACTGAAGCGCTTTTCAAAAGATATCTTTACTAAATTGTACTAAAAAATGCTTTTAATTCTTATTTGACTACTCGTCCCCCATTGTTCAAATATGGTCAAGTAGCGTCGACATATTCATCCGTATGCGATGACGTCATTAAAGAGGTGGGGCAAAGGGTGAGCGCCGTAGAAGGGAAGTTTGATAATGAAACGAAGTTCGTTATACAAATATGTATAGGCGTGTTTCATGTGACGTCATGATGCACACAACCGCCATATTTGCGGCCAATTTTATTTGTCATTTGCAAGGAAATATCCATCACGTAGCGTTCGTTACATCTGCACCAACTGCTCGTTTGTTTTATATCACGAATGTCTTGTGTTAGAATCAAGGGCGCCCACAGGGAGGGGCCAGGGGTGGCAAGTGCCCTGATTTGTGGAAAGAGTTAATGTAATTCGATGGTGATATTTTATAAGAAAAAATATTGTTTTCTTTGACTTACAGGCCGTAAGTTACAGCAATTATTATTAATATTATTAGTTTACAGTACCCTTCGGCACGTAAAAACATGGAGCAGAGATACCATGAAGGACAGTAGATTGATATCTGTGCATTGTGAAAAGTTACAAAAAGAAAAAGAGCTGTTCATCAGCAAAGTTATAAACTAGATATGTATTGAAAGGAACAAATCCATTTTCTATCTAAATAGTACACTCGAGTCTGAACTTGTATACAACGCCAAAGTATTTTCAATTCAATTTGAATTTTATGATTTGTAAAGTAGTAGAATTAGTAGTAGTAACGAATGATGATAATAAAATGTATCTATGACTGCCCCTTTGAGAAAAAATAATGCGAGCGTCCTTGGTTAGAATATCCCGCCCGCTCGCTTGAATTCCATATGCTTACAAGAACTGGCCTCAATCATGGCTGCTCGACAACAACTGCAACAGTTTGTGACGTTGGTGAAACACACCTATAGAATACCGCGCTAACAAGGGCGTACCCGAACTTTCTTCCAGGGGCGAGGGCACACGAAACCTTTTTTTTCCAGGAGGTGGGGGTGGGGGGCAATCCTACACCATTTTGTCAAAACTGAATGCAAAATAATGTTTGACGTAATCGAGAATTCAATAGTGATAATCAGCATGTAGCCATTGTTTTACTATCATCGGCTATATCCTTCCACCATCATGACGAAGCATTGTCGTGGTTTTGTTCTAGGAAAGATTTTTCTTACTTAACTCATTACTGGTTGCAAGAAAGCCGTTATAATTTTACGCCATAGAATAGTTTGCCTTTTATCTTTTCGCAAATATGAATGCGATACATACGCATATGTGATATTCAGCGACCAACTTCTCTCACAAATCATTGCACCATCTTTCGGGCAAAAGGATCAGATCCCACGTTGGAAACATGCCGGGTAAGGTAAGCTTTCTGCATATGATTATCGTGATCATGTGAGGCGTCAATACTCTCTACCTTTTTCTAAGCTCTACAGAAACCGTGAAAAATGTGTAAAATGGTGAATTGCAAATTTTCTGGCTGTCAGAAGGCTTAACACACGATTTCTTCCTTGAGTGAACTGTCTCATGACGTTGAATATCATCCATGACGAACTGATACAATTACTAACTCACTCAGTCTCTACTGTTCTTGAACCCGAAACAATTACTAACTCACTCACTCTCTAGTCTTCTTGAACCCGAAACAATTACTAACTTAATCCACTCTCTTAGTCTTCTTGAACACGAAACAATTAATAACTCACTCACTCTCTACACTCTCTAGTCTTCTTGAACCAGAAACAATTACTAACTTAATTCACTCTCTTAGTCTTCTTGAACACGAAACAATTAATAACTCACTCACTCTCTAGTCTTCTTGAACCCGAAACAATTACTAACTTAATCCACTCTCTTAGTCTTCTTGAACACGAAACAATTAATAACTCACTCGCTCTCTAGTCTTCTTGAACCAGAAACAATTACTAATTTAATTCACTCTCTTAGTCTTCTTGAACACGAAACAATTAATAACATCACTCACTCTCTAGTCTTCTTGAACCAGAAACAATTACTAACTTAATTCACTCTCTTAGTCTTCTTGAACACGAAACAATTAATAACTCACTCACTCTCTAGTCTTCTTGAACCCGAAACAATTACTAACTTAATCCACTCTCTTAGTCTTCTTGAACACGAAACAATTAATAACTCACTCACTCTCTAGTCTTCTTGAACCAGAAACAATTACTAACTTAATTCACTCTCTTAGTCTTCTTGAACACGAAACAATTACTAACTCACTCGCTCTCTAGTCTTCTTGAACCAGAAACAATTACTAACTTAATTCACTCTCTTAGTCTTATTGAACACGAAACAATTACTAACTCACTCACTCTCTAGTCTTCTTGAACCCGAAACAATTACTAACTTAATTCACTCTCTTAGTCTTCTTGAACACGAAACAATTAATAACTCACTCGCTCTCTAGTCTTCTTGAACCAGAAACAATTACTAATTTAATTCACTCTCTTAGTCTTCTTGAACACGAAACAATTAATAACTCACTCACTCTCTAGTCTTCTTGAACCAGAAACAATTACTAACTCACTCACACTTTAGACGTAACAGATCAAATTTTTCACATCAGACAGACACTTGAGAAAAATCGAGAATATAATCAAAATGTCCATCAGCTATTCATTGATTTTGAAAAAGCGTAGAATTCAGTCAAAAGAGATAAATTATATAATATATTAGTCGAGTTTGGAATACCCAAGAAGCTTGTTAATATGATAAAAGTGTGCACCAGTGAAACAAAGTAAAATTCGTGAGGGTATTAATGTGTCTGACAAATTTACAATTCATGTTGGGTTAAAACAAGGAGATGCATTATCTCCATTGCTCTTTTCTTGCCTTAGAATATGATGTTAGGAAGGTAAAAAACCAAAGAAGGACTAAAATTAAATGGTGTGACTCAGTTGTTAGCATATGCAGATAATGTAGACTTATTAAGGGATGATATAAATACAATTAAGAATAATACTAAAATATTTTTCAAAACTGCTAAAGAGATAGGTTTGGAAGTTAGCAAAGAGAAAATTAAATACATATATGCTTACAAGCCTAACCAAGTGTTAGGTAATAATCAAAATCTAATTATTGATAACTCGTTTGAACCAGTTTCCAAATTCAAATACTTAGGAGTAATATTAACAAATGAAAATTATATTAAAGAAGAAATAAATAGCAGGCTTAATTCAGGAAATGCATGTTACTTCTCTCTTCATAAACTTTTGTCTTCTCGTTTAATATCTAAGAAACTAAAAGTTAAAATATACAAAACAGTAATTTTGCCTGTAGTATTATATGGGTGCGAAACGTGGTCCCTTACATTGAAAGAGGAACATAAATTGAGAGTATTTGAAAATAAGATCCTTAGGAAATTATTTGGACCTAAAAGATATGAGGAGACAGGTGAGTGGAGGTGGTTACATAATTTAGAACTACATAATTTGTATTCATGTCCAGATATTACTAGAATAATTAAATCAAGAAGACTTAGGTGGGCAGGCCATGTGACACGAATGGGAGAGGAAAGAAGAATTTACAGGATTCTTGTTGGGAAACCTGATGGTAAGAGACCTGTAGGAAGGGCAAGACGAAGATGGAGTGACAACGTTGAGATGGACCTAAAGGAAATCGGTAGGGATGGAAAAGAGTATGTAGATCTTGCTCAGGATAGGGACAGATGGAAAGCCTGTATGGCTGCAGCAATGAACCTTCGGGTTTAAGAAGGCTAGAGAGTTAGTTAGTTAGTTACTTTCCTTGTAAAGAGAACAATAAACAGAATGGCATTTTCCACCTCGTTTTGCAGCTGGTGAGCCCATACGTGCTAAATGTACGAGGCATACACACAAAATAAGTTCACATTACGACTATGGTGCACTAAACGAAATAGGTAAATTTTCACTTTCTTTGATAAGAACAAATCCGTACGAAAAGAAGAAGCTAACAAGATATTTTTTGCATTTCCCGCGCTAATAATAGTTCTCAACCTGTTGAACAAAGGTTAAACGACAAATAGGAATGGGAAAGGGGGGAGGGGTGCACTTTCCTTCGGTTAAGCCTCCCAAGCTGCAGTCCGATGGGGGAAAATTACTTTTTTAATGGAACCAGGACGCCTGATGATCTTTTAATGGGAATATGAAATCTAATGTCAGAAACATCATTGTCCTCGCGTATATTGTGGGGAAGGAACAGCTCTCTTTTGGACATAGCATAAGTGAACATACAATTCTGTTACAACTTTTATCCTCACAAGATGACGACCACAGGTAATATGTAATTTTCTCGTATTTATTCATAATGTTTGATAATGAATGTCATAACTTAATAGAAATGAGAAATCAGGTTAGACTTAGGTGGTTAAATAACTCTGATGATACAAATTTTAGAAATTATAATAGAATAAAGCGAGAAGTTAACCGAACGTTTAGAAGTAAAAAAAGAGATTACTTGACACGTAAAATTAACGAAATTGAAGCAAACAGCAAAAATAAAAATATCAGAGATTTATATAAAGGTGTAAATGAATTTAGAAAGGGGTGGCAACCTAAAGTAAACTTGATAAAAGATAAAAATGGCAATTTTTTGTCTGACCCAAGCGATATTTTAAATAGATGGAAGAACTACTTTAATGACCTTTTAAATGTTCATGTAGGAGATAAATCAGAAGTAAGTGAAGTACACACAGCACAATCTTTAGTTCCAGAACCTAACTTGACTGAAGTTAATGATGCTATTAAAAGGCTAAATTATAACAAAGCACCTGGCATTGATTTAATACCAGCTGAGTTAATTAAATATGGTGGAAATTCATTAATATGTCAAATTCATAAATTAATTTGTTTAATATGGAATAAAGAAGAAATCCCTCAACAGTGGAAAGAATCCATAATTGTTCCTGTGCTTAAAAAAGGTGATAAAATGAACTGCAATAATTACCGTGGAATTTCTCTACTCTCAACAACATATAAAATATTATCTAACATTCTTTTAACAAGATTAACCCCATATGCTAATGAAATTATAGGTGATTAATTATCAATGTGGATTTAGACTTAACAGATCAACAACAGATCAAATTTTTCACATCAGACAGACACTTGAAAAAACGTCGGAATATAATCAAAATGTCCATCAGTTATTCATTGATTTTAAAAAAGCGTAGAATTCAGTCAAAAGAGATAAATTATATAATACGTATATTAGTCGAGTTTGGAATACCTAAAAAGCTTGTTAGTATGATAAAAGTATGCACCAGTGAAACAAAGTAAAATTCGTGAGGGTATTAATGTGTCTGACAAATTTACAATTCATGATGGGGTTAAAACAAGGAGATGCATTATCTCCATTGCTCTTTAATTTTGCCTTAGAATATGCTGTTAGGAAGGTAAAATAAATTAAAGAAGGACTAAAATTAAATGGTGTGACTCAGTTGTTAGCATATGCAGATGATGTAGACTTATTAAGGGATGATATAAACACAATTAAGCAATGATATAAACACAGCTAATGAGATAGGTTTGGAAGTTAGCAAGGAGAAAACTAAATATATGCTTACAGGCCGAAACCAAGTGTTATGTAATAATCAAAATCTAATTATTGATAACAACTCGTTTGAACCACTTTCCAAATTCAAGTACTTAGGAGTAATACTAACAAATGAAAATGATATTTAGGAGGAAATAAAAAGGAGGCTTAATTCAGGAAATGCATGTTACTTTTCTCTTCATAAATATTTGTCGTCTCGTTTAATATCTAAGAAACTAAAAGTTAAAATAAACAAAACAGTAATTTTGCCTGTATTATTATATGGGTGTGAAACTTGGTCTCTTACATTGAAAGAGGAACATCAATTGAGAGTATTTGAAAATAAGATCCTTAGGAAAATATTTGGACCTATAAGTTATGAGGAGACAGGTGAGTGGAGAAGGTTACATAATTTAGAACTACATAATTTGTATTCATGTCCAGATATTATTAGAATGATTAAATCAAGAAGACTTAGGTGGGCAGGCTATGTGGCACGAATGGGAGAGGGAAGAAGAACTTACAGGATTCTTGTTGGTAAACCTGATGGTAAGAAAGCAGTAGGAAGAGGGATAATGTTGAGTTGGACGTAAAGGAAATTGGTAGAGATGGAAAAGAGTGAATGGATCTTGCTCAGGATAGGGACAGATGGAAGTCCTGTGTTGCTGCAACCATGAACCTTCGGGTTTGAGAAGGCTAGAGAATTAGTTAGTTATGCATAATGTTTAGAATGTAGAAGAGAATGTGAGAGAGGCCAAGGTCCTTCAGGGGCTGTAGCAGCCAAGGAGTAATAGTAGTATGCATAATGTTTATTTTTCGGATGTTAAACCAAAGGAATTTGGGCCTATGCACCAGTGTAGCTTCATTATCCCCTTAATCAGGGCCTTTTGTGGTCTCAGAGAAACATCCACAGAAATTGCGCGTGCTGGCTTCTTTATAGAGAACTACGAGATCTTGCGTTAAGGACACAAGTTAATGCCACAAGCGACATGGAGGTTTCACTGAAACGGACAAGCGTCACGGGCCTCTCCAGTATGTAAAAAAAGCACTCGCTGCACATACGTAACAGACTGGAGCAACACGATGAACGTATTGACAAAATGGCTGTGTCCGGGTGACATGCAAGCAAAAAGCACTCACTCACTCACTCACTCACTCACTCACTTACTCACTCACTCACTCAGCTTTGTCACGTCCAATAGGTACGAACGATTGCATTTATTTCTTAAGTTCCTTTTTTAAGTGACAAGTGTGTATTGTCACCTATCACCTCCCACTGAAAGTTACTTATAAATGGTCGTTGTGCACAGAATAAGGTAAACAATAATTGTGTACAGAAACCTAGTTAATGGTAGTAGTAATAATACTAATAGTAGTCTGTGGAACAGCGCAACAGAAAAGCGGAGAAAGCGAGTGAGTGGAGCAAAGTAGCGCGCGATGCTGTAAACTGCTAGTACTTGTAGCTGCAGCCGCGGTTTCCCCTCCGTGCAATTCCTTTACCTCTCACGCGTTAATTCTTCTATCCCTCTGGAGGATTTGTTCGTTCGCTTGTTCCATAGACTCCTGGGACTGAGTATAGATAAAATTATATTCTCATTAATTAACTTTACTGATTAACCTTTTTTTAATTTAGCTTTGTATCTTTTCTTACAGGTAAGTGTCCAAAATGTCGCCAATTCTAGAGGCTAAAAGGAGCAAATAATCTTGCCAGAAAAGGTTAGTACTTAGCAGTTGAAATGAATTCTGAAGTTCCCAAATGTACGAGGCGGGGTCGGAAAGTGCCAAATTTGTGGTAGTCTTTTAATAACTTTACTAGAACAATCTGCAGTCTTTCTCTGTTTGAGTATGACATGGATATCCTACAAAGAGATCTCCATGGTTAAAATGTGGCCGTACGTTATAAAAACTTGAGAAATGAAATGAGAAATCAATTAATTTTCTGGATTTTGATGGCAATAAATGAAAATATCAAAACGTGGTTCTCTGGAAGCATCCTCTCTCAGTGCTGAGGTAAAATTTGATTTTTTGTGTACCTGTTCTGGAGATAATTGTGACCAGTTATCCCATAAGCTTACACAGGCTTGACAAGGAAAATGTTCAAATCTTCGTCGGGGTAGCATTCATACTCCATCCTGATGCGCTCCCTGAGAACCCCTTTCAGACAAAGGTTGTTCAACAATTATACACGTGTTCTTGTGCAGTTGGCAATATCTCGAATTTGTTCCATCTTTCTCAAAACATGGTCAAAACACGACGCAACTACAAGTTAGAAGAGCAGTGGATTATAACCAGCATGTTAGAACTTTCAGTGTAATCTAAATGCACGTTTATTCACGTAGAAAAAAGTTGTTGCATTTCTTACGGGAGATGCGATACATTGCCATTTGCACTAAACTTGCCATTTTCTTGGAGCCCACAGGTTCACTCTTAATTATCACCACCAATTTGCCATTGAAATATTGCAATAACTGCATGAAATTATGTGCAAATACTAATATAAAGGAAGAACCAAATATGTGCAAAGCAGAGCGCCATCTAGTGTGGAAAAAATCTAGAAATTTTTACTCTAACTTTCCGGCTGGGCCTATTTAACTAATCTCTTTTTCAGGGCTTTGCCGATCGATTCGGTGTCGAGGCAGAAACACTTGTGACTTATCTGCAGTGTGTTCCAATCATTTCATGTGTTGTGATTCTCTAAAACGGTCGCTTGACTAAAAAGTCTAAACGCAAAAGGAGTAGCGCTGGCAGATATATTGAGTTTTGGATACCACGTATTGGTAAATGTCGCCTAACTAAAATTATCGATATGACCAAATGCCGAGAATACGAAGATATAGAAATACTGAACATACTAAAATATCGAAGGTGCCCAAAATTTCGAACAGACCAAATTGTGGAACAGGCTTAAATCTCGAATAGGCGTAAATGTCGAACAAGCTTAAATACCTAACAGACCAGAGTATTGATAGACCAGAATATCGATCAGGTCAAAGTTTCGAACAGGCCAGAGTATGAAACAGAACTAAATGTTTAATGGGCCAAAATTTCCATCAGATGTAAATATCGAACAGGTAAGTATGTCGAACAGCTAAAAAAATACACAAAAAGTACCGGAATACAACAAGTACCGAAAATACTAAAATACTGTAGTGCAACCACATTTTTGTGTCGACTCTGTCCAGTATCTATCACAGGGTGGCTGCTCACTGGGAATTCCGGCAATTTAGAGTGAATTTTTCTCCGTAGATGTGAAAAATTGCAAATTTTATTCATCCCAATCCCATTCAATTTATTCATATTTATTAATGCTCTAAGGCGAGTTGTTCACAGTATAGCTTTTATTCTTATCAAAATAGGAAAAGAAAGCTGTGTGGAAAATAAAACAGAATTATCTCAATCGGTTTGATTTGTTGTAGAACAATCTATCTGCCAGACTGAAGATTATTGCAAGATAACTAGAATTGATTCGGTAAATCAGAGATTGAAATTCTTATACAATTAACAATTTTTCGTAGATTCGTATATCCCGTAACATTTGTGACTTGTGTTTGTAGATGTATTTCGAGTCTGAGTATGTGACGTGGCACATGTAAACTCCACATCTTAAATTAAATATATTATGCATATTGGTATAATATTTGATTTAATTGAATTATAATCGCACAGACCCTTTATACTGTTAATAGAGAAAACATTGTGCCCTTGATTTTTTGGAAAGTTCGCCTTGAAAACCGGGAATTGTACTTGAATTTGATCAAGGTCCTAGAGCGCCATTCTGTATAAACTTCCAAATGCAGATTTATCTTGGATTTTGTTGCGAATCATTCCATCATCTTTAAGTCCCACCTCCTTCGGTAAGACCAAGAGGCAGCACCTTCCATGATTCACCCTCCACCACGGACCTCATAAATTTTAGAGACTATTTTATGGCCCTCTACCTCGTCAAACGATTCCGCAGTTTTCATCTATTACCTCACCTCACCTCACCGAATGATCTTCCCACTTGGTTCTGTTCTAGCTTGGCGACCTCCGTTGCAGAGACGTAGCACAGCGCGCTACGACGCCAGAGATCCAAGGTTCAAATCCCGACCTGGAAATGCATATTCTCTGTGAGAGTCCTTCCATCAATTTGATCATATAATCAGTCATCCTCACCGTCGCGGTTAGCCCAAAATGGCAGAAAAGCTACGGAAAGTATCCTAATACAATCAATCAAATTATGCCTCCTGTTCTAAGGTTTTACTTGATCCTTTCTTTTCTTCCTCAACTGGCGTCAGTTTATCTACTCGGCCCTAGTTTATATTATGTTATTGTTTTATAATATTGTAAAAAAAACAGTGTATCATTTCTGTGCACTCTCACGATATTATAATTTGTAATGTATAGGGATGATTTCATGAATATATACTCTAATGGAAATGAACAATGAGTCTCTTATCATGGGTCAGACTTCAGGATCTCTCACTGAGAAACGAGATACAATAATGATACGTATACCTTTAATGAATCGGGCTAGAACTGACATTCTAAGAACCACCACTATATAGAATGTGCAAAAGTTATAACTGTCTAGTAGCTAGGAACAAAAACATTTTGTGATTACAGAAAACATTTTAATTTCGTTAAGATCTCTTGCATGAGATTACAACTGTTAAATGCATTGTTAAACTTCATTTAATAGAACGCTGTAATTGGGCATCTGGCTGTTCTTAATCGATTGATTGAGTTTGTGTTTTCAAGTCCACTTTATGCACAGTAAGGCTAATCGGGACTGGACCTACAGTGTAAAGTGGGATCCGAACCACTATGTGCCTCCACAGGGAATCGAACCCGGGACCCCTTGATTACAAGGCGACGACGTTGTGTTCTTAATAAATAAATACCCAGATGTACAGTGCCAAAAATGCTCAATAAACTCAACCGTACACACACACATACACACACACATTGTGTGTGAGAGAAAGAGATAGAGAATCCTTCTTCATTTAAGGACTAGAAGTAAGTAAAAACCTGAAGGAAGTTGAAGAATTGACACACACACACACACACACACACACACACACACTGCGACTGAGAGAAGGGAGAAAGTTGGGAGACCCCACTTGTGTTATCCTTCAGGACTGACTTTTTCATCAGAGGAGGAAAACAACCTGAAGGGAATGAAAAGGAATGACGAGTGAGTCATCCAAGGGAGAAAATCCTTCCCCCTATGTTCAACGGAAAGGGAAGAAATATGTTTGAATTAACAGTAATTCATACTCAGAGAATAATCGGACCGT
Organism: Lepisma saccharinum; assembly: GCF_977018435.1. Taxonomy (NCBI): domain Eukaryota; kingdom Metazoa; phylum Arthropoda; class Insecta; order Zygentoma; family Lepismatidae; genus Lepisma; species Lepisma saccharinum. Next base: position 36,465,073 of record NC_139251.1, on the reverse strand, counting down.
GATCTGTGACTTCAAGTTAAATGAACGGCTTGTTTAAATTCCGTCGACGGAAATGGAATCAAGAATCCATTGATCATGACATGAGTATTAAGCTTTGATTAGTGAACCATGAATTCTCGAATTTACTTTCAATGGATGAAGATACCAATTTAGAAGCTTTACATTTAAAAAAATATAAAGGTACACAGCTTAATTGGATACAAATTCTGAAATCATTCGACCCTTCTTGCGTATAAGAACAGGGACAAACTTTTTACATCATTGCTTCTTGTTTTCAGAAACTCCCCGCTTCTCGAACTGATTCGCTGTGAATCAAAATCAGGATGCGAAGTCATTGAAGATTTGGGGGAGGGGGAGAGGAAGTTCGCAATTTACACACACACACACACACACACACATATACAGTGTGTACGCTATGAACATCCGGGGTTTCGACTCAATGTTAAAAATCAGAAAATAAAGTTACGGCAATAGTCTTTTGTTTTTGGTACCATATACGCTCATATTTGTGTTTTTTTTTAGTTCGCGCGCGTCATGCTTTTCAGCGCTGTCGTCGTTTTTGTGAAAATGGCATCTTCTCAACAGAAAGCACACGCTGTGGTATGGTTGGCGGAGTCTAAATCAATTGTTACGGTTACGGTGCACCGTAATGTGCCATATACGCTCATATTTGTGTTTTATTTAGTTCCGCGCGTCATGCTTGGCAGCGCTGTCGTCGCTTTTGTGAAAATTGCATCTTCTCAAGAAAAATCACACGCTGTGGTATGGTTGGCGGAGTCTAAATCAATTGTTACGGTGCAGCGTAAGTTTCGGCGTGTCTTTAACAAAACTCCGCCAACGGACAAGAGCATCAGGCCATGGTACAGAAGTTTTCTGGAAACTGGGAGTGTGTTGAAGCCAGGGGAGGAACGCCACTTTTACAAATCGTTGGATCGGGCGAGGGGCCCTATCCCCACGTAACCCAGATATCGCTCCTCTGAACTTCTTCCTCTGGGGGTATGTTAAGAACACAGTTTACTCAACGAAGGTGCCAAACGTGAATGCTTTGCGTGACCCAATTGTTGCTGCCATTGGAACCAACGCTGACGACGAGCTGCTGAGCGAAGTGGAATACCGACTGGACATTCTTCGTGTCACAAAAGGTGCTCACATAGAAGTGTGGTAATTTTTTGTAAGAAACTTTTTGAGTTGCTCTTTGCAATAAAATTACCAAAATGTGTAGGCGTGTTCGTTTTAATTTCCCATCACTTCAAAACCCCGGAGGTTCATTGTGTACACCCTGTATATATACATACATCAGATACCTATACAGTAAAACTAATTCCTTTATCAACTGGGTTAAAATGTCAATAAACTACAAAATAGTTGAAATGGGTTTTATTAAGTATACTAAGTTTTGTTTAATTATTTGCTTTATATTAATACAGATCAATTAGCTCTAAGAATAGCACATATTCATTATTTAGCTTACGTGTAGTTAAGATCGCTAAAGTTTGTATAAAAACAACTGTCCTAGCAAGGAAATTAATGTAAAAAAAACTAATAACAAAAAAGGATATTAGGTCCAGTTGATGAAAAGTAAAGTTCCTGATTATGAATATTATTATAAGTATTAGTGTACATAAATCATCTTTGATACTGTCATTCAAATCCATATAATTCCAATCTAATCTCGGCTGAATTAAATAACTCTCGATTCCACAAGATATGCTAAACAGGTATATTTTGATTATTTAAATTTAGTGCTTGGTAGGATTTTCGCGGGGGATCCGGACCCCTGGAACCCCGGTTCTAAACACAAGCTTGGTTCTAGTAATGTATTTGTGTTGTAGCCAGAGGGAGATTTATAAAATTTTTGGGCTCTACCGACATTATTATTATTACTATTATTATATAACAGTTCGCACTTCACTTCCACTAATTTCATGCCCTGTTTTAATAACACCGGTAAACTTTAAAATATAGACACATTTGATTACATTTTTTTCATTAAACTTCGATAAAACAGTACATTTAAATTTAACAAGAAAACACTCACCTAAAACTATTTCCGCAGGCACTTGCACTATGTATTTAGCCAAACAATACTAATACAGCACACGCACCAAAGGAAAAGAAACCGACACTACATTACGGTAGCCACACTGGCCGTGAACTGAGAAACAAGGATATTGATTTCAACCGTCAGTATACCTCCACTTGACTTTCAATTGTTGGCTTTCTAAATACTTATTCGTTTCTTTGAGGAACAATTGTTTATATTGGAGCACTGTTACGTAACCTCACGAGGCTTCCTTTGCAGTCTGCCATACATATTTGTACTCCGGTTTTATACAGTAATGAATATAGGGTTATGATGTAAGAAGTTATTTAAAAGTTATAAACTCTTTCCTTCTACATTCTTTCTTGAAATAAGCAAGTACAAGGACTAGACTAACGAACTAAAGTGTAAATCACCAACCCTGAGACCTTCTGTAAACAAACCGTCTCACCGATTCGATGTATCACTGAACACTGACAAGGTTATTAGAAGTATAGGTTGGGCCAATCCGTTGTTTACTCGTAATGACGAAACGACGGTAAGAGGTGAATTTATCCATGAAATGAATTCCAAATCTATGCGCTAGTGTTGCACTATGCAGATAGGAAACCATGCCAGAAACTGAACACACGAAATCGAGTACACAAATGAGCATTTTCTCCCATTTACATTTTGTGGCTTCACACAAATTGAAAATAAATATAGATAGGTACTTATTGTTATGCGGGACAGAATATTTCTGATCGGAACGGGAATTTTTTTTAAATCCCGACATTCGGGACGGGAAATATTCGCAATTTCTCGACTAGTCGGGAAATCTCAATTTCTCATTTTCACCTTAAGTGATTTTCTTTGCATTTCTGGAATGAAAACTAACAATTTCCGATAAATTCCAGACACTTGCAATGTAGAAAACGTCAAGAATTAATACCGTTTTAAAATGACCATTCGGTATTTCCGGACTGCTCGGGATCCAGAAATTTAGGGAAGTCATTTGCTGAAGTCGTGATAGGGACGGAATTTTTCTTTCCTATCCCGGTCCCGACTTTTCGAGATACCGCACACCACTTGTTATTATTATTTATTTTAGTTCAGCACAAGATACATCTTCCAAGTACGTTGAACATAATATATACGTTATATACGTTTTTCAAAAGGATTCTTCGGTAACAGAGCTTTGGATTCGTGTGGAAACGCTAACGTGAATCATGCTAATGCTAGAATCTGCAGTGCGCATTTCTGCCCAGAAGATTATGTACGTAATCTGAAAAGTCAACTTTTAGGTTTACATCGAAGAAAGATCCCTAAGCAAGATACCTTCGACTCCTTATTATGAGCAGGAATGTAGGGAGTATAATCCTGGTAAATACTTCGCCTACCATTTCTTTGCCATTGGTGTACAATTCTCTCTCGCTTTTTCCCTACATATTCACATAAAGCAATAAAAATACAAACTGCTAACTTTTCATTCCATTTTGGTTATTTATTAAACGGTACGTGTTTGTATTTATATTTGATAAATTTGCTTTGCTCTTCCGGCCATTTAAGTCAATTGAGATTATGAAGAAGTGATAAAATATATGAATGGCCTTACTTACAAGAGCGACCACAAGAAAAAGCACCTTCCTCCTCTTCCGTTCAACTCGAACTATAAGAGAGCATGCTCCACTCTCCCCCTCCCCTCCACACTGGAGTACGGTGCACAGGAGTCGCGAGTCTGCGCAGGTTTCTTTGCTTGTGGTTCCACTATAATAGTAATATAAAATTGTACACTCACCTCACTTAGTTCTCCGGCAGTTTGTTTCTTTATACATCATATTTGGAGAAGATACAATTCAATCTATAGTTGTACGTACACTGTATATAACACACCTTATTACTGACTTCCTTGACCCTGGATGTACAGGGTCAAGGAAAACAAAGGAATGAGCATAATTTTCTCTTCGGTGGAGATGTTGTACCTAAACCAAAAAAAACTGAAATAATGAATTCGACAATGTAAATTGATGAGATTTAGTAAATCATTTGATGAAGTGAACTAATTCTGAGTGGACTAATCGCAAAGGACATAATCAGCTCAGATCCTATTACTTCTTCATGGTTTCTGACGTAAAGTTCCCGCCCAACCGTTTGACGGCGTTAGTGGTTATCGCATCTCCTTTTCCATAGCCTGTAGTACACATCCTCATCTAGACATTGTTCTTGTTCTGGTGTTTAATATCTGCATACTGCAACACTGTCGTTTTGTCATTTCACGTGACTTCACATTGAAGTGATGCATTCACTTGGCCGGTCACACGTCATCGCACGCAAAAACTTCAACCGTTACCATGGTTTTGGGCCAGGGCTGGAACACTGAGACCTTCCCGCACGCATAGAACTCGCCATGTTGAAAGTGGCACTACTTCCTTGCTGTTCACATGATTATTTTTAGAAAATAACCAATGTTGTAAAGTATAATTTTGTACACAAATCTCTAAGCTCATTGAAAGTTACAATACATATTCCTACAAAATGTTCACACTTATCTTGCCTTGCCATGTCACCAAGTTATTTTACGAAGTGCACTATATTTGGCGGAACAAAAATCGTTATTAGAATGCTTGTCAAAGTTTCCAACCGCAATAAATTTACGAACTTTCTTTGTCTTGTTTTGATCATCATCATCAATATATTTATTGGACTTACAGCATTGCATATGGCTGTTTATGCCCATTATATATTTTATTTATATAAGATACAATTTACATAAAATCTACAAACAAATTTCAAATACACTCCTATCTATATCAAACCTTAGAAATATACATTACCATGTTATATCATTTTGTCTAAAGAAAGAAGCCAAATTTATGGGAAATGATTACTGGTGCAAAGAGTTAACCATAAAGGTGAAGCAATATGTACAAAAGAAAGAGCATTGGGTTTAAAGTGAGACGTCATTTGCGGCAGCGTATCCCATATTACAAATAGGCCGTTGTTTTACCTTACGTAACGAATCCTGTAACAACGCTGGATTTTCGTGTGGATTATTTTACTTCTATGAGTTTGCAATGTTTTCTGCATGCACGTGGTTTTGTTTACAAAAGGTCTCAGGGTTGGTGATTTGAACTTTAACTCTCTAGCCTTCTTAAACCAGAAGGTTTATGGCTTCAGAATCACAAGTCTTCCATCTGTCCCCATCCTGGGCAAGATCAATCCAATCGTTTCCATCTTTTCTTTCTTTACCGAAGAACTTGACATTGTCACATATTGAGGAATTGTATTAGTCGTCACTTCTACCCCATCAGCGTGTCATTTTTGTAATAGCCTAGTGGCAATTCCTTCCTGGTTGTAGCTGGGAAACAGAGTACCCAGGAAGTTCATTGGAGCGAGAACAGCCAAACACAGATTTTCGCTCTGTCCATGCTTTCTGCGTGAGTTGTTGTGGAGTCACAACAAATAGCATTTTTTCCTCTTTTCCGATCAATACCTCTCTCGCTGTGTACAGGGAGGCGCGGATTTTTCCAGCTTTGGGTAATGGAGCAAGGCTTATTGGTTCGCGTTAATTACCTCTTTGATCTTGCCGCGAAGGCAGGCGCAGAGCTCTCGGATTTCCAGACCCATCAAGATTGTTCCGATTCACACTGTTGATAGTTCCCGTCTATTAGCTGCCGGGTTACGACCATTGATGATTATTCGATGGATATTTCCCTTGGGGAAAAGATTTCTTGGCGAAAGAATATTTCCCTTGGTAAAGGTATATCTTCTTGGATCAAGAGAATTTTCTTCGAGAAGCGATATTTCCATCTGGAGAGAGTAATTTTCCCTCAGGGCAGGTAATTTTCCCTGTGGAAAGGAAGATTTCCTTCATGAAAGGGAATTTTCCCTCGGAAAGGGAGATTTTCCCTCTGGTAATTTTCCCTCGGAAAGGGAGATTTTCCCTCGGAAATGGAGATTTTCCCTCTGAAAGGGAGATTTTCCCTCTGGGAATTTTCCCTCGGAAAGGGAGATTTTCCCTCTTGGAATTTTCCCTCGGAAAGGGAGATTTTCCCTCTTGGAATTTTCCCTCGGAAAGGGAGATTTTCCCTCTTGGAATTTTCCCTCGGAAAGGGAGATTTTCCCTCGGAAATGGAGATTTTCCATCTGAAAGGGAGATTTTTCCCTCTGGGAATTTTCACTCGGAAAGGGAGATTTTCCCTCTGGGAATTTTCTCTCGGAAAGGGAAATTGTCATCTGAAAGGGGAAATTTCCCTCAGGGAAGGGAATTTTTCCTCAGATAAGGAAATGTTTCTTCTGGAAAGGGAAATTTTGCACAGGGAAGGGTTATTTACTGGGGCGACGTGATATTTACTTTCGGAATGTGATTTATCCATCGGTGAAACGAGATTCAATGTGCTGAAAGTATAATGTCCCCGCCGAAGGGATATTTTCCTCGAGGAATGGAAATTTACGTGGACGTGACGGGATATTTTCTTCATCAAAATATTTCACTCGGTACTGGTGTTTCCGTTGACGCCACGAGATTTCAAGAGCCTCAGGTCAAAGTTTGTGCCAATTCAGTCCGCTTCATGCTTATATAGGCTACTTGGGACTGAACCTACACATAAAGTCTACCAGAACCACTGCACAATATGCCTCCCTCAGGGATTGAACTAGGGACTCCTTGACTCTTCGATAAAGACAAGCGGAATAGCAATATTCAGCTTACGATTTGACACACAGAATATGTACTATATTGTAGTTTCAGTGAAAAATGCGTCGACAGTGAAAAACCATGGATGGTTCGATAGCTCAGGTGGTAGAGAAATGGTTAGATTCCTGGTTGAGCCTGTTTTTTTTTTTTTTTACTGAAATTGATGTTATTTAGAATATTTTCATACAGGGGTAGAATTGAGATTTCAGTTGGCTTCTTAAAATATTTTATAAAAAGGGAATTTTTCTAAAAACAGGAATTTTTAGGTTATTTTTTGCTGTGCGAGGGAATTTTGCTGAGTTTAGTTTCACTGACTTCGGCTCTCACATCAACACCTCCTTTTAACAATCTCTTTTTTCTGGAGCGAAGTAATGCTCATAATTGATGCGTCAATTGTCAGGCAAATCCGTGCTGAGACTTGCTTGACGTGTGAGTGAAATCAGGGATTAAAGTACAAATGATTTGTTGTGTAAGTGACTGAGGATTCTTTTTGAAACGTGGAGTTCTATTTATTTATTTAAGAAAAATCCTGAATACAGAGTTGATCCTTTGTTTGGACTTTTATCGTCATGTATCGCGTCGTTGGCCACGTGCTTTTCCATTGGCTTATTTTACGTCACGCTTTTCAACCCAACAGAGGAAAAAATGCATTGGTTACAATCGAGAGTGAAATTATCTGTATCTTGGTCCGTTTGATCTGATGCATTAAAAATGCATAAGGAGAAAATGAAATGTAAAAGCCAATCAAGAGATGCACTGGAATCATTTTGTTTCGTACTTGAATCAAACTTTAATGCATTTTCTTGCATTTATGCGTTTCATTGTATTATTAGTTCATATGGCTGGTTTACTTTCCATACTTTTTTAATGTTATTCATGTTAATATTTATTAATAATATGGTCTTTAATTTGTTGGTAAGTATCTGGAAAAGATTTCTCTCAAACAAGAAGTTTAGAATGTACAACATGTAACACTTTCAGCAATATATAATACAGGGTTGCTATAAATTAGATATACAAAAGTAACTGTTGATTGTGAAGAAATTGTATGTGTAACAGAAATGGTTTATACCTCAATGAATACAGCATATCTTGTCGCACGTTGTTAGTTTCAGAGGCCGCGACTGGAGGCGTGAGCGTTTGTTTATCTTACACAAGTACCGACTTGGATTGGTCGTGTTGGAACGATTCCGTGGCCACCTCGTTCGCCTGATGGAACCCATGGATTACTCTATCTAGGGTAACATTAAAGAACGTGTGTTTGTTCCCCCGCTTCCTAGCAATGTCGATGAGGTGGCCACGGAATCGTTCCACCACGACCAATCCAAGTCTGTACTTGTGTAAGATAAACAAACGCTCACGCCTCCAGTGGCGGCGTCTTAAACTAACAACGTGCGACAATAAACTTGAAGATATGCTGGATTCATTGATGTATAAACCAGTTCTGTTACACATACACTTTCTTCACAATTAACGGTTACTTTTGTATAACTAATTTATGGAAACCCTGTACATAAATGGTGCATTGAAAGAAAGGAAACATTATTGTAAATGTCAATAATGATTCGCTGGTGCTGTTCAGCCGTTCAAGGCCATATGCAGGAGATTTGACGCGCACTCTAGTACAATATTTGTGGGACAAAGAAGACTAATTTTCCCAACTCAGTCTATTTTTTCAACAGAAGCTCGAAACGGCAACGAATATCCATTCGGTCCATAGAAACTGAGGAATTTTTAATAATGCTTTTTGACAAATGTAAGTGGTAGGAAGTGTCATACTTATTCTGTGCAAAAAATGGCAATTTACGAATGAAAAGAATGGGGAAAATGCCGACAGCGAAACGTCTGTTTCTTCGAAAGCATTTTCGAAAAGCTTAAAGTTGTCTCAAAGAGACAAAATCCAAGAAATCAGCAACAGATGAAGACAAAACTTCGCCAGGAATGTATCTGAGATTTATCAAGTCCTGCAAAATGAATGAAGAAGGCGTGAAAGCAGTGATGAAAAATCATTAAATCAGGAATAACAATTTAGCTCTCTCATCATTGATTCCCTGCCGTATTTTTGTAAAGCTTTGACTATTTGAAAATTAGTTGCCGTTTATGGTTTCTGAACTTGTATTAATGCAAGAAGTTTAGGGGGCTAAACCGTAATCCCCCACTCTTTAAATATGTTAATGTCACCCTACATGTTTTCTGCCACACCAGTCTTCAAATCCCATTGAAATTCATGAAGCAGGAAAACGCCAACAATACTTCTCTATACAGATCTACAGTATTATCTTGTGCCTCAAGAAACAAAGGAAATAGAGATTTGCAATAACCGAAAGATAGGACTGATTTGGTTCACGGTGAACCGTACATAAGTATCCTTTGTTTCCACTTACGCAAGAACTAACAATAGAGGCACCAAGAGAAACTTAGAACAGAATTTAGGCCCACATTGTAATTAGTTTCTAAATCTGAATCGATTTTAGCAATGAAAACATTTGGGATCAACCACGTTTCATGTAAAAGCACCGAGAAGTCGTTTACTGTACACAAGCCCCATTCAACGAGAAACCTTTTTCCAACATCACCGCGCCGCTCTTACCCTGGCCGATATGTAGCCCCATTTGCCATCGTAGCCTCGCCGCCCCAATAACCTCACCCTCTCGTCCGGCAGGAGGAAGAACGCAAATTGTCTGCGTCCGAGGGTGGGCCTTTGTAAAGGTAATTGTGTCGGCATGAACTCCCTAATGGAGTTTGAAGTTGCCCACCGCAAATTCCAATGCATCCCCAAAACCGCTGCGTTAATCAAATTCTAATCTTGACCGTTCGTTGATGCTGCGTCCCAGATTATCCGATGCGGGGAGCAAATTGTTAACCGGATGGGATCCTTTCTCAATATATAGGGACCTCCCCTTTGCCACCTCCCTCCTTCCGCGCCCGACACTCTAGACGGGGTGGATATGATTGCCAATCTGCTGCGTGGAGTACTAGGATCCCATCTGAAGCTGCAACCAATGCTCTTTAAGCAATGAATATCTCTGTGGCTAATTGTATAGTGCAGATATGGCAACTACGGCCCTGGAGCGGATATGGTATGGCGGTAGCAGCCTGAGATGGCAATTATCGGGGCCGGAGAGATGTTCTTAACATCAGAATGGTGGGACTACAATCTGTCCGGGAATCGCTGGAGCAAACAAACGAAAACCAGTATCTGCGCAAGCAGTGATTAGAGAGGGCTCGGAGGGTGTAAGGGGTGGCCCTTCCACGTAGTACACCCAAATGTCAACCTCACTTCCACGTACTACACCCAAATGCCAACCTTACTTCCACGTACTACACCCAAATGTCAACCTCACTTCCACGTACAACACCCAAATGTCAACCTCACTTCCACGTACAACACCCAAATGTCAACCTCACTTCCACGTACAACACCCAAATGTCAACCTCACTTCCAAGTACTTCACCCAAATGTCAACCTCACTTACACGTACTACACCCAAATGTCAACCTCACTTCCACGTACTACACCCAAATGTCAACCTCACTTCCAAGTACTTCACCCAAATGTCAACCTCACTTACACGTACTACATCCAAATGTCAACCTCACTTCCACGTACTACATCCAAATGTCAACCTCACTTCCACGTACTACATCCAAATGTCAATCTCACTTCCACGTACTACACCCAAATGTCAACCCCACTTCCACGTACTACACCCAAATGTCAACCTCACTTCCACGTACTACACCCAAATGTCAACCTCACTTCCACGTACTACACCCAAATGTCAACCTCACTTCCACGTACTACACCCAAATGTCAACCTCACTTCCACGTACTACACCCAAATGTCAACCTCACTTCCAAGTACTTCACCCAAATGTCAACCTCACTTACACGTACTACATCCAAATGTCAACCTCACTTCCACGTACTACACCCAAATGTCAACCTCACTTCCACGTACTACACCCAAATGTCAACCTCACTTCCACGTACTACACCCAAATGTCAACCCCACTTCCACGTACTACACCCAAATGTCAACCTCACTTCCACGTACTACACCCAAATGTCAACCTCACTTCTAGGTACTACACCCAAATGTCAACCTCACTTCTAGGTACTACACCCAAATGTCAACCTCACTTCTAGGTACTACACCCAAATGTCAACCTCACTTCTAGGTACTACATTCAAATGTCAACCTCACTTCCACGTACTACACCCAAATGCCAACCTCACTTCCACGTATTACACCCAAATGTCAACCTCAGTTCTAGGTACTACACCCAAATGACAACCTCACTTCCACGTATTACACCCAAATGTTAACCTCACTTTTACGTACTACACTCAAATGGCAACCCCACTTCCACGTACTACACCCAAATGTTAACCTCACTTTTACGTACTACACTCAAATGTCAACCTCACTTCAAAAGTACTACACGCAAATGTCAATCTCACTTCCACGTACTACACCCAAATGGCAACCCCACTTCCACGTACTACACCCAAATGGCAACCTCACTTCCACGTACTACACCCAAATGGCAACCTCACTTCCACGTACTACACCCAAATGTCAACCTCACTTCCACGTACTACACCCAAATGGCAACCCCACTTCCACATACTACACCCAAATGTCAACCTCACTTCCACGTACTACACCCAAATGTCAACCTCACTTCCACGTACTACACCCAAATGGCAACCTCACTTCAACGTACTACACCCAAATGTCAACCCCACTTCCACGTACTACACCCAAATGGCAACCTCACTTCCACGTACTACACCCAAATGTCAATCTCACTTCCACGTACTACACCCAAATGGCAACCCCACTTCCACGTACTACACCCAAATGTCAACCTCACTTCCACGTACTACACCCAAATGTCAACCTCACTTCTAGGTACTACACCCAAATGTCAACCTCACTTCTAGGTACTACACCCAAATGTCAACCTCACTTCTAGGTACTACATTCAAATGTCAACCTCACTTCCACGTACTACACCCAAATGCCAACCTCACTTCCACGTATTACACCCAAATGTCAACCTCAGTTCTAGGTACTACACCCAAATGACAACCTCACTTCCACGTATTACACCCAAATGTTAACCTCACTTTTACGTACTACACTCAAATGGCAACCCCACTTCCACGTACTACACCCAAATGTTAACCTCACTTTTACGTACTACACTCAAATGTCAACCTCACTTCAAAAGTACTACACGCAAATGTCAATCTCACTTCCACGTACTACACCCAAATGATAACCCCACTTCCACGTACTACACCCAAATGACAACCTCACTTCCACGTACTACACCCAAATGTCAACCTCACTTCCACGTACTTCACCCAAATCGCCGTCGCCTTGTAATCAAGGGGTCCCGGGTTCGATACCCGTTGGAGGCACAAGTGGTTCGGATCCCACTTTAAACTGTAGGTCCACTCCCGATTAACCTTACTGTGCATATAGTGGACTTAAAACACCAACTCAACTTCAACTCAACAATGACGCTACCAATATATTACGTTACCTTTTTGCCTCTTGGTTAATGAATGACCAATTGATAACATGAATGTAATGGGGCAAACATGCCTTAATCATGGTTCGAACTTAAGACCTCTGTCTTCAAAGCACGTTACAATCTGCCACGTGTGGCTTTTCACCTCCAGTCACCATTAATTTCAAAAGGTAGAAAATGACGTTACTCAAACAAATTGTATAAATAATTTTCATGACCATAAACATTTGTTGCACTTGTTGAGGGAAATCCATACCCTCGTAACGTTATAAGTAAACGTCGACCTAGTTGATGTCCCAGGAACCCTTCCTTGCACGAAAATCACACTGTGTCCACAGGATTTACGACTGAATGCTTACTAAAGTAATAGAAATGTGCATCCCATTTCCATTAATCGTTCACTCTTCGTATATTTTGAGGTCAGCTAATTCGAATATACGACCCTAAGACAGCTACACACTGCCAAAAAAACTGCAGTGTCAACAAAGTAATTACTGTATTTTTGGTAATGGAATATTTTTCCCTTCAGCTTCTTGTTTATGTTTGATTTGGTTTATTTTACTTCGCTTTTCTACCACTTCTGGCTAAACGCGACGATGAGGATGAGCGATGAAATGATGAAGGGACACTCAAAATGAACACCGAATGAACACAATGCCAAGACGGTGTTTGAGCAAGCTGTGTTAACCACTCTACCGCGGAGGTCGGAATCCTGTTTAGTTAGGAGAAATCGTTCCTTGACAGTGAACTAAGAACAGTTAATATGTGTCACGTCAGAGTTATAATGTTTTAAATTTTTAACAATCAATTGGGATTTACTCTTAACCACTTTTTTGCCTACATAAAAACTTCACACAGTTAAGATCGTTTACACTAAGGACAACAGCGTTAAAGTCTATGCTTTAAGGAATAATTAAGCTCACTATGATGACGGAAAATAATAATTCACATGACTATAGTGATGCATTATATCGGTGAAACATTAATTTTCGATCAGGAAGAAATATTGAAAAACGCAGGGACAGGATGACCAATTTATTTATTTATTTTACTTCGCTTTTCTTCAACTTGTGAGTAATCACATAGATAAGGATGAAAGGTGTGTTAAGATGAAATTTGTGAAAGGCAATCACAAACGTAGGGCACAGCGCAAACTCCTCAGACCATTATACTGGCCTTGTGTCTAGACGCCAGATCCATGTTAGTCTGCAAAATACATTCCATGGTCACAATGACGTAAGCATTCGTAGCATAAATTTGTGTATCATTCTCCCCCCCCTCCTCCCAAGAAACGTGAGCTAAACTATTGCGCATTCTGTGATATGTTCATTATTTCTCAGGAATCACTCGCGGCCTTCAACTAGTTTATCCTGAAAAAAAAACTGCTGGTTAGGATGTTAACAGATACTTCAGGGACAATATCCAAAGAATACTGTCACCTACGCAGAATGCAAAACATTTATATTTTCTCATTTCTACTACAACCCTGGCGAAAAAAAGGCGGCTGGAGCGTGGTGCTGATCGTATCCCCTCCAAAATGGACGAGCTCGGTGCCCTACTACCACATCCCCTAAATGTGCCTTCATGGCAGGTTGCTATACGCACGAGGAACTTTACCTAACCTTTACTACTACTAACTACTCATGCCAGGAATTTTGGTATTTTTTATACTTTTTTATTTGCCCATTGCTAACCTGGATTATTCCCAGCCATAACAGCAATTAGTCGATGCAATAAAAATACGCCAAACTTAAAAAGAAACTGGTGTCGGCGCGCCTGCGACACACACACACACATACACAGAGAGAGGGGGGGGGGGGGGTAGGAACACAAAATTCTTCCACAAACTGCCCAGATCATGCCTGACAAGACTCCAACAGAAATCTTTCCGGAAACAAGTTTACGTGCGCATAGGGTAGTGATGGCCTTGTCTGCAACTGCCTTCCCCCACTTTCTTATCCAATACGGAGCCATGAAGTGTTTCCAACTACCTTCCAATCTAACTAAGAGGAGGGAGATCTTTTTTTAAAGTTCGCCAGTGTACCAACTTTGCTCTCACTTCATGTAATACTCACAAGCGCCATCTCGTATTACTCTTTGAGTTCTACCTCCTTCCAAAAAACTTGCAATTTCTTTTAATCAAATATGCACGCTCGTGAGCACGTACACATGAACCCTCGCATTTTAATACAAACATTAATTTCATCAATATTTCGAGAATTATTTGCAGTTCTATCCGAGTACACAGTCAAATGTATCTTCCTCGGGGCGAGATGAGCTCAACACGAACGAGAAACGCGCAACCATTGGCACTCGTAAACATTTTGTAAAAGGGGAGGCACCAATGAAGGAAGGGCCAGAGTGGGCCACGGCCCATCCAAAATCAGGATGGCCCACCATATCAAAGTATAATAGGCAAATTTAGCAATAATAATAGAACAGTTTTCTTTGGAGATACGAGTGATGTGCGTCTACGCGTAAACAACAATAGTCTACATTCTACACGTAGACTATTTTAACACGTAGATTACGTAATCTATGTAAACAACATGGCGAAAGATGATAACTTAGCAAATGGCGCCGTGAAAGTAAAACAAAATTATACTGCATATCAGTTGCTAATGTTTGAGAAAAATCTTTCATACTCTTTCTTCCAAATTCGAACAATTTCTCACCTAGGAAGAAACCTAATATAAGATATATTCTAGTGTTTTATGGGAAAAGTACCACTCTTGCCTCACGACTGCCATCTGTTATCTTTTTTGTATACTATTTATCTTCTTCCATAGTTGGTAATAGAAGAGAAGAGAAATTTTGTTGTAAATAGGATTCTTTTCATTTCGTTAGGAACTAATATAGTTGCAAATGTCACTTTCCCTTCATGAAACCCTTGAAAATTAATTTTAATGCACTTTAGATTGTCTACGTAGTCTATGTAAACTACAACCCAATGTAATCTACGCGTAGATTACGTGTAGACAACGCATGTAGACGTAAACTTATAGCCTACGGCACATCACTGGTTGGGAGTGAGGCCGGTGGTCGATAGGGAGGCCCGGGCCCTCACGGGCTGTTGCTTCACAGGTTATTTTTATTATCTTTATCACTTCCTTAGAACTGACACACAATAAGAAAGCATTAGCATATATATGGACAT
This sequence comes from Lepisma saccharinum, assembly GCF_977018435.1. NCBI lineage: Eukaryota > Metazoa > Arthropoda > Insecta > Zygentoma > Lepismatidae > Lepisma > Lepisma saccharinum. The sequence goes on along the minus strand of NC_139251.1, from coordinate 36,449,653 downwards.
TCCCCTATCTTATATATACTAAGCAATGATTTATAGCTACCACAGTACAAGGGAAGAAACACTGTGTTTGAGGCCTCTCATAACGGATAATTGACACATATTGTTTATTGATTTGGTTTATTTTACTTCGCTTATTACGAAGATGAGGATGAGTGATGAAATTGATTAAGGGACGCTGACAAACACCCATGCTCACGCCGGTATTTGAACCTCACAACTTCAAAAGCGAGATCAAAATCCGATTACCTAATGCGCTCGGCCACAGAGCTTGCGTTAGTTTATATGCATGTACTGGTTTATTAGTGAAGCGAATTTTAACGTATTTAAATTTGCATGTCATTTAACCAATCTACAAATTCAAAATATGAACAAAGCCAGTGACATCCTGATATTTCTCATCAAATATTACATAAATTCATATAAATAACACGTAATAATATAATAAAACCTACAATTCGTAGAAAAAATCTGAAAACACGTCACATTGCCCACCTTACAAACTAATCTTCTTAATATCACTGATGGACATGGGTTTCGTTGTCTCGCAGATGTTTATTGTCTCTAAATAATTTCAGCTGCTGATTCCAAAAATGAAATCCATTTTCACCCATCACGTCTAGTATTATCAGAAAACAACAATATATTAACTACCTTAATTTCACAATATAATGTGTAGTCCCATTATTCCCCAATAGATGGCCCTGTTTAAATGGTTGTAAAATATTGATTTTCTACAATACAAAATACAAAATTTATTTTGTTGCTTTTTATAATATATGTGACGTAATGGCGAATATTAGAATTTTGATTGTGAAATTATAAAAGAAAATGGATGTTATTTCCGTGATCAGAATTCAAAATACTTCCATAAACACCTATTAATTTGAAAACATAACTCCTTTCTCAAAATGTCGACCAGTGATTCCTATGTTATAAATATTTACATATTCTCCTTAAGCAGCGATGGCTATTCTTTTGGAAATAATTTATTTAATCATGACAATATCAGAACGATAAGAAATATCCCAATGAATACATTTAAACTACTATTGAATTTAAGTTGATCTCGTAACATGATACAGAAGACCTTACTGGGTATACTTATGCGCTTGCTGCACAGAGGAGCCAATGGACATCACAGCAGTAAGAGTAAAGCTTAAGGCGCAATGAGACATTGGAAACTCGCCACCCCAAACCTCCGAGTGGAAAGTTCCATGTGTCTTTCCGAGACACGCTCCGAACCACGACGCCGCGCGGAACATTTTCCATGCTCGGCTACAGCGAGGCCGAGCATGACGCTTGCCGGAGCTAAACGAAGAGACGCGGAATTACACGAGAGGGCATTAGGAGACGCGGCGAACGGATAATTTCCATCCTAGAAACCTGCAGACTTCTGGCACGGGGCGCCTTTCGCTGCAGTGGGCGTTACACCATTTGATATCAATAGAAGCAGACGACAGAAGTTACGTTGCCTCGTTTCCCCGCGTCTCAGAGGGTGATGTGCTTAACCCTTCCAGCGTCCTCATCGTCGCGATTGTACTTGGAGTGGCAGAAAAACTGTCAAATAAAACACATGATTAAACGATACCTTGAGAGAGATATAAAAGTGATATAAAATAACCGAAACAATAATTGCAAATATGTAGGGCTATATTTTTGATAGAAAAATAATTTAATCGCCGTATTTTTAAATGAAAGAATATCCTAGAATAAATGGACATTGTAAGGAACTTTTATGTTCCCGGAAATACCGCGGCTAACTAACAGTAGTGTAATGTTAACGCGAAATGTAACTGGCAATCTAAATTTGAAAAGTAATTACTCCAAAAAGTAATTGTTACTTGTAACGGAGTTATGATTTACCACTACATGCTGGATGCCGTTATGGTACCTGTGTGGTAACATTTGATTGCTGTAGCAGATTTGGCATGAATATTGAATTGTACTCTATTGCAGTGCGGTCGTTCAGGATGTGAGTGATGCTAGCTCTGCATTAATGCCGAAAATTAATGATTTTCTCATTAAAGCAAACTATGTAGCAATCTTTCCACAGGAATTTAAGCTCTCCTCCTGGTCCATCGGTTAGGGTATGATGCATAGAAACCAGAGATCTTAGGTTCGATTCCCGGGTAAAGCATGGATGTTTAAATTCTTTCACTCTGCCGTTATAGTAAAGAGGAAGTGGTGAGGGGTTTTACTTAGCAAAGGTACTTGTAGAGATCACCTACCTCTTTAGCACACGCTCAAAGATTCATGCTTGGAATATCTCAACAAATTTTAGACAGGAGCGGCTCAGGATGGTCTCAATGCTTCACATGACGTGAAATCAATGAACGGGTTCGGAAAGATACCTCCGCATATGTCTTCGCACAGTAAAAAGACGGGAGTTACCGAAGGAAGTTTGAAACTTTCCACACAGAAAGTGGTCAGGAGCAGTGTAGATAGGGAAAAGTTGCTTACCAAGATGAGGGTTTCTTATGGTATGTTCCGCTGCTGTTACTAACCTCTCTCTTTGGATCAGTTAACTGATCGTCAACTGGGCATAGAGATTGCAACTTCCATTCAAAATGGCGAAACGAATTCAGAATGAATGAATTTTCTGAGTTTCTCGTTGTGAAGTGTCGTTTCCATCTGATTTGTTGGTTTGGTAGTGGCGTGTTGCGGTGATTGTGTCTTTTGTTACTCCTGCGACTGTCGCTCGAAGTTGCCCTTCCCTTTTTATTATTATTATTATTATTATTATTATTGACTCGGAGGTCTGTTGTCAGCTTTTGTCTAAACCAGCAAGCATCCTGTACTTTATTTACATTAACTGGTGTCACTACTACATGTACAGTGTACTACAAAATATTTTCTTTACATAGAATTAGTTATAAACCTTGCGCAACTGTCGCGGAAAATCGACATTGTTCCCGTACATAGAAAATATATGGACATAATACAAACATAGAGTACAATACAAGACAAACACCTACGAACGCAAACGAAATACATGAGCAGGTCAGATGACAGACATCAGCTCCCGAAGAATCTGTAGCCTGGAATCTGCATCCTGTGTCCGACGGATGGCTTGAAGTCCTTCCACTAATATCCGTAGTGGCTGGATTAGTGTTGGATCCAGCAAGGTGATGAGGAGTCGACGCAATACTTCTAGGTTGTCGGCTCTCTGCGTTGGTGGTCTCGAAAAGGAGGCCTGTGATTGGCTGGGAGAAGGAGCAGTCAATGCATCTATGGTAACTGGCTTCTGGTGTTGAATGGTGCTCGGCTGTGACGTCGAAGTTGGTTTATTGGCGCTGAACAGCAAAGTCGCTGGTGGTTGAATGTGAGCAGTTGAAGTTGGAGGTGCGGGCTGTTTCTTCTTCTTCTTGGTGTTGGGGGCCCTGGTGGTCTGCTTGGAGCCTGAAGCACGAGAAGCCTGTAATACACGGGACATCCCCTGTAATTGGCAGTGTGACCCCGGCACAGTTGATACACTTGGCCGGGATGTCAAGTGATTTATTTGGGCAGTCTGCAATCGTATGCCCTCTTGCACATTTGACACACCTAGGTGTGAAATTGCAAAATCGCTGTCCATGGCCAAAATTCTGGCAGCGATTGCATTGTAGTAGTTGTTGTGGCCGTAGTTTTTCCACCTGGACCTTGAATCCAGAGATGGAGGCGAGATCATAAATGTCCGATGAAGGTCGTGCATTCTCGCCCGTCAATTCTGCGCGTCGTATAGTGACGACAACCAGTGGTAATGAAACCTTCCTAAAAACCCCGAGCAGTCGGAGACAACGAATTGGAAGATGAAGGTCGCTCAGGGAGACGTCGAACTGTTTCTACAAAAAAGCCGAGTGCGTGTAAGGCATGAAAGATTTGGTCCTCGTGTAGTCCAGAGGGACGTAACGAATTACTACCTTACGGTAGCACTTTGCTGCTGATCCAACTGCCATAGCGGCAGGGCGTCCGTCTTCTTCCGTGGATTTCAGACGTAGCCAAACGCTGTTGAAGTCGGAGACAGTCTTGCACTGTACTTTGAGTTGTTGTCGCGAACAGACGAACGTGGGCGGTGAGGTGGTTTCCTTTTTCAACACCTCTGCAATAGCAGCGTGTTGACAAAAATTGGCAGAATATGTTTATCGGTGCAGAATGGAACGAATTCCTTCCGTTGGTAACCATATAAGGTTGACGAACATCGTACTCTCGGAGCTTCCCTCCAGGACGGTGATTCCCGGCGACGCTTCGCCCTTGAGTCGGACGTCGAGGAGTGAGACAGGCGAGACATCCTGCCTCAGCAGGTCCGAGGCTGGAAATGAAATGTGTTGCCCTTCCGAGCCAGGTCTCGCTCTTATATAGTCTGCCGAACCCCGACAGTAGCGTAAGCGAACGGCGATTTTCGGAACTACTTGAATTGCGGCACACTGCGCTGACAGACTGCGCACTGAGATATCGTACACCTGGCGCCTCTATTGGCACTTAGGCGAACTCTGTGCTCTTAGCAAGACGCATTACAATTTAATTTTGTGCTATCACAATACAGTAATCAAATAAGATAAGCTCACAATATTAACTGACTCCACACGACCAAGAATTGAAGATAGAAGACTGATCACATTGAAATAATAATTAGTCTTTGCAATCTTAGGATATTTGTGTCTGGAATTTGCAAATGTGCAGTCCTCAAATTTAATTGAAGTTGGGACCACTGATTATCCTAGAATTTTAAAAGGCAATGTATGTAAGTAAAAAGAGCGCATTTGTTTACTCGTTAAGATCCCATTCATATCCACTTCAGTGGTTTGTTTCTTGTTATGCTAATGAGAAATTCATTTTCATTCTTCCTCATCCTGCCATATCGACCGTTGGCGCAGGTTTTCCCCGGCCCTTTTTTGTATGTTCAAGTTTCTGGGTGTATAATTAATCAAAGGTAACGGAAGTTGTCAAAACATTTAATTAGAACTGAGTACTCTTGCTGGATTTCATTCGTTGGTTCGCTGAGTGGATGATGCGTTGTCTACTCTATGCTGTGACATTCGATCCAATTATGACCTTTACTGTGGCTCGTATGAAATACTCCAAGAGAGTGGCGGGAGTAAAAAAGTCAGAGGTTTTTCTGTATAAAAAGTACTTAATCTAATTAAATCACTTTACCTTATTTTTGGCCTACAGTTTTGGAGATGGAATTTTTCAGAAAAGCAGCAGCAGAGGAAACTTCATTATCTTTCTGTGGAAATAATTCTAGAAAACATTTTATACAGTAGAACCTCGTTAATGTTGGAGAATGTTGACAAGACACCCATTTGTAAGAGAATTGGGTGAAAAATCTCCTACAAGGAAAGGACTTTGTATAGGTATTATAATTAGAGAATTATTAACGGAATAAGTTTTGGAAAGAGGAACGATACTTCAAGATATGTTTGATTAAGAACAGCGAATTAATACTGAAAACAAGAATACAAATAAGCGGTAAAAAAACATAAACAAATTAATATTTTGAGAAATTTTAAAGTCGTCGCCCATTATCGGATAAGGCCGACCTCCGTGGCATAGTGGTTAGCACAGCGGCTACAACGCCTAGAATCTCGAGTTGGAATACCAGCGTGAAAATGGGTGTCCTTTCTGATTGTCACTTCATCATTTCATTACACCATCACTCATCTTCATCTTCGCGATTAGACGAAAGTGGCAGTCAACCAAGTCAATAAACATTATCGGATAGGCATCTTGTTAGCTGATTTTTAGGTCGAAGATATAAAGTCTATGTTTCTGAAAAACTAAAAACATTTACAAGTCTCTACTCTATAGTTGAATACCGTTCTCGAAGCGTTCACAAGCAATTTATGTACAAGGTTTTATTCGGCATTGCATGAATGATACTGCACCATTTTTTCATTCAAAAACTATTAACTAATTGTGCATTCTATTTGTTCATCCATATTTTCACCGATGTTCAGTTCTTGTTTTGTCGTGGAATATAATCTTCATTCGTGTCTTCTCTTTAGCAATGCTTTCCTCCTTTCTTATTTTGAACGTTTCACCGTTCGCAATGTCTCTTTCTGTTAGAATATTCTGAAATTTCACTTTCGTTTCTCTTGTCAAAATTATTGGGGGGCTCTGATCACTGAAATAAATTAATGAATGACTCACTCTCTCCCTTTTTTAAGTTTTGGCCTCAGTGTTCGGAATCTCATAAAAGCCCATGAATTCCTCAAAAATATCAACATTTTTATTCACAGTTCTAATGCAGAATATTCATTATCCACGGATAGATATGTCACATGTTTCGTTAACCATAATAGCAAAATATTCCCGACTTTTAATATCTGCTACCACGGAGTGCAAAACAGATCTCCCAAATATACTTATCAATGATCTCGTTCTGAATGTCATGTGAGAGCCATTTGTAGCCCAAAAGTTCCATCCACTACCCTAGTTCATGCACATCGTCTTTTGAAACTCTTTTTAGTCAAAATTTTAACAATACTCATAATTGCATACTTAGTATATAGTAATAAGTCATGTGTTTTGCTGTCTCTGGTCATAGCCCCCCCCAAAGTTGATGGTTTACTGGTCTCAGCCCCCCAAAGTTGATGGTCTAGAACATTTCAAATGTGTATTTAAAGTTAAGTTCCTGTGGCACAATTCAGAGTAAACTTTACAAGAGAAGCAAAATAATACATTAGATCCTCTTAAGCAAAATTATTAGGGGGGGCTCTGCCCCACATCGTTAACATGGGGGGGCTCGAGCCCCTCCCAAGCCTCATGGAGTCGGCGCGAATGCTTGTAAGTTTTTCTTATAACTTTGTTTTCTGTAAGAACTGACGTGAGGATATCACCTTATTTATTCTTCGTCCCAGGAGTCTATGTAGCAACGCCGCGCGTAACGATAAAAAAGGGGAGAGAGAGAGTGGAAGGAGCAAAGCAGGGGGCGTGTTAGTTCAGATGCATTTGCTGGCGATGAAAGGGTGATTCCCCCCTAGTTTTCCTATTCTTTTTCTTCTCACTTCCAACAATATAGCTTATGACATCACCACGTATTTTGCCTCTATATAGGAAGCAAAATACGTGCGAACATCGTACCACGATGGATAGTTAAGAGTGCGCGTCAAATCTCCTGCATATGGCCTTGAACGGCTAAACCAGCGAATCACAGACGTGTGGCGTTGCCTAGTTCAGAACCTGTTCCATTCGCTCAACCACGCTGTCTCTTTTCCGTGCGAGATTTCGACATGGCACAGCTGCAGTGCGCTGCTATTAGCTATCGCCATATGCAGGAGATTTGACGCACACACTAGTTAGACTGGGCTCCCATTTTCGTAGAGCCATACAACTACGTTCCTAGTACTGAGAGCAATAGACCTCGGTAAATAATTATAAATTACAAGCAAATACATGTATGTCTTTTGAATTTCAAGTTCATTACAAGCAAAGCATTAAGAAGTAACTAGTAATTACTAAGAACAAGAATTCTAATATCACTAACATTTAGATAAATAACCAGTAAATAACCTTGACTTCTTGGCACTTAAATTGAGTGTTCACCCCCCACCCCCTGTAGCTATATGTCGTATGGTCCTAGGGCAATATTAATTCTTTACATTATCACGCGTAACAATATCGGCCATAAAAAAAGCTATTGAAGTTTAATTTTTTAAAAAAATAAAAAATAAACTCCCCATTTTAAGTACGCTATTTTTAGCCCTAATGGCCAATAAGTAGACTAACGCGGATTAAGTTATTGATTAATTCATAGTTTAATTGAAATACTTAACTGCAGTAGAACTTTCCCCAGTGTGTATGTAGCTTCGCTACCGGAGTGTCGAGCGATTCTCCTTGCTCGGACACGAGGCCTCGAGATTACGTAGCGTGACGTCAGAGCATGTGATGTAGCGTTGCCAAGTTTATCATACAGCTATGAAATGGGGGGGGGGGATAAGCTGTGGACAGGCAAGAAAATAAATAATTATTTTTGAAACCATCTTGAAAAGTATTCGTTGTTCAGTACTGCACTACCGTCACGCTCTAGGAACTTACCCGATACCAGATACTATAGCAAATCTTTCATCAGTTATTGAGAACTAAACGAATACATACACTACATGCCTACAAAGTACATCTTACAGGAGAAATATCAACTTGAAAATAATCTTTGACACTTCTCCCTCCATGAAATAACTCCAACACTCACTCGTCCTACGATGCCGACACAGAATGACGGGCAAAAACCAGTGTTGCCACAATGTGAGGGCCTCAATTTCCCTTTGCTAAATGAAAAATTTCCCTTTTCTTCCAATTTTTACATTCATAAAGAAATCATATAATACTAATATAAATAGTAGCAGTAGTTGTACACAGGAATTCGAAAGAAACGCCCTCCCTTACGGTTATGCAACCCGGAATTTTATATCGTCTAGTTTCGCCTGGTAGAGTAGTTCCCGAGAGGAGCAGTGTTTCCAAACCTATAACCGTAGTGTTTCCAACCCCGTATTGGTTGGTTGGTTGTTGATTTGGTGTTTTAAGTCCACAATGCACAGTATGACTAATCGGGACTGGACCTACAGTTTAAAGTGGGATCCGAACCACTTTGTGCCTCCACCGGGACCCCTAGATTACAAGGCGACGACGCTGCCACTACGCCATCCAAGCCTGTATTGCTTCGTAGAAGACGAAACCTTCACGTAACTTCTTCATTCGTGATTTACATTTGGTTTACAGACTCACATTACATGACACTCTTTTCCTGTATTGCATGTTTTCTGGAGCATTTATTTTTCCTTCTGTGGAGAAAATTCTGTTATTATTTTACATCTTATTTTTCGCAGCTTCTCTACCATTTATTGGCTAATCGCAACAATGAGGATGAATGATGACTCGATGAAATTGATAAAAGGACAGTCATAAAGGAACCATGGGGAGCTAGATTCATATTTTTATTATTACTAATATCTTTCTCTTTTTTTACTTTACTTTTGGCTAGTCGCAACGATGAGGATTAGTGTATGATAAAATTCATGAAGGAACACTCATAAACAATCATATCCAGGCCGGGACTCGAACCCGGGAATTTCGGCAGCGAGATCAAAAGCCGACGGCTTACCACGCTCGGGCACAGTGATATTGTCTCAATTAGTGTATTTTTCCACCATATTCTTTCACACAATCATGAAACGGATGAAAATTAAAATGTTAAAATACCTGCCTACGTTGTTTTTTTTAGCTTGCAATATAAAGCCCTACTGCACGAAGCTAAATTATGGGAATACGAAACAGAACCAAGTTAACATATCTTGAGTAGTGTATATTAGTCGTTTCAACGCAGTACTTAGTAGGTATGCCTTTTTTTTATCAATCGAATATCACTTTTTGACATATTTTGACAATTTTTTGTCGATGTTTTAGCGTTTAGCGATGTTTTAGTACAAATTTTCACCATACTCATTTTTTTTCCACTCGTACTTGGTAGGTATATTATGATCTTACGTGATACAACTTAACCTATCCTTTTTTTTACGATTATTTAATTTTTTTTACGATCCTAAGTGATATAACTTAACCTATCATTTTTTTTATTTATGCACTGTTTGAACGTTATTATTTGAGGATCATATTTTGTAGGTATTTTTTTTTTATCAATCGAATATAAGTTTTTGACATATTTTGACAATTTTTTGTCGATGTTTTAGCGTTTAGCGATGTTTTAGTACAAATTTTCACTGCACTCATTTTTTCCATTTATACTTGGTAGGTATATCACGATCTTACGTGATACAACTTAACCTATCTTTTTTTTACGATTTTTTAATTTTTTTTACGATCCTAAGTGATATAACTTAACCTATCGTGGAACTCGCAAACACCCACTCTACAAAAATTCTACTATATGATCTTTCACTGGCTAAGCTAACCTACAAATAGGAATTGGCAGCACTGACTTATAAACCCACTGGGTCTTCTTGGCATGTTTTTTCATGATGTGTTGCCAGGCTATTGGACATCTTGGCGTATACAATGTATATATTTTGAGAGGGGGGTTATAGCTTTTTATGCTGTACGAATACTAAAAACTTGACAGTGACAACCAACAGAGTAGGTAAACCTACATCCAGGAACTGGCAACACTAGTTTCTGACAGTGAATTTGAAATAAAATATTAAACAAAATACATGAGTAAGCACTGTGATTACAAATAGTACCAGTGTTATGCCCCCAACTCCAACTGGGCAACTGGGGAAAATAATTGTACAACAATTTGTACCTAATTGTACAATACTTGTACCTAATTGTACAACATATACACAGACATAAAAGAGAGAGCCTTCCTGTAACTTACCTCATGTACAATTTATATGTTTTTACAACTGTGAAAAGAAAGCATATGTGTTCTGTATGCACACATTCATTCTTATTTTTCGAAGTTGAATGAAAACACGTGTTTTTACGCTCTCGTAATACTGACCTTGCCCCAGTGATTTTAAATTGCTTCCATCCGCTTTTTTTCTGTGTTATTTCCGCATGCACGCAACATTCGCTTTCAATAGTTTAATGAAATACAGAAGGAGTGTTAGTTTAGCAGGTTTTGAGTTTACAATTTATTAAATTAAACAATAATTTATGTAAGAATATACTTGTACTTACCGAACACAAAATAATAAAAAGCACATGTGAATCTTTGCGTGTGTTCATGTTATATGACGACTGAGTAAAAAAATAATGTTGACTCCCCGAAAGATAAAAGTTCTTGGTTCGACATCAGATGCATGCAAATTTTATGTTTTGCTCTCCAAAATCTTGATTTTTATGTTTGTGCTATTTGTCATACAGCAGAGGAGAAGAGGGGAGAGGGGAGGGGAGGGGGTACTATTAGCGCCATCTATTAGCAAACAATAGAAATAAAAAGTAGGGTCAAACTTTTTCAACACCCAAAAATTTTAAACGTCCTCGCTTAGTAATACGATCAGCAAAAGACGTTTGAAAGAGTACTCTTAGTCGACAAAGCTAATTGCTAGGGCCCATATATTGCTAAAATGTTCTTTGATTTGCATATTTCTCATACCGCCATATGTTGTTCTAGTTGACTTCTTCCAAAAAAATGCTAATTAGCGAGAGTTAATTAAGCAAGGCAAGTAAAAGAAGCAAATAGGACAATATGTGGTGGCGTGGAAATATGTAAAAATTCGATAAAATTCGAATTAAAATTGGGGGACATTTTGCAGTTTTTTCCTATAATGTACAAAATATTTACCGTACATAATCTTTTCCATTTACAACAGTATAAAATAAGAGGAATGTGTGACAATATCCATATTAATTAGGAAGGTATGTCGTATGCTAGGTTAGCTAATTGTGTCTTCTACAGCTTCACTGTTTAGAGGAAAGATGGAAAAAGAGAGCTCTACGGAAACTAACGCTCTTAACAATATTGTACGCCCCGTGAAAATTATATATAAATAAGGCATAAGCGTATTATCTGCTTTCATGTCAGATTTTCCCGACCTGTGAGCTGTAGTGTTTAGGTGACAAGCGACCTGCTGAAATATAATACTGTTGACAATATTGAACGCCCCGTGAAAATTACATATAAATAAGGCATAAGCGTATTATCTGCTTTCATGTCAGATTTTGCCGACCTGTGAGCTGTAGTGTTTAGGCGACAAGCGGCCCGCTCAAATATAATACCGTTGACAATATTGAACGCCCCGTGAAAATTACATATAAATAAGGCATAAGCGTATTATCTGCTTTCATGTCAGATTTTGCCGACCTGTGAGCTGTAGTGTTTAGGTGACAAGCGGCCCGCTGAAATATAATACCGTTGACAATATTGTACGCCCCGTGAAAATTATATATAAATAAGGCATAAGCGTATTATCTACTTTCATGTCAGATTTTGCCGACCTGTGAGCTGTAGTGTTTAGGTGACAAGCGACGCGCTCAAATATAATACCGTTGACAATATTGAACGCCCCGTGAAAATTACATATAAATAAGGCATAAGCGTATTATCTGCTTTCATGTCAGATTTTGCCGACCTGTGAGCTGTAGTGTTTAGGCGACAAGCGGCCCGCTCAAATATAATACCGTTGACAATATTGAACGCCCCGTGAAAATTACATATAAATAAGGCATAAGCGTATTATCTGCTTTCATGTCAGATTTTGCCGACCTGTGAGCTGTAGTGTTTAGGTGACAAGCGGCCCGCTGAAATATAATACCGTTGACAATATTGTACGCCCCGTGAAAATTACATATAAATAAGGCATAAGCGTATTATCTGCTTTCATGTCAGATTTTGCCGACCTGTGAGCTGTAGTGTTTAGGCGACAAGCGGCCCGCTCAAATATAATACCGTTGACAATATTGAACGCCCCGTGAAAATTACATATAAATAAGGCATAAGCGTATTATCTGCTTTCATGTCAGATTTTGCCGACCTGTGAGCTGTAGTGTTTAGGCGACAAGCGGCCCGCTCAAATATAATACCGTTGACAATATTGTACGCCCCGTGAAAATTACATATAAATAAGGCATAAGCGTATTATCTGCTTTCATGTCAGATTTTGCCGACCTGTGAGCTGTAGTGTTTAGGTGACAAGCGGCCCGCTGAAATATAATACCGTTGACAATATTGTACGCCCCGTGAAAATTACATATAAATAAGGCATAAGCGTATTATCCGCTTTCATGTCAGATTTTGCCGACCTGTGAGCTGTAGTGTTTAGGCGACAAGCGGCCCGCTCAAATATAATACCGTTGACAATATTGAACGCCCCGTGAAAATTACATATAAATAAGGCATAAGCGTATTATCTGCTTTCATGTCAGATTTTGCCGACCTGTGAGCTGTAGTGTTTAGGCGACAAGCGGCCCGCTCAAATATAATACCGTTGACAATATTGTACGCCCCGTGAAAATTACATATAAATAAGGCATAAGCGTATTATCTGCTTTCATGTCAGATTTTGCCGACCTGTGAGCTGTAGTGTTTAGGTGACAAGCGGCCCGCTCAAATATAATACCGTTGACAATATTGAACGCCCCGTGAAAATTACATATAAATAAGGCATAAGCGTATTATCTGCTTTCATGTCAGATTTTGCCGACCTGTGAGCTGTAGTGTTTAGGTGACAAGCGACGCGCTCAAATATAATACTGTTGACAATATATTGTACGTATATTGTATTGTATAGGAGACTAGAAGCATATAATTTGGCGAAAAAAAAAACCCAAAGTAAGGTCATAGAAAATAGTTAAAAAAAAAGTGAGCAATTATATTTTGCATTGCACAGCATTTGGTATTAAATAACATACCCCCAAAAAATCTCTGCATTATGCGTTCTGAAAAAAATTGCCCTACGTGCCAAATTACTGTGTCAAGTAAAAATTTTCAAAGGCACTGTCGTACTTGTGTGCCGGGAAAGCGAATATGTGCGACCAAACTGTGCTCTAAGTGTGGAAACAATTTTTCTATTGACTACTTCAAGCGACACCAGCTTACTTGCAAGAGCACTGGAACATCTCTACCGCAACCTTCCAAGCGAAAGGTAGAAGTAACCTCCCTCGATGCATCGCCACCTACCACATGCGTCAAGCTGACGAAGAAAGCAGACCGAATTGCGTTTGAGCATTTATTAGAAGACTTTAACATAACATCAGACAGCTTCTGCGATGTGCGTAGTTTTCTGGAGAGCGAGCGAGCTAAGATAATATCCATCCTTAACGATGCATTGGCTACATACTCCACTAAATTCTATGCCGTGCTATGCTGCAAGTATAAGAAACCGTCTGATGAAATACCGGTCTTTTTTCACAATGGCTCGGGATATGATTTCCATCACTTGGTTACACATCTAGGGTACGACAATGCGAGAATCAATGTCCTGGCGCAGAACGAGGAGCGTTATATTAGCATCAGCAAGTGGGTGCCGATCCCCAACTCAAGCAACAGCATCGAGCTTCGGTTCCTCGACTCTCTGAGGTTCCTCCAGGCAAGCATCGATGCTCTTGCTGGGAAGCTCAGAGACGACCAACTAGCCATTACTACATCAAGTTTCCCGAACTTAGATGTCGCACTCATCAGACGTAAAGGGGTCTACCCCTACGAATACGTCACAGACCCTTCCAAGTTCGAAGAAGAGTTGCTGCCTCCCCAGGATAAGTTCTACAGCCAGTTGAGAGGTTTAGGTATTACCGACGAGGAGTACAAGCATGCTCAGTCTATGTGGGTCGAGTTGGGTTGCCGAATTTTCGGTGATTACCACGATGCATACCTGAAGCTTGATGTGACGCTTCTAGCATGTGCGACGTTTGTTGTGGTGGGATCATTGGGGGAAATGTGATTCTCCCAATATGTCATCTGACTTACTAGCATATGCGATACGAAGAACAGGTGTGTATGTGGCTTACTAGGATTAGGCTCATGGTAATGAGGTCCTAGTAGCTGAAACGTTGTCGGGGTATTTTGCAATTTTTTTTCAAATATGAACACGTTAAACTGGACTGTCTCGGATTTTGAGTTTTGTATTCGCCCCCCGAGAAAATTCCATATAAAATAACATACCTAAAAATTATATTCACAGTAGATTCATTTTTTGAGTTTTGTAATTACCCCAAGAAATTCTATATAAAATAACATACCTGAAAATTGTATTTACAGTAGATTGAATTCTTGAGTTTTTGTATTCGCACACAAGAAATTCTATATAAATAACATACCTGAAATTCTATTTACAGTAGATTGAATTTTTGAGTTTTGTAATCACTCCAAGAAATTCTATATAAAATAACATACCTGAAAATTGTGTCGCTATATACTAGACTTTTTGATTTCTGTGATTTTGGAGAAAACAATGGCATCCACCACCAGTTTCAATCGTAAAAATGATAAAACTGAATGTGTTACTTGTGGGAAACTAATCTCAAGGAACAATTTATCGGTACACAGGGCAAGATGTAGCGAAACAGGTTCGAGAATTAATCGTTCGTTACCTTCTAAGCCCTGTGCTCGATGCGGAAAGATGATCAGCATTACAAATTTAAGTAAACATCTCAAAATTTGCAAACCATCGACCGAACAAGGAACATCGAAAAGGAAAATCGATAATTCAGAAACGGAAGCTTCCACTTCCAAGCAAATTAAATTATCTAATGAACGCAAACCAATTAGATCTGCATTTAACGACCAACTCCAGGATTTTTCAATTAAGTCAGAACCAGGTCGTGACATCCTTAGTTTCTTGGATGAAACGAAAACATCTGTACTAAATATTTTAAAAGATAAACTTGAAAACAACTCTATAAAAGTATACGTTGTTCTGTTTTCTGAATACGAGAAAGTTGATGGCACAACGAGTATTTTTTATCATCGTACAAAAAACCAGACTCTTTATTTGGCGGACGTCGAAAATTTGGACAACTTCTATTATAAAGTTTCCAACGAGCTGGTTAAGAAACATGACGATTTCGAGGCTAAAGGGTCGGGATGGTCTCTATGTGGAAGTCCTCACACGTTAACTGTTTACGTGAACCAATTCTCGCCTCTTCGCGCTTCCAGCTACGTTCCTCTTCCACCGAACATTCAACACAAGAGGGCTGTGTTAAATATACAGAACAGCGATAAAAAGTGTTTCCTTTGGTGTATATTGGCTGCACTGCATCCTGTTCATTGGTCAAATCATCCAGAACAGGTTTCTAATTACAAACAATACGAGACCGACTTTCAAAGTGTAATGTCTGACATTGAATACCCGGTGACATTGTCGGATATAACAAAGTTCGAAAATCGTGCAGGAAAACGCATCGCTATTAATGTGTATTCCTTCACGTCAGATAAATATCTTGTGCATCCCGTCAGGATAAGCGATATCGACGATGACGATGCCTGTGTAATAAATCTCCTTCTAATTTCAAACGAGGATGTTCATCACTACACGCTAATTCGTTCACTATCACGTTTGGTCAGAAGTCAATCAACCAAGCATGAACATTGCATCGAAGTTTGTCCGAGATGCCTAACCACGTTCGACGATCAAAAACAACTCGATTATCGAAAATACACCGGACGTCAAATTACTATCGAGAAACTTGCCGAACATAAAATTTACTGCGGCGACAACAGACCGGCTAGAATGTTGATGCCCGAAACGAACGAAGTCGAAGAATTCAAAATGCACAAGGCATTGTTGGAACATCCTGCAATCATCGTCGCAGATTTCGAGGCGTTCCTCAAACCACTCTCCTACTGCGAACCGGATCCCGAACTTTCCTCCACAACGCCGTACCAGCTTCATCAACCTAATAGTTTCGGCTATGTTGTTGTGCGACGTGATAAAATAAATGAAGCATATATATACCGCGGGCCAAATGTAATCGAACACTTCCTGGAAAAAATGGTGGAGGAGGTTGAGGTAATTGGTAGCGTACTGCTTACATCAAAACCGATGGCACCTTTAACTGAAAATGAACTTCAAAATTACAATTCCACTGAGGTGTGTCCGGTATGTGATCAAAGTTTCACTGATGAGAACAAAAAAATATTCCACCACGATCATTTCAGCGGAAACTACATAGGTGGAATTTGCAACACGTGCAATCTTAAAATCCAGAAACCTAAATTCATCCCCATATTCTTTCACAACGGAAGCGGATATGATTTTCACCACCTTGTGAGACATCTTGGCTACGATCCGAAACGTATAGGTGTCTTGGCCGAGAATGAAGAACGCTACATTAGTCTCAGCAAGCAAGTGTCGATTCCGGGAACGAAAAATACAATCGAGATGCGCTTCCTGGATTCGTATAGATTTCTCTCTGCAAGTCTGGATGCTTTAGCGAACAAACTCACCGACGATCAATTTAAAATAACTAGAGCTAGTTTTCCCAACGTAGACGTAGAACTCGTTAGACGTAAAGGGA
Source organism: Lepisma saccharinum (assembly GCF_977018435.1). Lineage (NCBI taxonomy): Eukaryota > Metazoa > Arthropoda > Insecta > Zygentoma > Lepismatidae > Lepisma > Lepisma saccharinum. The sequence goes on along the minus strand of NC_139251.1, from coordinate 36,432,760 downwards.
TTTATCCTTACGAATATGTCTGTGATGGTTCTAAATTTAACGACGACGCTCTTCCACTTCCAAGAGAATTTTACAGCAGACTCAGAGAGAAAGGAATCACGGACGAAGAATACCAACACGCGCAACTCATGTGGGAGAAATTAGAATGTAGGACACTCGGAGACTACCACGATGCCTACTTAAAATTAGACGTGACGATACTCGCGGATGTTTTTCAAGCGTTCAGGAAAACGGCAACGAATATTTATAAATTAGATCCAGCGTATTTCTACAGTCTACCGGGATTAGCGTGGTCGGCAATGTTATTCCAGACAAAGGTCAAGCTGGAACTGATATCGGACGTTGACATGTTGCTATTTATCGAAAGAGGGATACGAGGTGGAATGGTGCAATGCGTACAGAAACATGCAAAAGCTAATAACGTACACATGAAAGAAGATTACGATTCAAATCGAGCATCGAATTACATCTTCTACGCCGACGTTAATAATCTCTACGGACATGCCATGGTTCAGAAACTTCCTTACGGGGGATTCGAATGGTTAGATCCCACTTCGATAGACATTATTCATTTCGACGATAGCGAGTGTGGTTTCTTCGCAGAGGTAGATCTCCAATTCTCCGACCACCTGCACGACACGTTTTCGGATTTGCCTCCGACTCCCGAAATCAAATGTCCACCCGACTCGGTTCAAGACAAGCTTTTGTTAACATTGGACCCTAAACAGAGATACGTCGTCCACTACAAGAATCTCCGGTTTTTGATTGGGAAGGGTGTTCAGATAGTAAATGTTAGAAGAATACTAAAGTTTAAACATTCCACGTGGTTAAGACCTTACATAGAAACTAACACACAACATAGAACAGCTGCCACTTCCGATTTAGACAAGGATTTTTTTAAATTAATGAACAATGCGGTGTACGGAAAGACCATGGAGAATGTTAGAAAGCACGTAGACGTGAAATTAATTTCCGATAAGAATAAATGTCGGAAGTGGATAGCCGATCCTAGATTCAAGTCGAGAAAAATTTACAACAAGAATTTAGCACTTTTCAATCTACATATAAAATTGATGAAATTCAGAAAACCAATTTATGTTGGCGCAACGGTTCTCGACTTGTCGAAACTTTACATGTTCGAATTTCATTATGACGTGATGAAACCCTTCTACAATGATAAAATATCACTTTTGTACACGGACACCGACAGCTTCATTTACAGCATACAAACACCTAACCTATACGAAGACATAAAAAATCCTTCCATGCTTGAGTATTTCGATACTTCTGCGTACCCTCAACCCAACAGATTTGGAATTCCATCCCTCAACAAAAAAGTCCTAGGTAAACTGAAAGATGAATGTAACGGTGATATTATTGTCGAGTTCGCGGGTTTGCGTTCGAAGATGTATGCCATGAGAACAGAGAGTAGCGTCACGAAGAAAGCAAAAGGTGTGGGCAAAAATACGGTGGAGAACAAACTCACCTTCCACGATTACATCGATTGCCTTTACTCACAATCGACGATACTAAGTATAGAACAAAGAATCCAGAGCGTCGACCATATCATCACCACAAACAAAATTAGAAAAATTGCGCTGGATCCCGATGACGATAAGAGGTGCATCCTCGAGTGTGGTATTCACACATTGCCTTGGGGACATCGTCGTTTAGAAATAAATAAGAATTGCACACAGTGCAAATAATTAGCACTCACCACCACACACAACAATTTTCACTAACTCAAAAAAAAAAAACATTTTGTTACTCAGTAAAAAAAACAAAAACACTTTGACTGTCATTACAAAATAAAACTTTGACCGTATCCTTAAATAACCAGCATGCCTATGAACTTGTTCGGTTTCAAAAAACAGATCTTCATGGAAACTGCACCGTCCATACCAGATCATGAAGTCTTACCTTCCGTGTTACCTAAACTCAACGGTCTGTTGATCATTCACCTCAACAGCATTTGGACGAAACTGAATGACGATGTGGGCAAGATGTTTTATGTTTTTAATAACAATTTACATTTCTACGAAATTCCGATCGACGGGAAACTTCAAATCACCGTGAATCCGGAAAACGCAGGCGAAATCAAAATTTCTACCGGCAAGAACATTTTTCGAATTAAGCACGACAAGATGCTTTCTAACATTACGTACGATGTTTCTGCAGGAGATTACCTGTACGTGGAACTTCTCGGAGATTACGACAAACTCATTCCTTTTTTTGTAGAATTACGAATCGTCTATCCTATTATAAATAACCGTTAACCAAAAATGCCTAACGACATTTTCGGCAACACCAAGCGTGTAGACCACGCAGAAGAGATTCTCATGTTGGACATTCGAGTTAAGAAGTTGAGGACCGATTTGATCGCTTTGCAGGAGACCTTAAACAAAAGTTTAGAGTCGGAAATCGCTACGCTCCAAACGCAATGTCTCGACCCCATTCTGAAAATCGATTCCGAACTGAAAACGCTCATAAAAAATTATGTCGACGTACCTTCTTACGACAGCGTTCAAAATATACAGTTGAGCGTGGATTCGCTTCAAAATGATTTGGCCAAATTACAGCAATTTCAATCGAAAAATGAAGATTTGGAAAAACTGAAATTCGAAATCGAAGAACGAACTTCCGCAATAGAAAAGAATTTCTCTGAACTTCAAACCGTCGTGAACGATATAGACGCAGAACGCTTGCACGTCGTCGTTTCCAAATTACAAGAAGAATTCACCAGCACGTTGGAAGAAATTAAATCCAAGTTGCAGACTTTGGAAGATACAATGACGAACCTACCATCGTCGGACGAACTGCAGGTCATCGGTAAAAGCGTCGCGAACATAAAAATTCAATTGGAGGCCTATCAAGATTTCGAACACATTCAAACCACCATCGCTACGCTTCAGGCGTCCTTGGAATTGATCAACGAAGAAATTAAAAATATTCACGCTGAAGCGAGAGCGTTGACGAGCATTCAAGACACGTTGAGCACGGTTCAGCAGAAGATCGAATATTTAGAAAATTTGAACGTCGAAACGAATCTCGCTCATTTTCATCACGTACTCGACAACATACAGGGTGACTTGGAATCGTTACGGACGAGCGTGCCTTCGAGCGAAGATTTGGAAAAATTGAAAACGGCGGTGACGGCACTATCCGATTCGAACGACATCAAAAGTTCATTAAGCGATCTCGAGAGTAGGGTGGCCAATCTCCCCACCTCCAAAGAATTGCACGCTTTGAAAAGAAACATATCACGTATGCTGAAACGACTAGAAACGGAAACGGCGAACGTGGAACAGATTCGAGACGAAATTAGTTCGCTGGTGTCGACGCTGCCCACTTCCCAGAGCGTCGCCGACCTTCACACGCAGTTTACAGAGATGCGAAGCATCGTGAACGATCTTACCGAGAAGAGCTCGAAATTGAATCAAGTCGAGAACCTTCAGAACATTGTCGTCAACATCAGAGATCAAGTTGGAGTGCTGGAATCCACGCAGGAATCGACGCTGGCTTCTTTCGGTGCCAAGTTGCAAGAACTCAATAAAAACTACAAGCAGTTGAACGTGGAAGTGAAAATCAAACCGTCGTTTTCTGCCGTAACGGATACCATAGTCGAGCATTTGCTGCCCATCGAAAATAAACTCGGACAAGTTCACAGTAATCTGCTCGGTGTCGACACTAAATTCGCTAAACTGCATTCTCTGCAAGCCATCGAAATCAACAGCGTACCCAATCAACAGAGAATCTCCACGTTCGTCGAAGGTAACAAACTGTACATGTTGCATCCTTATCATCCGTACTACAAGTTTCTCCTCGATGGCACGATTCAGATAAACGAATTTTCGTACTGGTCTCACGGTAGAAAAGCTAGCGTTCCCACCATGACTTTGATATCGAATCGTGGTGTCCAGAAAGCAGGAAACATTCCTCTGGCACGTTGGAACGAAACGCGCAACATATATGAAATACACGAAGACGAAGATCTCACCGTTTTCGACGTGAGTGCCGGCGATAAGCTGATCATTCAAAACACGAGCGAAGTGCCGCCGTCTTTGAATCCCATCACGCTGGTGCTTCTCTTGAAACGTAATCTCTAAAAAAAAATGTCTAGGCAAGCCATCGTCGAAGAATTGCATAAACCTGCACGCCGTAACTACGAACGTTTGGCTGTGGTAACCAAGGGCATCGACGACCTCTGGCAAAGTGACCTCGTGGAGATGAGTAGCGGCAATTTGAAAAACGTACATAAATTGAACAAGGGCAACAAGTACCTCCTCACCGTCATAGACACATTTTCGAAATTCGCATGGGCTCTACCTTTGAAGGCGAAAACGGGAACGTGCGTCACGGAAGCATTCAAATTAATTTTTCGCGAAAGCGGTGGCAGACGACCACGGTTTCTGCAAACGGACAACGGTAAAGAATTTTACAACGCCGTATTCCAAAAATTTATTCAAAAACACAAGATTCGACATTATTCGACCTTCAGTCACATCAAAGCCAGCATCGTGGAAAGATTCAATCAAACCTTGAAAACACACATGTGGAAACGATTCACGCTTCGGGGAAATTACAAATGGGTCGACATCCTGCCGGAACTCGTCGACACCTATAATGATACGGTACACAGAACGATAGGTATGAAGCCAGCCGACGTTACCAAGTCCGACGAGCAGCGTTTAATTTCTACCGTTTACTGCCCAAAGTACACGCCCACGACAAAAAAAGCTAAATACAAAATTGGAGACCGGGTGAGGATCAGCAAATTCAAACGCACCTTCGAGAAGGGATTCACAAAAAATTGGAGCACGGAACTCTCTACGGTGGTTCGAGTTCTACCTGGAAACCGACACACGTATATAATAAAAGATAGTAGCGGCGAGATTTTGAAAGGGAGATTTTACGAAGAGGAACTCTCTAAAACGAAACACCCCGACACGTACCTCATCGAGAAAGTATTGCGTAGGAAAGGTGACAAACTGTTTGTCAAATGGTTGGGACTTCCGGAAAAGAGTTGGATCGACGCGGACGAAGTGATCTTGTAAGTACGTGGAACGTGGTGAAGCGTCTACCGGATCCAGAAAGTCAAACGAAGAAAAAGAACGGCAAGTTGCTTCCCGACAGCATCCGCTGTCTGATCGTAGGTCCATCGGGGTGTGGGAAAACGACACTGCTCGTGGACAATTTTCTCCTCGCACCGAATTGGTTAGATTGGAAGAACAGGCACCTGTACGTGTTCTCGAAAAGTTTGGAGCAATCCAAATACCAGCAACTGATGAAACTGTACGATGGTCTGGACATTGCAACGTTCGCCTCGGAAATAAAACCACTCGACGATTGTCGTGAAAATTCAGTCGTTGTGTTCGACGACGCCATCCTGGAAAATCAAAATGAAATTCGCAACTTTTTCACGCAAGGTCGTCACAAAGGAATGGATTGCTTCTACCTAGCTCAAACGTTTTCCAAAATTCCAAAACAGTTAGTGCGCGACAACGCTAATTTCATATGTTTGTTTCGTCAAGATCACACCAACCTCAAGCACGCGTACGATGACTACGTAGGCGGAGACATGAACTACAATCAATTTTCGGAACGCTGCTGCTCTACTTGCTGGAACGGTGACGATTTCGGATTCGCGACGATCGACATGACGAGGAAACCCAACGACGGAAAATACAGAAACAAAATCAACGACTTTCTAAACGTTGCAACGTTGTGAGAAACGACGTGTATAAATAACGTCATGACGAAACGAAAAATCGAAGACGAAAATCTCAAGCTTCGCGATTACCTCGCGAAACGCTTCAAAGGTTGGAAATCCGAGAATCGCGGATTCTACGAAGAGAAGAAACGTCAGGATCAACCCGTGATCGATGCCATCAGCAGTCTAGGTAAAGAAATTAAAAGTGTCACGGAACAAAATAAAAATTTGATTAATGAACTCGTACCGCTCGCAGCTAAAAGTTACGCCGTACCCACGCCCATTTCGAGTATTCCTTCGACGCCGTTCGAACTGAAGGATGCACCGGCACGACGTCGAGCCATAGGCAGCACGTCGTCGTCTTCGGATAAAATCGAGTTGGGACCTTTGGCACGAGACTACCTGAGCACGGGGAAATTCGACAAGGATGAAGTGTTCGGATTGTATCCCAGCATGGAAACCAACAAAGGCGGCGGTGTGGTGTGGAAGATTGGGAAATCGAAGGTGACCTTCGAAGGCAACGACATTAGAGTCAATTTAGGCGACAAGGATAGTTGGAACAGGTATCCGGGTACGGTGGGACTGTGGGAACTCGTCGCCAAAAAGCAGCCGAAAGATTACACCGACGAAGATTACCAAAGTTACAAGGAAATTCTGATCATGACGGATGCCTTGTACCAGAACAACGACGCCTCGCAGAATAGGGTGAAATCGAGCAGCGGCGAGAAGTACAGGAATCTCATCAAACCGATTTGGAACCAGGTCAAAACAGGCAGCGGCGTCAAACGCTACAACACGTTACCCAAAGAATTCGTTTGGGTGGACGACGTTAGGAAACTCGTGGACCGATTGTTGGTGATAGCCGGCGAAGAGAATGCAGGCAATCGTAATTTCTACAACGAGAAGGTTGGCATCGTGGACATGATCAGCACGAAACTTTCCAACTTCATCGTGAACGACGACAAGGGCATAGGTTACCTGATCAAAATCATCAACACGCTGCCTCCGAAATTTTGGAACGTGGCCGAAGGAAAGGGACTCGTGAACGACATCATCAACAAGTTACCTTTCGAGATGCATTTACCTGGCTACCAGTACTGCGGACCGGGTACCAAACTCGAGAAAAGATTGGAGAGAGGAGACAAGGGTGTGAATCCGTTGGACGCGGCGTGCAAAGATCACGACATCGCCTACAACACCACGCAGACGGATCTGGACGCACGTCACGAAGCAGACAAAAAATTGGAACATGCAGCTTTCGAAAGGTTCGTGAGCAGAGACGCATCGCTGGGTGAACGGGTCGCCGCACTGGGTACCACCATCGCCATGAACACGAAACAAAAATTGGGGTGGGGTATATAAATAACATACCGTAAAAAAAAAACTTGATATATAAATAACACACATTGTAAAAAAATAATCTTCGGTATATATAAATAACACACATCGTGAAAAAAAACAATTAAATTTCTCTTTAACACTTTGAAATTTTTCTTTGATATAACGACTGAAAAAATAAGTGATCTCCAAGCATTAAAACAAATGCTAAATTTGTCAGTCGAGTATGTAAAAATTCAGGAATTAGAAGTCGACAAACCTTACACGATAACTTCCGGTTCAATCGTTTCTACCCAGTATGGTCCCAAGGTACGCCTGTTGCTCAACGCACAATACAGTCTATTTTTACCAGATCGATACGCTAACATGTTATCCGACGAGAAGCTATCTATTTTAATCGAGAACAAAACTCGAATCGTGTACAAGGGGACAAAGGAACTTCTTGGCAAGAAAACGAAGCACGTAATAGAATTTGTGTAACGACTGCGAGGCCTTGAAAATATATAAATAACATACCGTAAAAAAAACTACACAAAAAAAATCTCAGAATATATATATAAATAACATACCGTGAAAATAACACATAGAGCATCAACATGAAGCCCAAGGGTGTCGTGTACCAGATACCATACTCCAATCTTAAAAATCTAGGTACCCTCGATGGGTTACTCACCAAGAAACAACGCGAGAAGAAACGTTCTTGCTTGTCGAAAGGACACGGAATGAAATTGCTGCTCAGCACACCTCAATTGAAAAGATTGCAGCGTTCGCGGAAACAGCAAAAGGTCGGAGGTTTCATATTCAGCATCCCGGCCATCCTGGCAGCATTGGGGGCCGTTGGAAGTTTGGCTGGCGGAAGTGCCGCCATCGCGAAAACCGTCATCGACTCGAAGAAGAACAAAGCGGAATTGGAAGAACAGAAACGTCACAACCTGGCCATGGAGAAGAAAAAGGGGAAGGGCATGATGAGAAAGTTTAAAAAAAAGAAACAGAAGCACTCACCAACCGAGACATTGAATCTCTGATCGAACCGTTACAAATTAAACACTTCAGAGGAGTTTTCATGTCCGACTCGTTACCTTCAACCGTGAAAAAAAAAGAATGCGGAGTAGTCAACTTGGACGGTCAAGAAAATCCAGGCACGCATTGGATATGTTACCACAAAAACGACAATGATAAAGCATTCGTTTTCGATTCTTTCGGAGGTGTTCCACCTACAAATTTAATTCATTATCTGAAAACAAGCAAAACCTCCATATACTACAACGACGAACGCATTCAAGATTTCGGAGACGTGAACTGCGGTCATCTCTGCCTCTCCGTGCTCGCGTTTCTCTCTAAAATAAATAACCCTACGATCGAGGATTTCCAGAAAGCATTGTGGAACCTCAAACAGCATCACTAGGATGGGCGTGTTCCATCTCACGAGCGAATCTTCGATCTTGAAACTCACGCTGCACGACGACATCGTCTATCCTAAATCCGTGGCTCTGCGTGCATTCTACAGCATGTACCTCATACCTAACGTCACGCAGCACAACAACAAAATTAGCGTCGGAAGCGAACACATCGTCGTCACGCCAGGACAATACAATCTTTCCACTTTGCAAGCTCAATTACCCAAAGGCACATACCTTTCTCAAAATTCGGTCACGCACAGAGTGGAAATCCTATCCGCGACGGAGACCGTGGACCTGGGCACCATGGGAGAACTTTTAGGTTTCGAGAACGACACCAAACTCGAAGCTGGCATCAAGCACGTAGCAACCAACATTCCTAAATTCTTGGCCATAGAGACTCTGAACGTACACTGAAACGTGGCGGAAGGCATGATCACGAAATCTTCGGACGGATTGTTAGGAAGTCACAAGCAGACGGGAATCATAGCCACTTTCAAACCAAGTTCCGAGTTCATGGAACCGATCATCTACACGCCCTCTTCGCCGATCTATTTTCCAGTATGTCGCAACCGCATAGACGACATAGAGTTGGTGGTGACGAACGAGAAAGGAGACGTGGTGGATTTCGCAGGTGCCACTACGACGGCCATCGTGGAGATCAACGTATAATAAATAACCATACATGTAAAATGGAGCAAATCGAAAGTTACGAATTGCAATCTTTCCCTCCCAACCGTCGCACGTTCGCCAATCTGAACGAAGCAAACAGGGAGATCGAATACGACGTGGACGTAGGCGACGGGTTCGTTCATCCTCACAGAGCGGACCTCTACCTTCAATTCGACGTGGTGATGAAAGAAAGCGGAGACGCGTTTCCCGCAGCAGCAAACTTGATACTCGTGGACAACTTCGTGCCTCACCTGTTCTCGCAGGTGGAGGTGAGGAAACACAACACCGTCATCGACAGAATAGATTATCCAGGCATCACGTCGACGGCAGTGGGAACTTTGAAATTATCCAAAACGGACGCAGCGTACTACCAGGCCGGGGGATTCGAAGCCGGGGCCAAAATATCGACGAGAAGTCACACGGTGCTCTTTCCCATGCGTCTGCTTCCAGGATTCTTCTCCGATTACAAGGAGATCATGTGGAAGGGAGGACTGAGAGTCACGTTTCGAAGAGCGGCCAACGACAACGACGCACTGATGCGATACGCTACTTTGGCTCCGGACGGCACCACGCCACTGCCCAACACTTTACCCGAAGCAGCGAAATGCGTCATCCGAAGCATGGAATTGAGAATGCCGGTGGTGGAATACGAAACGAACTACGCCCTCAAGTACAAAGTGGAGATCTTGAAAAATCCTCAGGTGTTGATTCACTTTCACGGTTACCAGTGCGTGCAGAAGATGGCGTCGGGAAGTCACATGGAATTCGACGTGACGACGCAGTTCAACAACATACAGTTCGACATGCCAGATTTCGTCGTGGTGCTTTTTCAGACCGGGCGCGATAACAATCAGGAGAAAGATTCCAGCAAGTTCGACGACTGCAAGATCAAGAACGTTTATCTGAAGAATGGACGCAACGAAGTGTTCCCGCGCGAGAATTACAACCTCGACGTGACCAAAGACGATTACCTCAAACTTTACGAAGCTTACACGGCTTACAAACGCGTGACCGAGGGAAGCGTGGACATGTACTACACGCCCAGCGAATTCAAAGCCCGGAGACCCATGACCGTCATCAACGCATCTAAGAGGAAGAAGGTTGTGGTCAACGATCGAACCAACATCAAGGTCGTCTGCGAGTTCCACGATGCCTTGCCCGAGGATACCCTATGCAGTGTCATCCTGATTGCAGAGAAGTCCTTCGCCTACGACGTGAAGAACGAGAGGGTCACAGAGCAGTTTTAAAATTCATAAAAAATTGCCACATACTAAAAATCAACATCCAACACATTTTAGGTTATATAAAATTTGTGAAAACCTTATAATACTGAAATATTAAAACAAACAGAGTCCCCCTTGTAGGTTAGTTCGGTGCGTAAATAAAAAAATGATAGGTTAAGTTATATCACTTAGGATCGTAAAAAAAAGATAGGTTAAGTTGTATCACGTAAGATCGTGATATACCTACCAAGTATAAATGGAAAAAATGAGTGTAGTGAAAATTTGTACTAAAACATCGCTAAACGCTAAAACATCGACAAAAAATTGTCAAAATATGTCAAAAACTTATATTCGATTGATAAAAAAAAAATACCTACAAAATATGATCCTCAAATAATAACGTTCAAACAGTGCATAAATAAAAAAAATGATAGGTTAAGTTATATCACTTAGGATCGTAAAAAAAATTAAATAATCGTAAAAAAAGGATAGGTTAAGTTGTATCACGTAAGATCATAATATACCTACCAAGTACGAGTGGAAAAAAAATGAGTATGGTGAAAATTTGTACTAAAACATCGCTAAACGCTAAAACATCGACAAAAAATTGTCAAAATATGTCAAAAAGTGATATTCGATTGATAAAAAAAAGGCATACCTACTAAGTACTGCGTTGAAACGACTAATATACGTGGAAAGTGTTAATACAAAATCTAGAAAAGAGCAATTTAACAGTTGCCTGATTGCTTTTCCATTTGTTGTATGGGAAGAATTGTCTGAAATGTGTGTGTAGTGGCAGGCAAAAGAGAATACAAAGATCGAATAGAGAGGCAACACTGTCATTGTTCTGCACTGCACAGACCACGCGTCTCGTCGAGTGGGCGGGGCACTGTGTGTGCGAGCGAGCTGCTGTTGCTTCTGCAAAAAGAACACTCACAAGCAACTGAATGACGCTCCGCTTAAAATCTAGTCAATCGAGAAAGGATTTGTTGAAGTGAATTGAAATATAAACGCCAGAATTTGGTCTAAGCCTATAATGGTTACTAGCAATAAGAGCTGATCAATTTTTACATGTGGAATTCCGTAATAAACGAGGCAACAGGCCGCACTCCACACCTTTAGTCTGGTAACACTAATAAATCATCTCATTATATGCGTTCGGTTATGCTGATAGTCATGTTTAATATATTACCTTCAAACATAAACAATATCATGGACTCACTCAGAGGCAGAATTCAATTTTACGCTTTACTTTCCTGAAGATATTGTAGCAATATAATCATTCCGCTCTATTTTCGTATTCTCAATTGAACTCGCACTATTTTCCCCCCTCCCTTCTCCCACCTTAAAAATTTTTGGGTGAGAGGCTACAAACTATACTATCACTGAATTACAGACAATACTTTACGACTCAAAGTGACGTGACCTAGAACGTAGTGAAAAATCACTGGTGCAAAATTCAACGTAATGATGATAAAATGAAGGTAGGAAAATGGATGTGCTAGAAAGTTTTACATACATACACACAGTTAGCTCCGTGTAGAAGATATTTCTTCACATTTTTCTCACCTTGGCTTCCTTGAATTCACGAAACTGTAAAGCCATGAACGCGTTAACCCCCTATAATCACGGAGTCCCAGGTTCGATTCCTGGTGGAGACACAACTGCCTAGTGGTTCGGATCCAACTTTCAACTGTAGGTCCCACTTCGGGTAGCCTTTTTGAGCATGAAATGGAATTAAAACAAAATTGGAACACGGTAACCCATCACAACACACGCGCAGAGAGAATTGAACTTAATGACTGACAACTACATCGAACTTTCAGCGAAGCTGGAATAAGGTCTATTTGCCATGCCAAATAGTGTGAATTTTCAGTTTCGTGGTGCTTTCTATACGAAGTGCAAGCAAGTTATCTAAAAAAATTCAAATGTGAGGGTGAGTCGAGCTATGTTTCATTCAATAAGACTCTTCACTTCAAACATATTTTGCTCTATAGCTGTCGATTTCGAATGGGCATCTAAGACTGGTTGCTTAGCGGACCGGATTTGGAAAAAATCACGGACTGTCATAGCGTACCATACCCCGTTCGATTAAGAAATATTGACCCTGGCAGACCTTGTCAGCTCCTGCTCAGAATGTGTAGAATAAGCATTCTACAGGAAATGGTAAGAACACTGGCCTTTGGTAAGAGGTGACGAGAGGCCAAGGGAGTGTTTAAATACGTGCGCATGAGAGCGACACGAGGTCTTTTAATCTGGAATCATCGGAGAAGCAGGAGCTACTGGTCTTATTTCTAAACCGAACAGGGTAAGCTAGTCTACACCCATTCTGCCATTTGCATTGCTCACTTCAGTCTAGAAACGAATCATGAGTCTATTTGAATGAATAGTTAGATATTTGTACCTGCCCGTTCAGGGCTGTCTCTACCATTAACTAGTACTAATAGCTACATCCCTATTTAAGATCCCGGTTCAGGGGAACGCTACGTGGTGGATTGATGCGGGCCTTTTCATTTTCTTTTGGAAATGAAAAGCGTCAAAGACTTGTTTTCTTAAACAGACATGAAAATTGAAAGGATAGGCATCGTTACGTGGTGAGATGCTTGGGCTTTTCATCCATTTTACGGAATTGTGATGAAAATTAGCGCTACGTAGTGGAGTTGCGGAATTTTTTTCATTTATTTCACTCTGAAATAAATGAAAATTGAAATTTGTTAAATAGTGACATGTCAGAATTGTTTTTTTCTTCGCGAATCTTTATTTTTGGGGAAAGCTGCGTAGCACGCAGTTTTAATGTTAATGATGGTTAATGTCGATAATCAGCTTTAATTCAGTCCTTACCCACCACACCCACCCAATAGGCTAATCACCCGCTGCATTAAAGCACATTACAATGCGGAGGAAACGAAAATAGAATGTTTCCTTTGGTAGCCACGGTCAATGAGGCAACAGCTCTGCGCTCTTGCTTCGTCGCGGTTTTCCGCGTCGGTGCGATGTGGCATAAGGTACGTCCGTCATTCCGCGCGCCGGAAGGTTCGATGTCGGACATTCGAGTGTCATATTCCGCCCAGAATTTGGCCAGCCCGGGCATGTCTACCGACGAGCCCTTGTCATTCCGCTCCTAGTAACGCCGTGGTTCGCTCGAACCCGGTACCTTCGGTCAGGCCCTGATGGCTATGACAAAACTACCACCTGGGAAATTATCATCAATTCCCAGGATTTTATCTAAATTTTGAAAGTGGCACTTGATTTTGATGACCCTTGTTTTTGCAGTAGTCTCTTGAACAATTTGGTATTTTTTTTAACGTAAATTTGGTGCGTAACTTATGATATTTCGGCTATAAACGATACGACTCAATCACACCATGGTGTGTGTACTTAGTGGGTCACAGCAGAGAGTATTGCTGAAGTTAATTGTGTTTTTAATTAATTAAAGTCCTTTAAAGTTTCAATTTCATATATATTTTTAAAACAGACCGTAACTTGTTAATGATCCGAAAAGTAACGCCGTTTGTGTTTATGTGTTTTAAGTTAAACTGTTAAAGATTATCGCAAGGAGGATATTTAATTTTATCACGTATAGTTTTGAAATGCACAAGGATCAGTGGTCGACTCACTCGTAATTTAAAATGACTGAAATCTCCTCGCCCCGAAGATGGGAGCCTTGGTACTAATAATTGTAGTGCAAATTGATAAGGAGATAGTCGAGAGAATACACGAGTCAGTCGCAGAGCATTTTTATTTTTACCTTGTTTAAGGAATATTTTTTTTACTAAAGTAAAGTTAATATGTGAAAAAACGAAACGCTAATTATATTTCTAGGAATAGAGGAGCAATTATATGTCCGCTACTATACGCTGGCGTAAGTAGTAAGAGTGACGCTACCATTCGTTTAGAGTATAACCCGCTCGTTGATTCAATGTTCTAGCTAAGAGATAATAATAGGTGTTTTAGTTGTACGCGCAGAAATACCGGTAGTGAAATATAAAAGAGTGCGCAAGTGTTTATATATATGTTTTAAGGAATAGAGGAGCAATGATGTCCGCTACTAAAGGTAGTAAGTGTGACGCTCCCTTCCATTAGTTTTAAGGTTAATTATGTCTTCCCCTACGAATTAATTGTGTACACAGAGGTACCCGTAGCAAGAGGAATGACACTGTCATTGTAGCGCAATGACATAAGAATGACTTAGTCTGCATGACTTTTAGTTTGTTAAACACCATAGTTAGGCGTAAGCCAACTTGTAATGAAAAGTAGAACGAGACGTAAGCGGTATTCAAGGCGTAGAGTATTTCACATATTAACGAGATTTTTTTGTTATTATCCATATATTTATTGTCTCCTTCAGCTATTTATTAAAGGATAGCTTAATATTCCTCCTTTTGCGTTTTCTAGCTTTGAATTTTAAATACCTTAAATTTCATGTGTATTTATATTATGATATTTATATTTCAAGTTACGGCATTCCTTAATGTTTAAATAAACACTCTTCAGCATTATTCAACAGATTTCGTGTGGTTATTTAATCGCATCGCAAATCACTAAATCACTAAATAGCGATAAAAGTTAAAAAGGTTGTTTAAATTAAGGCAAAACTGGTTGTCATTTTTTTCATTAAATAACGATGAAGTATTGCGCATAGTATAATCAATGAAGCCCTCCCCTTAGGTATAATCACGTTTACATTCCGTCAGCTTACGATAGGTTTAAACACGCAAGTTTAATCTCTGCACCGAAAGCACGATTCATTCGTTGTTTTCCTTTCGTTCCTTCGAACTCAGGATATGTGCAGTCGCAAGACTCAAGTCCAGGATTTTCCTCCCATGTAAGTCACCAGATTTCCGTGCGGAAATTTTCACATTCGAGTTAGCGGAAGAATCATATCTTATTTCAGTCTCGGAGAGAGATAATTTGATGACACCTTTCTTTGTTGTAGATGAACTTTACACTTAGCTGGCGTCGACACTGAAATTCCTAGCCTCCCAAAGAGGTGAGAATAAGAGTCTTTTCAAGGGCGCTTATTTATGCGTTTTTCTCGTTCCTTCAGAATTTTCAAAAGTTTCCCGAATGAAATTTAATTACTTCTTACAGATTAATTTCATGTTAATCTTCGTAAAGTAGGTAATAGCGAGTAATTGTGCTTCTATTTTAATCTCCCACACGTGATAGACTTTAGTTGAAGTAATATCATACGAAATCCTACAATTTTCTCCCGGCCCGACGTCATGACGTTCATTTACGGTTCCGTTTCAATTTTTTTCCTAAGGCGACCATAAAAAGTAGTTTTGTTTACCTTATTAGGCTAAAAACTCAAAAGAGTGGATTTAGACGCCTACAGTTGTCATGGGTCAAGTGTAATCTCTTACGCGACGAGCATTTATGCTAAGTGACGAAGAAAATCCACGGCGGTTTATAGCATTATTATTATTATTATTCCTCTTTTCTGTTTAACGCAATGCCTTATATTTTTTTCCTTTATTCTCAGAACCGTAAATTTACTTCACGGATAGCCAAGAAATGTTTTCTAAATCAATAACCCAGTTTAGTTTCAGTTTTGAATTTACTGTTATCCTATTACTAATTTGGAACTTCATTTTAACTGTGTATTTATGCTATACGTCAGGCGTATGCAAGCGCAAACAAACCTTGACTAGTGAGCGCTAACAGTGCGTCACTATGTCGCCTTGATTTATTCATCCATTCTATTATGTACCTTTCGTAATTAATGATTTTAACGTCATTGGAGCCATGTTATTTACTCTTTTATTTTACTTGTGGCTAGGTCCGTTTTAACAGCTGTGACGTTACCAAATTTTGGGTTAATTATTTTTTTTTCGTCAGTTCCTCATTTTTTACAATGCTTTGACATTTCTGACATGATATTAATGGATTTCGTCGGGATATTTTTCTGATACCAGGGGATATATTTTATACCATCTACATATTACTTTTATATATTTATCAATATTTAATCCTACATATTTTCGTTTATTTTATAGTGCCATGTCATAACTTTAGTTTTATATTGCACATTATTTTATATTTTGGGAGAAGCCAGGGGCTATATATAATTTAGTCAATATATACATATATTACTTTGATGAAGTCAGATTTTCATTTTAATGGTGTTCCAGTGTTAAGGCGTCAAATGACATTTTCCGCCTTTTATTTTCTTTAGCTTTCATTCAAACTTTGTTTTATACCTTATATCACTTATTGGGCAGTTTATTTTATTTTAGTTTACTTATCTTTACTCATGATTTTCACTTGCCTATAGAAGACGATTCCTTTACACATTTTTTATATATTTTTCAATATTGAATGACTGTGAGCAATGTAGTTTATTCCTATGTCCAACCTGTTTCCTCCCCTGTTCGGGAATTCCAAGAGTTCACGGAATTTCGAAAAGTCCAGTGATTTTTTGAGGCCGGAAGAAGAACGCATTCCTGAAGGCTTTGGAGCTCACCAGCCTCCTTTGGTTTTCAGCGTTGTATGTCACGTAGCAGCACCGAAAATCCTATTCCAAGTGACATCCCAGGACTGGAACAGCGTCAGAAACATCAGAAGAAATGTCATCTTACAGAGCAACCCCCCCCCCCACGACTCTAACCCCCTTAAGAAGAAGCATGAACATCTTTCATGTACATCGTCCCCTTTTGCTCTGTAAGGCCAGGCAATGTCCTTCACCACATATTGAAACTTTCCGGGTACAGTCAACGACCCAAATGTGTTGAGACCCAGCCCTGTGGATCAGCAACCTGCCAGGCCACCTGTGACGTTTCATCCTACCAGTGGCCATAATTACTGTATGCAATGGCGTCTGCTGTGAACTTTCGGGGGCCTATCCTAACATCCCCCCAGTGTTCGCCATTGGACAAGGCATATTTTTGGGGCTTGGAACCGCTACTTGGAGTGGCTTCCCATGGACTACCCTGTGTTCGCCCGCCCCACGGCCCACGTCTTTTCATCTGACCTTTGCTGACCAGTATTCCGAAACTTTCCACACCGGGATTCGAATCCGGTCCCCCAGTGAAAATGATCGGTCAAGGACCGTGTATGTCACAGAACAGTGCTTCGTACCCCAGGACTCCGGGGTTGTAATGTATTTGGACTGCCCTGCCGTCTCATTTCTCAGGTCATAGTGTGCACACATAGTGTGCTAAGAACGTCAGTGGCAAGTGCAAACATAACCTTCATCTATTTTTTAATCTTCGTGTGGTTGTGCGCAGTCCAGTCGAGTTTCGTGTTTACCACGGTCCTTTGCTCTCGCCTCGAACTGTCATCCTGATGAGGCGGAAGATTGCGAGCATGCGGCATTAAAGTTTCTCACGGATTATGTTCTGTGCTTATTTAGCACTTGTTCAGAAGCAAGTCGCATGTATCGCGTTACGATGCAGTGTGTTGAACTTTCCGCTGACTCCACGGACCTGCGAACAACACTTTATATCGCATGTTGACCAACCGTCAGCATTGTTGATTACGAAAGACTCTTCCAGCGTGTGGCTAATGAAAACAAAAGACTTTCTTTCAACTTTCAAGCTTGAGCTTAATTCTGTTCCATTTAATTTTCGGTGAAGGGTCTCCGACATTTTTTTTATTATTATTTTATTTTATGTAACTTTTTTTTCATGTAATAAACAAAAACCTTTTAAATTTTGGTGAATGGCAGAAGGTTCAATTTAAACTTTTCATGACTACAATTTCAATTTTAGAAATTGTCTTGCAAGAGGGGGTGTCGTACCATACCCCGTTCGATTAAGAAATATTGACCCTGGCAGACCTTGTCAGCTCCTGCTCAGAATGTGTAGAATAAGCATTCTACAGGAAATGGTAAGAACACTGGCCTTTGGTAAGAGGTGACGAGAGGCCAAGGGAGTGTTTAAATACGTGCGCATGAGAGCGACACGAGGTCTTTTAATCTGGAATCATCGGAGAAGCAGGAGCTACTGGTCTTATTTCTAAACCGGACAGGGTAAGCTAGTCTACACCCATTCTGCCATTTGCATTGCTCACTTCAGTCTAGAAACGAATCATGAGTCTATTTTAATGTATAGTTAGATATTTGTACCTGCCCGTTCAGGGCTGTCTCTACCATCAACTAGTTCTAATAGTACATCCCTATTTAAGATCCCGCGTTCAGAGGAACGCTACGATAGTTCCAATCACACTACAGACATAGCAAAAATTGATCGCCTGAAGATGAGAGAAGAGGTGATCTCTTGATATGTCTCGAAATATATAGATAGAATATATAGTCAATCAAAAAGAAAAACAATGGATAATGTCCAATTAAGTATAGAAACGCTGTTAGAACCGGAGCAGGGTTATTTTGACAAAATTCTGTTTCCCGGCTGGCTGCTTCGGAGAAGAGGGCTTTGTGAAGTTGCCGCTTCTTGCCCAAGCGGTAGGCCTAATTCGTTGTTTGGCCACGAGTTCCTTCGTAGGTAAACGCGGCAACAGAGGATCACTGCCATAAAGGTGGTTCCCGCGCCGGCTGAAAGAGCGACGGGAAATTAAAGAACCATTGTCACTAACTTCAGACAGACATCTAATCATTTCCTTAGGTTTCGAAGCTGATCCGAAGGGACAACAAATACCAAAAAAACGACATGAATTAAATGATCGATTGGTCCGTCCTTCTGTTGATGGATGGCAATCCATATTAACAATAATAATCGTAAGCTTATCATTAAAGAGTCAACAATCAAAGCTAATACGCATCTATTGATCAGAAATTACTAGAGAGTTAAAGTTGTTTTTGTACCTCTTTGTTATTTTAAGTCGCTCTTCTGCCACTTTCGGCTAATGAGGATGAGTGACGATTAGATTAAATTGACACCATGATACCAATACTGAAGCCGTGACTCGAACACGGAAATTTCGTGGTATCGGAAGTGGACCATTTAACGCGCTTGGCCACCAAAGAGAACCTTCTCTGCGGCCAAGCGCGGTTAGTGATGGACTAACGATCCAGACACCGAATGTTCCGGGTTCGAGTCCCTTCACAATCTAAGACATAACACTTTATCAAAACTTCATTCCCCTCCCCTCCACCTCAAATTTAATACTCAATCTTCCCAACAAAATTTCCATGCCAATTTTAGACTTCCTGTTGATATTGCTCCCTCCAAAAAAGCAATCTAAGACGTAATAGTAATACACAAGAGTTGGGATTCCCTGCCCCCAAAATAATTATCAATCCAGCTACCTGAAAATCCCACTAACTTCATTAATCGCCCACCATAATTTCCCTATAAATCTAAGGCCTAATATGTAAGAGTTGGATATCCCCCCCCCCATCAATATTACTTATTACCCGTAACAATTCCCCTGACAATCTACAAATTACTATTTGTATAACAGCAATGGCTAATTGATAACGTAATTAAACTTGTTCCCTGTTTACTCAGTCAAATTTTCATCACAGTCTGCGCCATAATGCCCCTCCCCCTGGGCACCACTGATTTAGAACTGTGACAACGTGATAGGTGTAATGTAACTAATAGTTAAGTGTTAGGAATGGGTGCATGTTTGCTGCGCATTTGAATTTCATGTGAATCATATCTGTCAATAATGTGAATATTAATATTATAGAATATAATATAATGGTGCAGGTGTGTGAAAAAGTAACCATGAGCACCAAGGTATCAATAAAAAAGAATTGGAAACATAAGTTGCATATGGAGATGTGTGTAATTAGTTTTGTTCTGGGATGTAGCAAAGAACATCGGTTAAACCGTGCGGGGTTTCAATACTGTGTCCACCCGCCGTTGGATTCAAGCACTGCATCTAGTCGACGAGGCAAGGATTTCACGAGCAGATGTTTGGTCTTCTCCTTAAACTCTCCCAAACATCAAACACGTGAAAATGTTTTCGATTGGGAGACTTCGCTGGCCAATCTACTCTTGAAATTCCTGGGTGCTGATTAAACCAGGTGGTGTTCGCTTTCGATGTATGGACGCTGCTGTTGTCTTGATCGAAAGTCACGTGCGAAATCTCATCTTCAAGGTGTCTCTCTCGCACGCTGGGAAGCGTGTGGTTTGCCAGCACTGCGATGTATTCCTGCGAATTCATTCTCGAGGACACTTCCACCAATCCACCTACTCCAGACGAACTGATCCATCCTCACACCGCCACGGATATCCTGCCACTCCTAGCATGGGTAGAAATGTTCTCGGGGCCGTAGCGAGTGTTGTTGCGCCTCCAAACATAAACCTGACCATTTTCGTCAGACGAAAATACTTTTTTGTCGCTCAAAATTACTTTCTGCCAAAATTCTTGAGGAGCTGGTAAATATTGTAAAGCAAAACTGATCCGTGCTTCGTGATGGAAATGCATCATTGCTTCTTTCTTTGCCGCTCGACGGTGGGAACTGTTGCAGCATGGCACTCCAGTTTCAACTTTTGGCGAATCTTCGTTGTAGCCATGAAGGGATTGCCCTCGCTCATCTCAATGATGCCTGCATCTTCTTCCCTGGTTGCCTTCCTCGGCCGGCCTTTGTTGGGTCTTCACTTCATTCCTTGGTCCCCTTTTTCCTCGTAACACCGAATCCAACGCCTGACGCATGAATCGTCCACACCAAGGGTCGTAGCAATCTGTAGTGCAGCAGATCCGCCGCACAAGAACATGCGGACTATCTTCTCTCTTGTAAATTCCGAAAGTAAGGCATGTTGAAATGATATCGTAAAGGAACATTCGGACCGAAGGGACATGCTGCACGTGGCACATGCCTCTTGAAAACACCTTATCATTGGTGCATGTAGAGTTTCACGCCCATTCCGGTGCAGAAAGTTTCATTTTATTGGTTCCGTTGCAAGTGGCATGCTCAAGGCATAGATACGAGTAAAACTGCTGCAGGATCTCGAACGAAGCACCCACCGGGGCTCGAATTAAAGCCAAAGCTTGGTGGCAAAAGGCAACCGTGAAGTTACTGCATCTGAGATTTACGTCAAGCAGGGCTTGCATGGTGTGTGCAAAGAAACTCACGCTTGCTTTAGGAAATAAGGATACTATTGAATCAATGCAATATAAAAGAGTATATACCGTAAAATATACATTATTATTGACTCATGCATTCCCTGAAAAAAATGCATTGTTTTCTCGCACATTTCTGCCCGCAATGAATATAAATATATAATCTATTAAATTAAGCAGGTGCATGCAGATTTAAAAATATTGATAAGATGATTCAATTGAATTAAATTGAATTGTTGTTTTTTAAGTCCACTTGTGCACAGAAAGGCTAATTGGGACTGGACCTACAGTTTATAGTGGGTTCCGAACCACTATGTTCCTCCACCGGGTATCGAACCCGGGACCCCTTGATTAAAGGTGACGACTCTACGATTGCGCCATAGGAGAGGCCCTAGTCCTCTTACGGAGATAATTCGTTCGGAGCAATAGAAATGCCCTATCAAAACAATTGGGGAATATTATTTTCAATGTGGATATTCTTCGGAAAATATGTTTCTAACAACAGTTTACCTAAATAGTGGGGACTTGGGGTGAGAGAGAGGGACGGAGTTGGAAGAGAGAGAGAGGAAAAGCACACAATTTTCTGTTCAGTGCGAACCTTTGGGATTGCTTTTTCCTAGCGCACCAAAAACACAATACGTATAACCCAAATACAACCCAAACCTTCAATGGCAAAATTGTGAGTCAATCACTCAACTGGAATAAAAAGTACGGATTTAAATCTAGGCCAGAAGATAGTTATTGCGCTACCATGTGCCAAAAAAATCAACTTTGCCCGCGAGAATTGTCATGCCTGAGTGATATGTAGTTTACGTTAGTTGAGAGAGTTGCTTCAATTCCATTGCCTGCCAAGAATAATGATAGCGCTGAAAGCATAAAATACAGAAATGTGCATGTTTGGCGAGCTATGAGAAAAGCAGATCCTTGTGTTTTCTTTTCAAAATTTACTAATTTTATGTCAACTTTTACATATAGCCAATGGCGACAGAGGATGAATGATGCTTCAGGGAAATTGATGAAGATTGAAGAAACAACGAAAAAGAAAAACTCATTATCAGAGGCTAGGACCCAAGAACCCTGGCTACGCAGCATGTTATGATATTTAAGTATATCACGGATTGCTGCTAAATCCATTCCTAGATATTTGTAATGAATGAACCCCCGCCCCCGCTACGAGAAAAAGAAAGACCATAGGATGTGAAACATTCACAATGTAATTGCATTGCTTTACATCGCTCTTGGCTGTATTCCAAATGTAGTAAGACATCAGCGATAAGTGAGATTTTTTTTTGTGCCAAGGTATAAGTGTATTTGAGCGCAAGGGCTACCTATTTCATCATTTATAAAGAGTTAACTTCGTCGTTACACTAGCACCAGGCACAAATGCATCAATTTCTATTTCGGTTATTTTACATCACTCTTCTGCCTCTTGAGTTAATCGCGATAATACGGATGAATTATCAATTTATAAAATTGTGACGGGACAAACTCAGTGATACATTCATGCCTGACCAGAGTTCGAATCTGGAACATATGACCTCGCTTCGCTAGAAAGGCTGGCAGAAATGTATCGGAAAAGTGTAGGAGCACCAAGAACCGGTTTCACCCAGCACAGACAATGAAATCATTTACAGCGACTCGCTGTGGCAGTGTTGCTCGTCACCCGCTCCCCCTCACTCGCAGATAGCATAGCCTTCTCAGCACCCACCTGCTGATGGAAGAGTGGAACCACAAGCAAAACAACCTGCGCAGACCCACTACTCCTGTGCACCGTCCTCCCGCGAGGAGGGGCGGGGGAGAGTGGACCATGCTTCCTTATGGCCCGAGCTGAAGGGAAGAAGGGAGATCTGCGCGGGTACTTTTCGTCCCAAGGATTTTTTTCGTTGTGGTCGATCTATACTTTTCGTTTCAGGCATATTCCG
This sequence comes from Lepisma saccharinum, assembly GCF_977018435.1. Classification (NCBI taxonomy): domain Eukaryota; kingdom Metazoa; phylum Arthropoda; class Insecta; order Zygentoma; family Lepismatidae; genus Lepisma; species Lepisma saccharinum. Next base: position 36,409,524 of record NC_139251.1, on the reverse strand, counting down.
ACTGGAAGGTTTCTGGCACCCCTCCGTCCCCCCCTTCTCACCATGGTTAATAAATGAGACCCTTGCACTTTCAAAGCCCTTTTCGCAAGAAAAAGCTGGCATCAATTTTACACCACCTTACAATAAGATTTACACGGGAAACATTTCCTAACATATTTTCTTGATTCGGACTAAGGACAAATTAAAAATAGTCAAAGAATTAAATTACTGAAAATATGGAAAAGCGCGATACCGAAATCTGTAATGAGTGCGAAGGGAAAATCGAAAAAGGGAAAAAAAAATTAAGTATAAAAGTATTCGAATAACCAGATTAAGAGAGAAAGTTATCACGGCTCGAACAATGCAAATGAAAAAAAAACGGGAATACGAATTGAAATATACGACAATCGGAAGTAGGCTGAAGGAAGCAAATTTTAATAAACGTGGAAAGAAAACATAATCAAAGGAGCGCTGGTTCGATTCGCGACGGAAGCTCATATTTGTTGTTCGAATCCCACTCTACACTGTATGTCCAGATGCATTTACACTTAAAACAAACTTCGTGGAACTTTTTCCAAATCAGATGTCGCCAAAAATTTAAAAACAAAAAGAATAACTCTGAAGGAAAAATGCCGAAAGCGTTATTGCAAAATGAAAAAAAAAATCTTCACATATTCGTTCGGAAGTGGTAAAAGAATAATAAAAAACTCAAGCATAAATGTTAATAACACTTGTTATTATTACCAGAGACATTCTCAAAATAAACTTCTTGTCCGTTATAATCAAATCAAGAGGAAAGCAAGATCTCCACCCGGTCGCGTGAATCTGTGGCTAGATTCAAGAGTTGGAAACACTACGCTTCTCGCGAGCTGCTATTCCTGGCGAAACTAGATGATATAAAATTCCGGGTTGCATAACCGTAAGGGGGGCGTTTCATTCGATTTCGAGTGTACTATATTCGTTGGACCATGTTTCTTATGCATGAGAAAATGTTATTCATGCTTATAGCAAGCCTCCTGGCTACCGCACCAGATGTCCCAGGTTCGAACCCTGATTAGCCGTACATGACTGTACAATTGTTTGTTTGTTTCATCGCCCATTTCATCTCCATCGATGCTGTGCAGAAGAAGTAGAAAAGCGTCGAAATAAGCAAAGTAGATATGAGGCCCGTAGCTAGAGAGACAAAAGCCTAGGTCTCCATTCAGCCTTTTTCCCCCCTTGGGACAACAGAGTCAGAATATCGTAACATACCCTTCGGTATGTGGGATCAATACTATTGGGTGTAGCTCAGTCATCATTCATCCTTGATTGTGGAGCAACTCGCTATTCATGGTAAGCTTAATGGTAAGGTCCGAGAGGTGATAATTACACATACATGAATGGCAAAACACAACACCTGAGTTTTAAACTGGATCAGCATGGTTAATGGAATAGGTATACCTGTCTCTGTATAGTAGCTCAAGTTCTGCGAAGAATGGTTATGGTCGTGACTGTACAAAATAGTCTGACTTGCGACTGACTACAGTACGTCCTTGCCCAAATCGTACTTCTGACTCTCTCTCAACAATGCTCGTAACTGACTGACCACTACCCCCGTCCTCCCAGACATTTATTCCGATCGAATTTACTGACAATGCCGAATCAGTTACCCGTAGCCTCTTCCTTGATTGCGGTTGTTTACAACGATGGCGATGAAGGAAGCTCGGCAATGTCTGACAAGCCATTCCTCTGATGTTTCTAGACATTTCCCGATTTTATAGATTGTTACGATATGGAACAGAGAAATTTACACTTCGCAGTGTTAAGGGGAGAAGGAAAACATTAGGTGTTACTCGACGCTTGTTGAAGATTTTCAAAGACGTTACCCCATGACACTTCCTTTGGGGAGTTACCACGTGAAAATGAATGTCACCATTCAACTCGATACATAACATTCCCTGTTCGACCACGTCACGAAAAGATCTATCATAAATCCTTTTGGAAGTATGAGGTTGAAACGGAGTTACAATTATGCTTGCTTACTGACATTCTCAACTTATCCTGAAATGTTTTTCTCTGTGATCCCCTGTTATTGTAGTTAGTTTTATGAAATTGTTGCCATTCGTTGACTTTTACGAATCATTAAATGTACCATATTTTTTAAAAAGATTGATTAAAGTTTTGCTATTTATCGTCGTTTTTCTGCCACTTTTAGCCAATCGCGTCGCTGAGGATAAGTGATGATATGATGGACACCCACAAAGGACACCGATGACCAGGCCGGAATTCGAATCCCGGATACATGGCGTGCTAACCACTCCGCCACCGAACCCGGGCTTAAGTCGCTTCATTCATCTCGAGAGAGGCCCAATCTTCAACGTCCAAATTAAGGCGCGGGAAGTTACGTGATTCCCCGGTTCGATCGTTTGACCCATCACCGCCATTGTTGCGAAAGCATTTTCTATTATCGCAGTTGCACCCGAACCAAAGACCATCTTTCCAGGTGGTTGCCAGCTCGGGCTGCAAGTCGCAAACTTCAGGAGAACCTCTCGTGGCCCGGTGTAATTGACAACAGGGCCCTCTATCGGGCCACGGGAGGGGGTTGAGAAACGCTGCTCTGTCTCGGGAATGCCGCACACAAAGGCAGAGAAGGGGAGAAAGCGAGTGGGCGATGCTGAAAACAGCTGGTAGCTGCAGACGCGTTTTTCCTTCCGTGTACTCACTTTCCCTCTCACGAGTTCAATGGTCGAGCCCTCTCGGGCAGAGGATTTAGATTTTGGAATATCATAGCGGTTTTTCGAGAGGAGAGGAATTTCTACTGACGTCGGCCAGAGGTCCAACGCGATCTAAAACCACTGAAATGCGTTTCGAGTTCAGCCGCGAAGGGTTGCTAGCAATCTTCTCTATTGAAGCGAAGATCCAATACCTTCCGTTTCTAATTGCAACGGGCAATGTCGAGCACTGTTGCCTCAAAATCCTCCTCATTTCCTGCGTAGCAGAGCGCTCTTTCCCCCGGCCATTGAGACGGAAATTGCCGACGCTTTTGGCTTCTACTACGTCATCGGGTTGCCAAGCGCCCCCTCTCCCCCTGTTGACTTGGTAGCCGACGTTTTTGCCCTGCTTGCCTCGGCAGGAAACTGCTGTTGATGTTCCGACCTGAAAACAAACACAGGAGGAAACTCGTTGCGTTCGCCCGTTGTCAGGTTGTGGCCGCTTTCATCGCATCCGATACCAATGGTCCACGTATTCAGTCGCAGACGGCCTTTTTTGGAGCAGAGTTCTTTGTTTTCATTACTCTCCAGGAAGCAGCACCAAAGAGGGAACAGATGGGACAGCTGCCGCTCCCAAATGTAAGATTCAATGAACTATTCAGAAGACCTACATACTTTTGCAAGTGAACATGTAAAGAAAATTCTTCTCTAAACGTCCTCAGTTTCCCCAATCGGACGGAAAACCACAGCCAAGAATCTGAAGGGATAGTTCACACCGACAAAGGAAGACTACTCTGTTTCGGTAGTTTGTGGAGCAAGGATGCGCATAACGCTAGAGAAGGGGAGAAAGCGAGTAGGCGAAGCGGAGCAGTGCGCACAGCTGAAAATGGCTGGTAGCCGGAGCCGCGTTTTCCCCTCCATGCACTCACTTCCCCTCTCATGTGTTCATTGGTCGAACCCTCTCGAGTCACTACTTGCGCAGAGGCATGTTTTCGTTCGCTCCCTTCAGATCCTTGGGACAGTGTAGTTCGGAGTTGTCTTGCGTCTTGCCACTCTCAACCCCCTAACCAAGGTTAGCTTTATACTCACTAAATTATTACAATAATTTTAGAATATCATATAATGATAGGAGGATATTAATTTTTCCAACGCCCACACTTAAAATATTTCATTATACATATTTGGAAAATAAATACGCAAATGAGTTCACCTTGATTTTAGTATGTGAGCTGGGTATCCTCAAATTTCCCCCGAAATTTCTATATTTTTCAAGATAATTTCATCTACAGTAGCAACGCTGATTCAGACTGCATGATGTGACCCTACCGCCATCTGTCACACAAGGTTGCCAATCCTTGATGCAGTGTTGCTATATAACATGCTTTTTAACTACAAATTGTGCTATTCCCAGAACTTATTGAATCTGTCTCGGACGTTAAAAATTCAAAAGCGAGGTAGGAAAAGTGAGTCGTATAGGGGAAGTTGCTATAATTTTGTTCTCCTCGTGCACATGGAGGATCGCCTGCAAGCTAAGCTGAAACTCGTCACTGAGTTTACGTGGGTAGAGGAATATAATCCTGTTGGAAATCGTAAGGCTTCCGTTATAGAGATTCATCCATTAGAAAGTTTTTTCGTTGTTCAAGTCACTGCTTGCACTTCGATCGGTAGGCTCGCATGTCAAACGGTGAGTAGACTCTTTCCCTGTATTCTAATTCAGACCAAGACTTTACGTAATCGCTATTGTTACGTTATTAGTTATATTCCTGGTACCCATCTAATTCGCTGCTCTATATTGGTCATATTAGTAAAAGAACAGAGGTATGCCAAAAGGAGGTTGGTGGGGGTTATAACCCCCATTTGGTCCGGTATTTCTAAAAAAAAGCTTCAAAAGAAGGGAAAGATGGCAAAATGAGGACTCATCCCTTAAGAAAAGTATACGTCGCGGCGAACTATTTGACGCTCGAGCGATATCTTCTCCCTACGCTATTTCACAGCATCGTCGCGGTCGATGTTATAACGCGACGTAATATAAGCAACATAAATAGTGTTTTGTGCAATAAGAACACATTGTTTGTCTGTGCATTGTGTCATAACGATACCATTACTGCCAAAACTGACGGTTATAGATTTACAAGCGGTACAACATACACAAGAAGGATGGACTGAAGCTCATGGAAAATAATCTCTGCAGTTTCTCTTTTGTTCTTTGACGCCATCAATCATTCTTTTCTTGTTCTTCCTGCATTGCGAATGCTGAAAATAGCTTTGATCTTTAGGAATCAAATGGAAGCGTCTTGCTGGAGCCTTGTGTGAATATATGCACACAGTTATTCCCACAATTCCAATCTTTTTTGTGACTGACGATGCTGGACAGATGATTGAAAAATGGCGTTTCCCTGGAACGGTCTTCTCTGTCTCATTTGTCTTCATATCATGTTCCTGCCTCAGAAAGATGAAACATTGTTGGATCCAGAGAGTTGGAGCTTGTTTCGCTTACTCATAATTGAGTGGTTATAGTAAAAATGCTAGGATTGAAACAGAATATCCTCCATGTCGTAGTATGTTGGCCAACCGCCGGCTTGTTTTGCTCAACGTCGACAGACTCGAGCAAGTTAGACAGTAAGGGTTGGGATGCGATGTGGTGACGTAGGGGGAGATAAACCGGCGGTTGGAAGAGAAATTGATGAAAGTGGAGTAGGGATTCGTTAACGAGAGTTGCACTTCCAGAGGGTTTTTTTCCTATGATAAGAGTTACGAGTTTTCGGAAATGCAGGTAACATCCATGTTGCTCAGGATGAGGGGAGGGGCTGAAAAAATCCGCCGAGAGCCCCGTTATTGTTAATTTGAAGATACAGAATTATCGATTTCTTGATTTTCATTCTAGCTTTTCTGCCACTTTTCGCTAATCGCGACGATGAGGATGAGTGATGAAATTGATGAAGGGACACTCTGAAAGAACACCCATGTTTCCGGGCTTCCAACCCCGGGACCCCTGCGTTGTAGCACGTTGTGCAAACCACTTTGACACGCAGGTTGGCCAAGTTAAAAGGGACAGAGAAAGCTTGTTACTTTTATTGTTAATAACAAAAATAAAGTTCAGTTAGTTATTATTTGAACAGAATAACGAAGTAAAAAGAGTGTTAAATCGAAAAAAAATGAGTATAAAATACAGGGACCAGTTTGTTTTTCTCTTCTGCCATTTAAACCAAAGAACAAATACAAGGTGTCCCATAAGTTTGGAACCGTAGGAAAAGAACAAAACAAGTTAATGTTATTAACTTATTATTGTACAACACAGTTAAATAATGTGTTCAAAGTCGCCACCAGCAAAATAACTTGGATTGGCTCCTCCTTAGTCAGTGACATGGTTTACCTGTAACAGAGAAGAGGGTAATATGAAAAATACCTATGGTTCCAGACTTATGGGACACCCTGCAGTTTCACAGTTTTCAAAAAAAATCCTAAAATTAGAGTTTTACGTGGGAGGGCACACAAAATGAACACTGTGGCTAAAATTTCCTCCTGACGTTCAAAAAAAGTTTTGAACGAGGTGTATAAAAGTTATTAACCAAACAGAATCACTACACAGTTAGGTACACTCAGCTTATATGTAACGTAACGTTAATGTAGTTTCTGAAGAACCGGAACTACAATTGCAAGATTTGCGTATTCACTTAATAACAATGAAATTATAAGCGTATGCTGACGACGTCACTATTTTTGCAAGACTTCCACAGGGTATGGATACACTTGAAAATGTTATAAAAAATACAGCTTTGTGACAAAACCCATTGGCTTTATTTAGATTAGTTGTTCCCAATCTTCGTGAACCCGCGACCTGGTAAATTCGTTTTTTAAAACTCGATGCCCCGATCCAAATAAATTTACTGGTAAATAACTTTCGGATTTTTAAACCTTATACATTAATTAATATGTACCCTTGAAATTTAATATTAATAAGTACATTATTGCATTACCTAGGAGCATTAGCTAAATTATGTCTAGGCTTGTTGACAAATGTAAAATTTTATTCAAATTAGAATCAAATTGAATGTTATAGTTTCATACATCAAATATAAATAAATTAATTTGGTAAGTGCTGATTTTCATTTTTGTGCTTCATTTTGCACACCTAAAAATTCTAATTAATCACAATATTTCCACTTGAATATATTTGTTGATGAAAACTGCTGTGCAAACTTCATTGACCGTGGGGCAGTTCTGCCAACCTCCAAATTTGGAGGCGGGAAGCAACGCTCCCTCCCCCCCCGGTTAGATCGTTTCATCCATCACCGACATTGCCGAGAAAGCATTTTTTGTTATCGCAGTGTAAACCTGAAGGAAATGCCATTTTTACAGGTGGTTGCCAGCTCGGGCTGCAAGTCGCAAACCATTCGCTGGCCGATATAATTGATTCCTGTCCCAGGGCTCGGTACCGGGCCGCGGCCCTGTCGTTAAGAAACACTGATTTAGATGATAACTTATGAACACAGCAGATTTCGAAAAGTTAATACCCTGAAAATTCTCGACACAATCTTTACTCACTCCTTCTGGGAAAAATGATTGCTCAAAACTAGTGTTACGCGATATATATCGTCCAGACGATATATTACGATATAGAAAAAAATATCGTCCAGGTGATATCAACTATAGAGCGACCACAAGGAAATAACCTTGGACGAAAAGTCCTAGCGCAGCTTTTCCTTTTTCCGTTCAGCTCTGGCCATAAGGAATCATGCTCCATTCTCCCCCTCCCCTGGTCGCGGGAGTACGGTGCACAGGAGTCGCGGGTCTGCGCAGGTTGTTTTGCTTGTGGTTCCACTACAGACGATATATCGTCAAGATATTTTTAGCCATATATATATCGTGTTGGCGATATATTGTCACGATATTTTGGCGATATATGGTCACGATATTTTGGCGATATACAGGGTAATCCGCTTGAGATCTCAGAAAAGTAAACCGTTATATACAAAAGGTTAATGTACGTATCTCCGAGCAGCTTGTAATATACGCTGATATAGTGATATTCGTAGTAAAATGCAACTGCTGTTACTACGAATATCACTACTATTATTAAGTAGTAGAGATCTACATAAATATATTTATGAGAGCAATACTTTCTAGTCATTCGATTGATAAGAAATTCTAGGAGCATTTTTTGTTTCTTTGTTAGTCAACGGTTATTTGTATATGATAGGCGAGACATTTTAAGTGTGAAGAAAATCCATAAAAACAATCAAATGTATTAAATTAATTGATGGGTTATTATTATTATGAATGACGCGATTGATCCTGTTGGCTGTTTCTCTATTGTACAGTAACTTGAGGACAAGAAGCGAAATAGCTGGACCTCGTGATTGCGTTCTACGTGTTCTATATTAATTGCATGTAAAGTTATTAATTTTCAATTTTTATTACTCCATATAAACCATATACATTGGCATTTGGAGGGTTCAGTACAGTTCAGGAAAAACAATATACTTACAAAATTTCTATAATTTACAATCTAGATATTCACTAACGCTATAATGTTCCTTATTAACTAATAGTTTATTTAATTTATTTTTGAAACTTGTCATACTTTCTGCTTTTATATCATTTGGTAAATGGTTGAATATTTTAATTGCCATCTGTTGGGGTCCTTCTTGAACTAATGTTAGCCTGGTGAAGTAAGACTTTTAGAGCTGTTTATTTCGGGTGTTATATGTGTGTTCTATTGAACTTCGCAGAACAATATTTTTTCTCGAATATAATGACATTTCATATATGTACAGTGAAGAGAAGATTAATATTTTGAATTTCTTAAACAACGTTTTACACGATTCCCTAGGCTTTATTCCTGCTATAATCCTAATGGCTTGCTTTTGTATTCTAAATGCTTATAAACTTCTCGGTGAGTTCCCCCAACATTCTATTGCATAATTTTTTAGTGAATGAAACATTGCATAATATACCTGAATTAGTGAATTTGTTTGAAGTGTTCGTTTTAATATTCTCAGTGCAAATATTTTGGAATTTAGTTTTTTAACAAGTATATTTACGTGGTTTGACCAATTTAGATTTTCACTTATAGTTACTTCTAAAAATTTTGTTTCGCTAACTAATGTTACTGGAAGATGGCTATTCTTTACTACATCTTTAGTTTTACTGTTTTGTTTAGTGTGAAAAAGCAGGTAATTTGTTTTCTGTTCGTTCAATAGTAATTTGTTACTGTTAAACCAATATTTCATTATTCTCATTGTTTTCTCAATGTTGGCTTTTAACTCGTTCACATCATATCCCTCTATTATTGCGCTATTATCATCTGCGCACAACAAAATCTTTGTATTCTGTATATTTAATGGTAAATCATTTATGTACAAAAGAAAAAGTAGTGGGCTTAATATTGATCCTTGGGGAACTCCATATTTTAATGTCTTTAGAGAGGATTTGTATTTTCTTACGTTTCTATCTCTTTCGTGGCTAATTTCAACACATTGCATTCTGTTTGATAAGTATGATTTAATAATTTCAAGCGCGTTACCCCTTATCCCATAGTGTTCCATTTTAGAAATTAATATTTTGTGGTTTACTCGTAAAATATTCCGAGAACTAATAATTTTTTATCGTTTATACCTTGGAAGATGTTTTCGATTAATGTATGTGTTGCACTTGCTGTGCTTTTATTTTCAATTAATCCATGTTGTTCTTTTGATAGTACGTTGTGTTTATTAAGAAACTGCAGAAGGCAACGTTTTAGTAACTTTTTCTAGAATTTTGCTTAGCACAGTTAATAATGAAATTGGTCTGTAATTTTGAACCAGGGATTTTACTTCCATTTTTAAATATTCTAAAATGGGTGCTAACAACTCCTTGATTTCTTTTAATACTCTGACTGGAAATTCATCTCCTACAGCCTTTGAGTCTTTTAAATTCCATATCTCTTTCGATATTTCATTTATTTTTATTTACTTACTGCATCTTCCAAGTGATAGGTAATTATATCTATAGTCCATATTATGATAGATCATAATTTGTACTTTATAACAATATACTTAGCTTAGACTTTAATCTAAAGTCTTGTTTATAACGAAGGGTAAAAGAACACTATGTAGATTCAATATGGCCTACATGGGAATATATCGTGAATAACATTCGCAAATGTGACATTTGTTACTTTTATGTTCACGTAGAGTATGTCGGAGTCACTAAGGACGATGAAAGACCTCATTAACCCAGACTGTAATGTGTAATCGATGGTCTTGTGATGACATGTCATTTCCTTGTTTATTGGTTAGTAAACGATCTTATTAATTTGTGCAATCTCATTATGTCGTTATTGAAATAAAAAATAAGTGTATGAATATACTTATCTACCTATAAAAATAAAATTTTAATACTTTTTTTACAATTTCTATTGCATTTTTGATGTGAAAGAATAAAATATATTACCAGGCCATATTGGATAAATGTTTGTTTTTAACAAAATCTTCACTGCACCCATGTTATTATTTGGAACAGACTCCAATTTTCATAAAAATCCAGAAACGTTCCTTCTTTTGAATCTTGCGATTAGTTTTAGCTTTCTGACTTTATGCACCATTAGAATCAATTGCAAACCTTAGGTAGGCCATATTGGGATCAGGTACCTTAGTTTCAGTTCTTGCTAAGTAATGAATGAAAAAAAAAAGTTTTAAAAATTAAGTAAGGAAGTGTTTCACAAGAGAAAGCTTGTATTTGTTTTATAGAGGTCTGTCTTCAATTTTGTTTTAGCTAAGGGGTTTATCCTCCTATTGTGTGACGGGAAGAATAGCCTTTGTGCTGATGTGCCCACACCAGGGTTGTGCAATTAGGCGTAAAAAAAGGTTTTCAACATGACACGTAAATTACGCGTAAAAACTGGTAAAATACGTAGAAAATATAAAGTACGTAAAAAATTAGAATGAAACGTAAAACTTAAAAGAAAACATGATTTTTGCGGTGGCTATTGTTATTTATGGCAGCTGGAATTGGTAGAAAACAACAAAAAAAGGCTTTGAAAAACTTTCCTTCCGACCTTGTATGGGCTCTTATATTGGAATTTCACAAACTGCCATATTTACATTCACATCATAATTAGCCTATGCAAGTGTATAATACGCATGAAAAATGAATTTGAAGCATTTACTAAAACTTTGAAATCCAATCCGAATAAATTGTTGTTAATCGTTATGTTATCTTATGAGTACAACTGCTAGTGCAAGACGTATATATCTACATGTTTCTGAATTTATAAAAATATGTGAAAGAACAGTTCTGTTTTTTAAAAAATCTGAGTGAGGGTAGGGCGTGAGGTGGCTGCATAAAAAAATCTTCAGAAAATAATGATTTTGTGCTAAAATATGTAAGAAAACTAAACTTTAAAATGCAATATAATTAAAGTGATTTTTATATTACTAGTTTACGAAAGAGAATTAGTTTTTTACATCTGCGTTAGGGTAAAACACGGTGAAGCACAGGGACCCTTGCTCATCGCACGGAGTCCAGTCAAGCCATAAAAATGTCAGGATATAATGAATGAACCGGCTGTCGGACAGGCACACTGACCGCCATCGGACAAGCTTGCAAACGACAACTCTGTCAAAAAAAAAAAGTGGGGAAACAGGAGGGTGTCTTCCAGGAAAGGGAGAAGTGACCTTGAGTGGACCAATCACAGAGCCTTCCACTTGAAACAACGGACCCAAGATCAAACCGTGTTTGTTCCTGGGAACCTTTCGCGATGATCGGGGCTCCACTATGTTTTCCCCCATTTAACTCCATGGTTTTGAATTACCGGAAACTTGTTCCCGTGAGTTTCTGGCGATGAGAGATGATGGCTGTGCTTCACTGTGTTTTTACCCTTTGTGGAAAACATAACGAGTACATTCGTAACATCCCAGCTCGATATCGTGTAAAATCTTGCTCTAACTTGCCCAGACCTGCAGTAGGATTTTGTTGAGAAAGACGTTTTGCGACAGGAGACGACGACCTTGCGGAAAGGTGACTCAAAGTGAAGAATAAGTGACAAAAGGCGCAGGGGCGAGGGGCTAACAGGTGAAGACGAGGGGAGACAGGTGCTGTACGATATCGAACAGGGTGAGTTATCATTATCCGTCTATCTGCCATTCTCAGTGAGAAGGGTTGGGATAAAACAACCGAATGTCATTTATTTGTTAGATCAGTTACCTCGTATCTGTATTGGGGCCGCTGCGGTTAGCGAGTGGTGCAATTTATGGAATGAGCTACTCCCCCATTGGTTCCATCCCCCGTTCTACGAATTTCCTTCCAACCCTGGCCCACACTGTAAAAATCAAGGAATTAATAAACTAGGTGGTGGGAATCCTTCACAGAATCTAGGCTCGCTACCTGATTAGCTTCAGTGTATAAAGTGAGCTTCGATGCGAAACTTCGCCTCCATCGTTATTTAAGCGGAATATGTTATGAAATATGAAGCTCTGAAAAACAGAAGAGGAAAACATATGCATGCATGGCTACGCTCGGAACTCGATCCGATGCTTCAATTTGTATTTGTTTCCAATTAGCGTCACCCGAAACCCGAAACATGCCGGCACATGATTGGTCATTAGTTGCAAAAATACGAGACTGCTGATCTATTGTAAATTGCACGAGTCTATCTATTTATTTACTAAATTTAAAACGTACCCTTTCTCCCATCGCATTGAATGAAATCGGGTGAAAAGGTAAAAGCTAATAATTAATGTTTTCTGCTTAATAGGCATTGTGAGATTGAAATCGTCGCTTTTTCCGTTTTTACAGTGTTCCTGTTCTAAAAGTGTTTTGATCACCACTTTCTTTCTCAGCTGAATCTCGACAGTTTAGCTGAGTACCCTTCTACTAACAGACAAGTAAATACGGTATGCGCGAAAATATACAGTACTGAAACTCGCGCATCTCGAACACGTGGTTGCGTTTGTCGACGGGGCATAGCTCCAGCTGCACGTGTTCGCAGTAGTGAAAAGGAAGTTGTGTTGTGCAGTTGTTGTTGGAAATGGGTCTCTCGACGAAGGAAAGAGTATTCATAGTTGAGCATTATTTCCGCTCATACGGAAGCGGTCGTGAAGGTGGACCGACTTCGAAAAAGGTGACTGGTCTATATGCAAAACAAATGACAATCGTCCACTCCACATGCCCTAACCTAACCTTAGGTTTCCTGACAGTTATGCAACCCAAAAGGCACGATTGTTATTTGGGTTGCATATAGACCAGTCACTATATTGTAACATGTCTTATACTTTTGTTCATCTTTTCATTTCAGTACTGTATATTTTGGCTCATACTGTACATCAGTTGATTGATTTTGGGTGTGTCAGCACTTAGGCTATTTTGAACCCGTCACATTCTACCGAGTCCAGTTCCTTGCCATATCTAAAATGTAATTAATATAACATAACTGTAATGTCGAATACATCAGATGAAACAAAAATGCATAAATCCTGTTGCGGTGGTCTAGTCGTTAGGGCGTCTGACTGCAATGCGGGAGACCTGTGTTCGATTCCCGGCGTGGGTGATCTAAGGTCGGAATGCTTCCTTTGTCCTCGCATAAAGTGGCTCTGGGGCTCACCCAGCCTCAAATTAATGGGCACCTGGTGGTAAAGGCTGCTGGAGCTTGGTGCTGATTCCATCACCTACAAAGTGGCAGAGATCCGGAATATGTGGAGGGGGCCCTACCCGCATGTGCCTTCATGGCAAGGTTCTATTTGCACGGGGAACGTTACGTTTACCTTACCTCAGAAGAAATGTTTAAGTGTATTATCGAGAAATATGTAGGATGGTGCATCAATTAATCCATTACAGTACGAGGGGAGGCTGGTAAGTATTGAGCCTTACCCGGATAAAAATGAGCTAGGAAGCTATAACTGCCACACTATTCTACTTATTCCCTCAATGCACTTGCGACATCTGTCCTGCAGCTTCTTAAGACCCTGAAATAAAATTCTTCCGACTGCTGGTGTAACCACTCGTTTGCAGCATTAGTTGCCTCCTGAACACTGCGAAATCGTTGTCCTCTAGGTGTTTTAATTCAGATTGGGAACATATGATAGTCATATGGAACCAGGTCAGGCGAGTAGGGTGGATAGGGCAACACTTGAAAGCCTAAGGAAGTCAGTGTCGCCATTATTTCACCTGCAGTGTGTGGTGAGGCGTTGTCGTGCAATAGTCATGCAACTTTTCTGGAGGTTCTGCCATTTTCACTTTGGACCTGGAAAAACAAATGGAAGTTAAAATTATGGAAAGTCAATTTTTGCTCCATTACATATAAAAGAATTGACCATTAAACCCTGCAAATTTCAGTGTCCTAACTCAATTTTTTCTGGGTAAGGCTCAATACTAACCTCCCCTTGTAGAGCTCTCGACAAGGAAAAAATACCATGTTGCTTGCCATCATATGATGCACTTTGGCGTCACTTTAGCAAAGGATATACAAACTAGCATCAAACTTTAATCTGGTTCTTTACAGAGGCCAAAAGACACACTAGTGCACCAGACCATACGTTTCTGATGCTTTAAACAGATTTGATGCATTTCATTTTCTGTTTGTGCGCGAATACTACACCGCCGCTGGTTCTGAATTGGGTGAAGGGATAGTAGGAAATAAAATTTGGTAATAGAGAAAAATTAGATCAACAGTTACACATACTCGGGATTTCTAACAAAACATACACTAACATTTAGCCTAACATTTAGTGTGAGTTTTGTTAGGTACCCCATATTTTAATGTGTAACTATTAATGCAATTTTCTCTTCTGCCCATTTTTTTCTTACTAGCTCTTGACCTAATTCAGAGCTACCAGCCGCTGCTAGGATACTATCTAGGCTCGTCAAAATTTAATTTACTGGATTCTTGATTGAGTGATTTGCTTAATTTTACTTCGGCTTTTGTGCCACTTTTGGCTAATTTGCAAAGATGGGAATGAGTGATGATGACATGATGACATTTATGAATGGACACTCACAAATGTCCATGCCCAGGCCGGGATTTGAACCCTGGTTCCCTTGGTTTGTAGTGCGATGTGCTAACCACTATGCCACGGCGGCCGGCTACTGAACTATTAGACGGGTACTTGTAGGTTGTGATGTAATTAATGTATGTATGTATATACATATATAGATACCCGGTGGAGGCATGTAGTGGTTCGGATCCCACTTTAAACTGTAGGGCCAGTCCCAATTAGCCTTACTAGGCATAAAGTGGTCTTAACACACCAACTCAATCAAATCAATGAATAAATCAATAATCAATATATATATATATATATATATATATATATATATATATATATATATATATATATATATATATATATATATAACGGGTGTCCCACTCGAAAGGGAACCCTGAATTTGTTTTGTAAAAATGGAAGTGAAGAGTAAAGGAAACGAAATTTGAACATGATTTACCTGTATTTGTGGGAAAAGAAATTACATCACGAAAGATGTTGGAAATGACCTCCACCAACTTGTAAACACAGTTGAACACGACGTTGCAAGTTTGTGAATGTAGCTGTCAGAACCTCGGATGTCACTGCATGGATTTCACGGCGGATGTTTTCCCGTAGCTCATCGAGGGCGCGTGGTTTGTTCTTGAAGGCCTTTCCTTTAAGGTTATACCATAGGAAAAAGTCCGGTGGGATCAAATCCGGTGACCTTGGGGGCCACAATCCTTTGGAAATTACTCTGTAAGGGAAAAACGATTCCACCTCAGACATGCTCACTCCCGAGGTGTGTGACGTTGCACCGTCTTGTTGGTACCATCCGAGTGTCAGTTCCTGATCGTCTAAATGGTTCAAAAACTCTCGGAAAAGGTCAATGTAAACTTCACTGGTCACAGTAGATAATAAAAAAAGCTTACGCTTCACTGAAACACGACGACTCGCTGAACCTGCCTGTTGACCTTCAGTCTTTACGACGTACAGTGTTGCTACCTAATGACGTGACAATTTATGGGTTCCCTTTCGAGTGGGACACCCTGTATATATATATATATATATATATATATATATATATATATATATATATATATATAAAATATTGTGTGTGTGTGTGAAAGCAGTTCAGATTGTCCCCTCCAAGCTTTGGTAGTGACATTATTATTGCGGAGGGGTTGAACCCCCAGAACCCTTCTCTCTGTACGTGGTTGACGTATTCTAAATACTACACCGTGGGATTTTCTGTGGGCAACAATGCTTAAAGCCTCTTTCAGTTGTTTTGTCATGTACTCCGCTGTGTGAGATACAGACTGTTTCAATTGATTTTTGTATGAAAATCTCCCAGGTATTTTGGCTTCGAAGACCGTGAGTAAAACGGTCATTTCACGGTCTGATGGCACCAAAGATTAAAAGACTCGGAAGGTCAAAGGCAGAGACCAGCAAAAGCCTCTGAGCATCACCACCGAGCCATAAAACCTCCGACTGAAATCGTAAGTTTCTCCAATATCCATCCTGACCATCGGAAAAATAAATGGCGTAAGCCAATAAGGACCTTCTAGGAACGACTACGTAATGAGGACTAAAAAAAAGAGAGAGAAGAAGCAGGTCTGTCGACAGGAAGTGGAGAACAGGAAGGGGAAAGAGAGAGAGAGAGAGAGACTGACTCTTTGACTTCTACGGCTGAAATGACACACGATGGAATCCATAACAGTTTCAGCACTGTTGCCAACTGCATCATTTTTCACCAAAGTTTTTTTTTCTGTTCCACTCAGCTTTCTTCTGCAGGCTCCGTGGCGGAGTGGTTAGCACATTGCACTACGACGCCAGTGGTTCAGTCACCGGCAATAAAAATGGGACACGTAGATTCTGAAATATTTGCTTCCCTGAAAGGCATTATGTGTGTTGCCTAAATCCACGGCGGTGGTAGAAGTTGCCATTAAAAATTTGCTATTGAAATCTGTTGAGAAGGCACCACACATAACGCTTTGCAGAGAAGCGAGTGTTTCTGGAGCTAGGCGTCCCATTTTTATTGCTGGTGACTGTACCTTAGTACAATGTATGAAGTAGGTGTCCTATTTTCAGTGCTGGTGACGTTACTTCAGTACAATGTACGATCTAGTGTCCTACGAGGCACATGTAAAAAAAAGGGCCATGGATCTTTGTTCGAATCATGTACTCTGTCGCAGGAGTCTTTTGGAGCACTTCTCTCACGCGTTGATTGGCTGAGCCCTCTCAAGTTACTGCTTGCGCAGATACTTGCTTTAGTTCGTTCGCTCCAGAGATTTTCAGGACAGAGTGTACCAAAGTTTTTTCTCTGATCACGTGGTTCTAAAACACTAAATTTCCAATGGTATTTAAGCTGGATCCCAAACTAAGTAGGAAACAAAAGAATACAGGGTGGCGCAAAAGTCAGTTTACCCATACACAAATTCAAGTGTACATACAAAATACAAGTAGTTACACAAAATTCCAGTTTCAGTGTTTTTTCTTCAAAGTGTCCTCCATTTGTTTTCAATACATTGTGTGCAACAATCAACAACATAGTTGCAAATACGATGAAGTAAACTTGTATCATTGTTGATGACATGAAACGCATTGATAATTAAGTCTTTCAATGAATCCAAATCTGCCGGTGATGATGAGTAAACCATATCCTTAACAATTCCCCACAAAGCAAAATCGCTTGGCGTCAAATCACAAGAACGCGCAGGGCAATCAATGGTACCACTACGTCTTATCCACTCTTCAAATGTGTCATCTAAAAAATATCGGACATCACGTCCATAATGTGGAGGAGCTCCATCTTGCTGCAATACAAAACAGTGATCTGAATAAGTTGGGTTGTTTTCAAGTTCAACTAACACAACATCCTGCAGCATCTCGAGATAAGATTCCGAGTAACATGTGAATCAAAGAATGTGTTTTTTGGGTAAACTGACTTTTGCGCCACCTGGTATGTGGAGAGGTCGGGAATGTGATTTAATTCTATTCCTCACTATAGCGTGATTTTGATAATGAATGACAATTTCAATAATTGTCTCACATGCAACAGTGGATATCTCGGAGGTTATTTCCAATGATGTGGAGAAGATCAGTCCATGAGGATCTTGGAGAGGGAGGGAGGGAAAGCAACAGGGGAGCGGGTAAAGTCGCACGGTACTGATCACACCACTTCCATTATGGCTTAGACCAAGAATGTGTGGAACGCAATAAGGTTGGAGATTTACACTCAGGGGATCTGTGGAGCAAGGCCGCGCATAACGGTAGAGAAGGGAAGAAAGCGAGTGGGAGGAGCAAAACTGTGCGCACTGCTGTAAACGGCTGGTAGTTGCAACCGCGTTCTCTCCTCCACTCACTTCTCCTCTCGAGTCACTCCTTGCGCAGTGAATTTTCACTCGCTTGCTCCAAAAAATAACGGGACATAGTCTGGAGTAGCTGAAACGGTGTCCCGCCTGATGCAAATTTAAATTCGAAGTTGTGACTGACTATCGACCGTACAGAAACTGGCTTTTGGTGACGAAGGAACCACGTGATCTCTTTACACGGTTCTAAGTTGGAAGTCGCATCTTATAGCACGACGCCGGACGCTAGCAGAATTAGTAGTGCATTATTTTACGTTCGATTTCCCGTAACAAAAGACGATCGAGTTCAGACTTTACCACTCTACTCCTTCTAGTTCGTTTGTGCACTCCGTCTATGCACCTTAAGGCTCAACTGTACCTGTGGCAGCCGTCAGGGCGATTTTTTTCTAATTTACCTCTCCATTCGAAAAACGGCTGTGATATTCCAAAATCGGAAAAAAATACATCAGCTTAGAATTCCTTCTAGATCATTGACGGGAATTTTCGTGTAGTTTCCTTTCGCTATTATCTAGATATTATCAATAGTTTCGTGATTACGTAAGTCTATTAAACTATTGACAATATCTAGATAACAGTGAAATGAAACTACACCGGTGTCGTCCTAATTGCTAACAGTCCTAGTTGCGAACAGTCCTAATTGCGAACACTTTCTGCCTAAACAAGATTAACCTCGAAGGACAGTGTCCCAATTGCGAACACAATTTCTGCCTTTGGAACTACAACTTTCTCTTCCATTTCCTGTATCTTTTTAACGATTTTTTAAAGGACTTTGAGACTGGTCAGTGCCTTGTTGGAACAGAAAATTCGACATGATTAAAGTCATTGCTCAAGTATAAATGATTTAATAATAAAAGTGTGACCTATTTTCTATATACGACTACATACTGCACACTCTCTAATGAAAAGAGCTTCGTCATTTAATGATACTGTATAACATAATTATTAATTTCAAATTCAAATTTCAGAACATATGACACTGTACTTACAAATGTATGTATACCATCAATTCCCTCGTACCTGTCAGTCGTTTTTCGAATGGGGAGGAAAATTAGAAAAAAATTCGCCTTGACGGCTGCTAAAGGTTCAGTCGTGTCTTAATAGCACCATGCAACGCACTGGGACAGAGCAACAGGTAGCACTAACGATTACTAGAACAATCGATTCTGTATTTGTTACCAATCAAGCTTAAACCCGACTTGAAAATTGTGTTACGGGCGTCCGCTTTTGTGTGCACAGTTAATTGGGACAAAACCGTCGTTCAAGTCTCTTGTTTACAAAACAAACACGATACTGGAAAGCTCAATCTAACAAGGACGCCATTTCTGTGTTTGCACGGGATCATAAAACTAAAAATCACTCGTAATAATATTTATGTGCATATTGTCATTGTAATTGCTTGATGCAGTGTTTCAACTCTTTCTCCATTTCATCGCAAAAGTTTATTATGTGAAGGTGATCGATCATACATTTTTTATGTTTCAATCAGTGGTGTGCGGTAAACTATAAGTTTACGTCTACGTGCGTTGTATACACGTAATCTACGCGTAGATTACATTTGGTTGTAGTTTACATAGACTACGTAGACAATCTAAAGTATATTAAAAATAAATGTGAAGGCTTTCATGAAAGGAAAGTAACATTTTCAACTATATTTGTTCCTAACGAACTGACAAGAATCCTATTTACAACAAAATTTTATCTCTTCTACCAACTTTGAAAAAAAAAAATCGTATGTAAAAAAGACAACAGATGGCAGTCGTGAGGAAAAAGTAGTCCTTTTCCCACAAAACACTAAAATATTTCCAATATAAGGCTTTATTCCAAGGTGAGAAATTGTTCGAAAATGAAAGGAAGAGTATGAAAGGTTTTTCTCAAACATTAGCAACTGATACGCAGTATAATTTTGTTATACTTCTACAGCCTCCTTATATAGATTATGTTATCTATATGTTTAAAATAGTATACGTACAGAATGTAGACTATCATTGTTTACACGTAGACGCACATCACTGGTTTCAATATATATTTATTTATTTTCATATTAACAGTGTCCCAATGCGGTGCATTGGTGCACTCAGTTTTCTTAAAATAAAAGTCTAAATTGCCACACAATAAAGAAGGACGCTGTAGCGAACGTTTGTTTGTGTTCGGCAATTTTGTTAAGTTTTTACAGTTCTTGTCGTCATACTGGACATGCCTGTGGTAAAACCAATGCAGTAAATACTGTAGATTACTTACATGTATAAACCTATGCAAATGGGTGATGTAAACTGATATATTTATTCATTCCAATATTATTCTTCATCGTTCATTGTAATGAAAACAAAACAGAGCACTTCAAAAGACGAGCATAGTATAACGTGACCAGATTTTTAAAACAACAAACCAGGACATTTTACACATTTTCCTGAAGGAAAATCGGGTACATTTTAAATTTATCGTACACTCACCTCGCTAAGTATTCCGGCAGTTTGTTCCTTTATACGTCATATTTGCAGAAGATACAATTAAACCTACAAGTGTATCAATATACGCTGTATAAAACACACCTTATTACTAACTTTGTTTTCAGTACAAGAAAATATGTAGGTTAGGTTTTGTATAAAATAAAAGATTTGGAATTTATCATACATAAACCTCACCTACCTATCTTCTTGTACGATAAATTTAAAATCTTTTATTTCATCTTTAGACTGATTGATTACAATAGCCCTGGTACTGCTTTTTGACACGACCAATGTTGCCAGTACAATTTGCAACTTTATTATGAATATGTCATCATAAATAACCCCACACAAATCGACCTCAATCCATTAAAATGCGCAAAAATGTACCGTTCTTTTTGTATATTGATAAATACCCAGACCGGACGTATTTTGATGTTCATCGAAAATTATTGCAAGCGACTCCATAGCTGTCTATCACTCAGGTTTCTTTTTACTACGTACCAACTTTATTCCGCCTTAGTAACTTTTCCAACATACTGAAAGTTCATGTAAACGATCATTTTCTTGTTTCATATTTACAAAATAATGTTAATACCTAGTGCAATGTTCATGTCTCTCACGCTTTGTGTACAAAAGTTACTTACGTTCAAAATCTCGGTTCCCACGGACGTCTGTAGGATTTTCTCCATGGAGGAGCAAGCATGGCATTTTTTTTTTTTTGCCAGGGGAGTCAAAGGAGGCATATTTCCCCTCGTAATAGTAATGCCCCTTCACAAAACACTGTTTTAGTCTGAAATTATCATGCTCCTTCAACGCCCTTACAGTAATTTACATAATTTACTGTGACTGAAATGAAATGTTGTGTGAAATATATACTTTTTAGGTTGACCTTTATTTTCCAAGCACCCCCCCCCCCCTCCGGACGTCCATGTCGGTTGCGTGTAATTTCGGACACCCCGTAATTGGAGTCTACGATAGGTGGTAGATCAAAGTAAAATGTTAAGAATGTTATTGTTTGTAATTCCTTGCAATCTTCAAACAAATTAGAGAATTATGTATAATCATAATTGAATAGGAGGTGAAGTATACTATACAGCAATTATATAATATATTCTATTATTTACGTTTAATTTTACACAGAATGCATCAGTGTTCGGAAAGTTACTTTCTAAAAGTAATTGAAGGGCCAGGGGGAAAAACGATGAATGTCGATTTTTCGCCCATTTTGAGATCGCAGCGCCATCTGATAGTTCAGAAGCTGTACTATAAGAATGAGAACGGCCTTGGTTGGGAAACGATGAGAAGTGCCTGAAAAACGCATTATTATTTTGGCATATATTAACGTTCTTATGAAAAGAAATACTTTGTTTTTCATTTCCTGGCAAATCGTCTCGAATGAACATTCATCGTTTTTCCCCCTGGCCCTTCAATTGAGTTACTTTTAAAGTAACTTAGTTACTTGGTTCAAAAAGTGACTGAATTACAATTACAGTTATTCATTTTAAAAAAGTAATTGTACTTGCAAAGTACTTTTCAGTTACTTTCGCCTGGAAAGATTTGTAAAATAAATTACACGCAATCAATACTCATTAAGTGCAATGGAATAAATATATGAAGACTTATGTGTGTTTTATATATGTTTCTGTGATGTAAGTCAAATAAAATATGATGGAGTATTTGCTTGAATAATCGTTCATTTTATTTTACTCTACCTACATAATTTAAAACAATTTCTCTTATTAAACGACTTCTATGTAGTTCGACTCTGACTGTGAATTCGTTATTTTCCTCAACTACGAAACTGCAACAGATATATGAACACGTTCGTCATCTAGAAATGCATAAAGAAACTTTTTAACGTTTATCTATTCATCCATGCCACAAATTCCTTTGTATTTACGTTATTTGCTCTTATATTCACGGTTGAATTGAATTGACGTTATTGCTGGGCGAGGTTCAGCTGTTGGTGGTCTCCAACCTAACCCCAAAAAGTACAGATTAAAACAAAATAAAATAAAATTCAAGATTACAAAGAAATTAAACAAGAAAGTACACTAAAATACGAATAAAATCCCATACAATAGAACAATTTTAGCAGTGAATTAGAAAATTAAGTAATTAAGCTGAGGAAAGTTGAAAGCGAGTTAAAAATAATTTCTTGTAACTCCCAGTATTTTCATTATTCGTATGTTGATTTACCTTGTTTCTGGTCGGTTAAAAGGTGTCAGACTTTGTGAAAACACCCTGTATATACAAACCCAGTCATGAAGGTTGAGAGGGAAAGCTGCGAGCACGAATGAAATGAAAGATGCCAAGGTTCAATATTTCTAGCCGTCCAGACTGCATTGTGTATATGCAAACTGCGAGATTGATTTATCGAATTCACGCCATGCCGTAAGACGTGTGTTTGCGGTCGTTAGTGAGGTACCGCCCCCTTTCTAATCTTTCTTATCTCCAACGCCCATTTAGATGGGAAGCTAGCTCCAAGGAAACAGTACCCTTGGCACCGAAACAATATTTGCACTGACATAGGGGCAGAATGGGAAAGCAATCCGAATCCAGTACATTTTATGAGCTTTTGAATGCAGTAACTGATTTGGCAAAAATACAAACTTTCAAACTGTCTTTTATCGTGCTGTTCATTTGTTTTCTTTGGTATTTAACAAAAGTTTATTAATTTAATTATAATTGAAGTCAGTGTATTGCTGTTCTGTTCTATTTTCCTGACTCGCAGAGCCCGCAGGTGAGCCCCAGAGGAAGACATCCGTGGCAGTTAAGTCTGGTGATCTTGGGGGCCAAGGAATGTCTCCAAAACACGAATGCGCCGTAGCTCCATTCTGTTGCAACTAAATTGCTTCCACTTAACATGGACGGTTTTACAGGAATAAAAAAATCACGCACCAGTTGTTAATTGTTCCCAGTCACTGGCCGGTCGCAGACTGTTTCAAAAAACCTCTGTGCACAGAATAGACGTTACTACATGGGCCAACACTCCATGGCTGCTGAAATCCGAGCTCTCGAAGCACTCAACCTAAACCTTAGTTTTCTCTCTACTCTTTCTGCTGCACATAGCTTCGTACAGTTCGCTGCACTTTCTGGCACTAGGTGTAAGGTGCTTGTGCAAGGAAATGATGTTCAAGGAAGTAGACGATAAGCGGTGTTCAAATTCAGAAGATTCAACAAATGCCTGTCTGCTGCTTTAAACGTTCATTCGATTAGTTAGTGCGCACCACGTTAGCAACACACACAACATCGCTCTAGAACGTATTGCAGTCACAAAATACACTACCTGACGCCAAATCAACGAAGTAGACAAGTTGGTGTTGCATCGTGTAACCAACTAAACGCACGGGCATGAAATTAGGCGCGTAGCAGAAGTTCGCGCTGTTGCCACGTCGAAGCACAACCCTGTGTGTCGGAGGTTTAACAGAATGAAAGATCTCGTTGTACACTTGGTATTTGTAATGCATGTCATACAAACTGATAGTATTTGCTCGAAAGGTCAGGAATGACGCAAAAGTGCCCCGGAGACAGAGGTCGGTTTGACTCTCGAAATAGGCAACGCAGCCCGGTTGACGTCACACAGTGCGCGGGAACCAGCGACTTTGTCCCGCTCTCGCTTTGCTTTTCCCGTATGTGACAACGAGGCCGTTTACCCACTGTACCCCCTCGAGAATTACGTCGATACCTTTCTATTGGACAGATTTCAATGTTTTATGTAATGTAAAAGTGGTTCCAGCGTTAGGAAAGCACACATAACTGAGATATTTGATCCCAAAGAATGGCTCACATAAGTTAAAACCTGCAATTTCGAAGTATTTTCGCCGCTTTTGTTAGTAAAAACAGTTTGTATGTGCACTAAAATAGCGAAAGAACACGCCGAAAATAACTAAACCTAACAATCCTAATCTAACTACGTAAAATTATAGCTGCTGTTGTGGAAAGTCGTTTCGGGTGCTATGTTCACTTGCGTGAAGCCTTTCGGCTGTTCTCATTCACCGTAAAGTAACTTTCTAAGGCAACAGACGTACTTTACTTCACAATAACACATTTCCGCGAGCTAAAATCAACCGAAAACGTTCATAAACAACAAAATCTTCATAAACCATACAAGAAATTTCACTTTCTCTAGGGGGTACAGATGGTCAAAGGTACCTGTGATACCAGCGCAATTATACCCAGCCGCTTATTTTCATGGCCTGGGCGTTTAGACGGGCAAGTGCAGAGAGTCAAAAAGTGTAGTGAAGTAGACGGGGCTATTGTTTCCAAATCAAAACTAGGTAGCCAAAAATGCTTCACCCTGTACCTAACGTAACTACCACCTAGTTCAGTTCCCAAAACCTCTTCCTGAAAAGTGTTGCTGTAGCTTTTCAAAAGTGATGAATCGCTGCTCACCATATTTTAGCAATATATATCGTGTTGGAGATTATCGTCACGATATTTTAGCGATATATAACGTGTCGTCCATATATCGTCATTACATTTTGGCGATGCATATCGTGTCGGCGATATATCGTCATGATATTTTGGCGATGTTTATCGTGTTGGCGATATATCGTCACGATATTTTAGAAATATCTATCGTGTTGGAGATTATCGTCACGATATTTTGGCGATGTATATCGTGTCGGCGATATATCGTCACGTAATTTTAGCGATATATAACGTGTCGGCGATATATCGTCACGATATTTTGGCGATATATATCATGTTGTCGATAGCCTACATCCTCACGATATTTTGGCGATATGTATCGTGTCGGTGATGCTGCTGTGGAACACGCTTGTAAATGGTGTGAAATCGTGCACAACTCTGTTTGGATTTATGGTAGGCATTCATTCACTGATTTCGCAGCGAAACAAGACACGCAAAGGGAAACGGATGACACGGGTTGTATGCTTCAGCGGCGATAATACCTCAAAAATACCACACGTGCATTCCCAGCTTATTCCGAACATGTGGTGACTGCTTCCATACCCAGTCAACCGCATGCGATAACACTTGGAGCAGTGTATGTTCCCTGATAAACATCAGTACAGACTGACCGAACGTAACTAGATAGTGGAAGGAACGGAAGTAAAACATCACGACTTTTGACGTCATAGGCTTCAAGTTTCCTCTCTGGATTACACAGAACAACAGTGTTAGTAAGGAGCCGGTTGGTTTCACATGGCGCTGATGGTCCTCAATCTATCGAACGCTCAATGAACAAACAATTAAATATCGTGAATGTGAACACAGACCAGCACCTTGGTTAAATTATATGGCAATGAATTGTCCAAAGGTATACATCGCATTCAAGGCTGCCCGCATGTTTTTTTTTTCTCGGGGACAGCAGTGCTGAAAGTGGGGGAACATGGAGTGATGCTTTCCCCCAGTTAAGATAATTCGTATTAAGCATCCCCAGCACTAGGATAATTTTCATAGGCACTTAATCTGCTGTCTTTCACGGTACCCTTCGTCCATGATTTCACACAACAATTTCAAAACTTGAATTCTATAAAATATTTCCAGATATCTCTGAGGGGGCAAGTGCCCTTCCTGGCCCCCCTCTGCGGGCGCCCTTGATCGAATTCCTTATTGGAAGATAAAAGTATAGTAGTCTCGGAGTCTGACCCTGGAGAAGAAAGTTCGGGACAGGTTTTGAAGGGATCAAAATTTCCACACACACACATATTTTTTTATATATATAATACATAATATATATATATGTGTGTGTGTGTGTGTGTGTGTCTGTGTGTGTAAAAACATATGTCTGAAAAATTTAGAATTCTGCATGTCATTTTTCTCTCTCTCTCTGAAGTGATTGATTTCGTACATTTCTGGAATCCAAATTACAGTTTCCAACAATTGAATTCCTCTAGTGTAATGAGGGGCCTTTCCAAAAGCAACTCAATTGTCAACCATTCTTCCACGTAGTATACCATGGGCTGCATTTTTGCAGGCTAACGATGCTCATGCTCCTGGATAACACTTTGTGTAACCCCACGGCCATGAAAATAGGCGACTGGGCAGAATTGCGCTGGTGCCACATATGGGAAAAGCAAAGCGAGAGCGGGACAAAAGTTGCTGGTTCCCGCGTATTGTGTGGCAACGTCAACCGGGCTGCGTTGCCTAGTTCGTGCGCCAGACCGACCTCTCCCCGGGGCACTTTTGCGTCATCCCTGACCTTGCGAGCAGATACTGTCAGTATGTATGACATGGATTACAAAGACCAACTTTACAACGAGATATTTCATTTTCTTAAACCTCCGACGTGGCAACAGCGCGAACTTCTGCCACCCGCCTACTTTCATGGTCCTGAGTTTAGATTCTTTCTTTGACGTTCATGTGGGTTTGTGATAGTCCCTTCAACCATCACACATTGCACATCATCTCGTCACCATTCGTTGTGATTAGCCACACGTGGAAGAAAAGGAACGCAAAAATAAACTAAATCAACAAATCCAATGAATTTGCGGCACTTGTAGTGCGAAACATTTGATCATTCGATATTTCTCTCGCCAAACCTGTGTTTTTTCACCTTATGTAGCAAATGATGGAAATCGTAACTTCCGAATCACCACAAAACGAAAACTAACTCAGTAAACGCGTATTCCCTTATCTTCTTTACCCAAATGTGTAATCTTTCAACCAAATGTATCCTCTATTTGTGTGTGTGAACATATGTGCCTTCAAAACTTCCTCTATTACTTGACACTTAATAGTTACTGTCTACGTCTTGCACTGAGGCCAGCCAAACTTGAACAAAACCTAGGAACATGACTCATTGTGCAACATTTGTTTCTAGCAACCTCCCAACCTGGGTTAGTTCTCTTCTTTCTTTGACGGGACATATGAACTTTTCTGTTGAATTATCGTTCGCATTAAAACACACGAGAAAACTTTCGCGACGGTCAACTTCCAGACTTTCAATTGTTTCCGTCTGGCCTAAGGAAAGAAAATGGCGCTCTTTTGGTCCGACACGTGGGAATCCACATGACAAAGACCGATGTCTTGCTGCCCCCCTTTTATTTATGCATTAAATTTGTACGACAGGTTGTTTGGGCCTTTTAGTTTCTACTTTTTATCTTTCACGCAAGTCCCCAACTTTGGAATGATAACGCAACACGCTGTTTCCTGAATGCCACCCTCGCATGAAAACTTTCCCCCGTCTTTATGACATGCGATCTCTTATTCTGGTGATATTTTTCTCTTGTGCTTGTCTTCAGGAGCCAGTCACCGCCCAGGTGAAGATTTTTCTGCCTTTTCTACTGTGTGTAATTTACATTTATTTTTCTGAAGTCAAGTTGGACTTAGTGTATGCGGAAAGCCTATGTCGCTTTGTGTTGGCGATATATCGTCACGATATTTTGGCGATATATATCGTGTCGGCGATATATCGTCACGATATTTTGACAATATATATCGTGTCGGCGATATATAGTCACGATATTTTGGCGATATATATCGTGTCGGCGATATATCGTCACGATATTTTGACGATATATATCGTGTCGGCGATATATCGTCACGATATTTTGGCGATATATATCGTGTCGGCGATATATAGTCACGATATTTTGGCGATATATATCGTGTCGGCGATATATCGTCACGATATTTTGGCGATATATATCGTGTCGGTGATATATCGTGATGGAGATATATCGCCGATATCACGATACGTAAAAAATATCGAATCGTATCGTCTTTAAGGATATTTTCCTGACAATATATCGCGATATCAAATTTACGATATCGTGCGTCCCTAGTCGTATGTAAGGGGAGCGTTTAACTGATCCACACCCCTCTCTTTAGTTCGTAAACATTTGAATCAATTACAAAATCAAATCAACAATTAATTATTTCGTTGTTTGAATTGCTGTTTCAAGTCCACAGAAAGACTAATCTGGAGTGGACCTACAGTTTTAAAATGGGATCCGAACCATGTGCAATGTGCCTCCACCGGGTATCGAACCCGAAATCCCTTGATTACATGGCTACGACGGTACCACTACACCAACGTTCACTCTCCATAACCTTCTCAACTTAACAAAGTTTTTGGTACAGCATGTTTTTTTTCGAAGAGACTTTGGCATTTGTCTGTAAGCACTTGCTTGAGTGTCCCTGATAGAGAGTTCAATTTTCTTTTAACTGCACTAACGTTCTTCACTATTTCGCAAAGCAGTTGTGTGGAAGTTTCCAGTGTTTCTATCACGCCATACAAAAAGCTTAAATTTGCAAACGGAAACCCCAAACATCCATCGATCTTGAAGTATCGAAATTTCGTCTATTTTATGCATTAGCTCCAAAATATGCATTTACGCAAATAATTCGAAAACTTTAGTTTGTCAGAAATGTCTAAAATGTGTACATTTTATTTTCTTTCTGTATTTTATGTGCTAGAGGTAAAGTTATGCATTTTTATGTGAAATAAGACGTAACATGGTCGACTCTCCTACCGAGCATAGGTGACTTCTGAAGCAGGGGGGGGGGGGGATATATGTTTTTATTTAAAAATCCACTCCCTAGTCATAAGCAGTGGATGTTTACCAACTGTCTTATTAGCCCCGTCTAGTTCTCTGCCTTTTTTACTCTCTCTCTGCACTCGCACGTCTATACTTTGTCCCAGCTAACCGTCGAGCAGGCAAACGAGAATATGTCTCTGCGCAAGTAGTGACGCGAGACGGCTCCACCAACAAACACGTAAGAGGAACGGGATTGCGTGGAGGGGGGAAAGCGACTGCAGTTACCAGCCTTCCCATCAGCCTCTACTGCTTCGCTCTGGCCAATAGAGTTCCTTCGCTTCTCTGACGCTAAGCGCTGCCTTGCTCCACAGTTAGCTGGAACAGGGTATAGTTGGTTACACGGCGCAACATCGACCCGTTTACTTCTTTGCGTTGGAGTCAAGTAGTGTATTTGGTGTCTGCGCCGTTTTGCACTACGTTCTGGAGCGGTGTAATGTTTGGTCACGTGGTGCGTGCTAACTAATCAAATGAGCGTTTGAAGAAGCAGCATTTGTTGAATCTTCTGAACTTGAACTAGTCTACTTGGTTGAACGTCATTTCTTTGCACTAGCCTGACACCGGCATGTACCTCCACTACACCTATATCTCTTGTCTAATCTTACGGCGGGCGACCTACATGCTGGCAAGGGAAGTGGGGACCGGCGAAAACGCCACACACCCAGCGGTTGCGCCGAGAGTTAACAACGTCGCGGGAGGATGTGCTGCACGCACCTTGTTCTACAGCCTGCTGTGTTTCTTATCGCTCTGAATTGGTCGCTTCCCCGCTCCCCACTTCCCTTGCCAGCATGTAGAGCGCCCGCCGTAAGACTGGACAAAAGCTGTAGTATTATTTATATTTAGGTTTAACCTCCCCGCTTAATTGTCCATGGCTCATATACGCATTATGTTTCCCCCTCTTCTGGTGTTGACCCCGACTCATCTCAGAAGTTGTTTTGTTGCTCCCGATCTATTATTAGCCGAGAGTCCCGCTGACCACGTGGAAACTGATCGGTGGCGCCTATAAACGACGGCGCCTCCGTTCCAACCCAGTTCCAAGGACCGATAATGGCCACGTCTGTTGACGCTGGGGATACGAAATCTCCAAAGAGGCTTTTTGTACACACGCTTCTGGATGCTGCGAGGGTGGGGGGGTTGATTACCTCGCCGAGAGTGGCTCCTCTC
Source organism: Lepisma saccharinum (assembly GCF_977018435.1). Taxonomy (NCBI): domain Eukaryota; kingdom Metazoa; phylum Arthropoda; class Insecta; order Zygentoma; family Lepismatidae; genus Lepisma; species Lepisma saccharinum. The sequence goes on along the minus strand of NC_139251.1, from coordinate 36,379,427 downwards.
TGTTGGCAAGGGATGAAAAGTCCATCGGCCATCAAGGACCTTCCACCTTCTTTTCCCTCACCCCCCCCCCCCTTTCGTTTGTTTTCCACCGACTTTCGTTTCCACGGATATCCTACCTGGAGAACGGGGAAGGGGGAGGATGACGTCATCCGTGTTTTTCCTCCGAGAGAGATGGTTGATGTGGGTTTCAGAACGTGGAGATTAAGGTATTTGCGGAAACCGGCTAGAGGCAGCGGAGGATTGCGTTCCGAATGAGAATAGCGACCGGGAGAGCGAGGGAGCGAAACGGAAATTTGTATTCGAGACAAGGCGATACGTGACGGACCCCCCCCCACACACTGGTCTACCTCCCTCATGGGAAATGGTGTAAACGCCACGAAACGACAGATCTCTGCCAATGGGCCATATGAATATGCAGGGAACAGATTGATGTGTATCTTAGATATGTACAGAATGTCTGTCTGTGTGTGTGTGTGCGTGTGGACCCACCTCCGTGGCAGACTGGTTAGCGCAGCGCGCTACGATGCCAGTTCCGGTTTCGAATTCCAGCGTGAGTATTCTTTGTGAGTGTCCCTTCATCAATTTCATCATATCATCACTCATCCGATTCGATTAGCCAAAAGTGGCAGAGAAACGAAGCAAACCAAACCAAACCAAATCAATCAATCAAATCAAAATATGGAATGACATATGGCAGTGGATCTCAAAGTGTGCGCCGTGGCTGGCTTACAGAGGCGCCGCGAAATGTTCCAATAGTTTCAGTGAAATGATATGATTGTTCAAAATATGTGTATATTTAGCACATTTTACACACAAAATGTTTCCGAATTTGAAATATATATTTATTTTTTGACTTCAGGGCAAGCAAACTAACCACACTAACTGAGCGTTACAAGTGTTAGATAGGTTTATATTTTGAAACACTTAGGGCACCGTGAAACGAAAACGTTTGGGAACCCCTGACATATGGACTTGAAGTCATGAAAAATGACAATTTTCATTAAGCAAGTGGCTCGCCTAGCTAAGCTTTACATGACATTATTATAAAGCAAAATTCAAGTAAAAAATACTTTATTAACTGTTACCAAACATGGCGGTAGTTCTAATTCCAAATTGAAATACCAAATGTGCTACATTTTATGTTACCAAAACAATGGATTTCTAAATTTTCTTACAATTGTTAGTGCTGAAACGTGAATCTCCTCCTGTTGTCCCTAAAGACAGATTTATATTAACTGAAAGTACGTTCACCATATCATGGACTAATGGGAGTATGTACCGGTTGATCCGTTCGAGATGTCAGAAAAGTAAGGCTCTATACAAAAGAGGTTAATGTACGTATCTCCGAGCAGCTTGTTGTAATATAAGCAGAAACGATGTAAGTTTCGAATGAGTGGAGGCTTACTGACTTCAGCTGCGTGGCGGAAGTAGCATGCATTAAATACTCGAAAATTTCGCATACCATACGACATGCGAAATGTTACCTTTGTTACCATGCACATTAGCGCCGCCATGTGGCTGAAGTCTGTAAACCTCCACTCATTCAAAACTTACATCCTTTCTGATTATATTACAACAGGCTGCTTGGAGATACTTACATTAACCTCTTGTGTATAAAGTTTACTTTTCTGACATCTCAAACGGATCACTCGGTATATTTAAAATAATGATTGCATTTCACCGTGAAAGCGAGTTTGCATTCTCTATTATGGACAAGAATGTTAGAGAAACAAATTTCCAATGTTTTAGCATTTAGGAATTAGATAGTTTCTGTACTTTTTCATTCTTTAACTTCGTATTTCTCCCTCTCGAATATTTGCAGTGCTAAGAATAGGAAGGCTTGCATTTCAGCAGCCATAAACCTTCGGGTTTAAGAATACTGGATAATACTTACTTAAGAATAGCTATAACGATGAAACCAATGAGAGAACATCTCGAACTCTCGTGCAATGAGGAACTAACAAGCAGAAAGGAAACATAAAGCTTCTTTAGATTTTGAACGTCATTCTACTTATAAAAATTCATTTGTCACACCTGTTAGACCTATTACGAAATATAGTGATATCATTTACAGAGGCTGCCAACAACAATCAAAGAACAATCTCGCAGCCACTGAATACGTCCATCTTCCAGGCAGGCAGATGATTTCGTATCAAGTTTGGCGACTCCTGATTGGCAAATTACTTAGTATCGAATGACTAGTGGTCCATTGATTTCAGAACACATCGTAATAAAGTAATGGCGATCCAACGGAACTACACTAGTGTCCAAAATTAAAGCAACAAACAGAAATCCTTTCCTCGTGTGATTTTTTTAAATATAAATTTGGCAAGTTTAACCTGTTGCTATCGTGATTTTTTTGTAGATAAATCCTGGCACCCACGGGGGGCTGAGGTCTGGTTTTGGGGGCTTCAGCCCGCCTATAGCTCCGTCCCTGTGTCACTAGCATGAATGCCTGGAATTGCACGCCTTCAAAGATGGCGCCTGCCAAGTGCATTTTGCCTCCTATTTACATTATATTTGTGGTTTTATTAACAAAAGTAACATTGAAATATTGGGATCATCCTAGTGAACAATGTAAATTATTTTAAATTTTTTATAAAATTTTCACAGTTGGAAAATAGAAAAAATAGAGGTGGTGAGCCTGACAGGCACCCTTCCTCTCGGGTAAGCTAGGGTTAATACAAAGTGGAAGTTCCCCTTAAAACCAATCTCAATTTAATGCAACTACCAATCATAATTGTGTAGTGGACGTTCACTTGCTACGTTCTGGCATTTTCTTTCAATATGGCATCATGGTTAATGGAGGATATGCTGTGAGACGACTCACAAGAAACGAAATGGGCTCTGGTTTGCTTTATGAGACATAAGTCTATTAACGGCGTCAATATCTATAACGCCGTCGAGGTTATAGATATGAGCGTGAAAAACTCTCCCGACACTAAATGACTGACGTCATACTATACTCCATCCCTGGAATCTCTGGAGCAAGTGAACAAAACAAGTCTCTGGCGCAAGTAGTGACTCGAGAGGTCTCGACCTATGAACGAGTGATACACGCAGTGAGTGCATGAAAAGGAAAATGTGGCTGCAGCTACCAGCTGTTAGCAGCAGCACATACTGCTTCGCTCCTTCCACTTGTCGCGCGGCCTAGCGCCACAGATTCCAGGGATAGAGTATAATGATGTATGTGGGGAGTGATAGTAACCAACCTAACAGGACTTCTGCAGTTATATTGAGGTAATGTCGTTGTCTTGTATCAAGGGAACCCGGGTTCGATACCCGGCGGAGGCACACAGCCGTTCGGATCTCACTTTCAACTGTAGGTTCAGTCCCAATTAGCCTTTCTGTACATAAAGTAGACTTAAAACAAAAACTACAAGAACTCTACAGTTATCCTATTTCTACGAGAGTTTTGTATCGGAGCGTTGTGAAACCTGTTTTGGTTGTTTCTATATTTCACCATCTCACCATTCAGCCTCACCGAAGTATTTTACCTACAGGCTTCGAACTTCACTTAGAGTATCGAAAATACAAATGTATGTTTGTACTAGGCACACTTTGTTCATACGCTATGGTCACACTTCAGTGTAATGGAAGTAGCACTTAAAGGGAGGAGTTGTAGTTTTGCACCAGTTGGGCATTCATTTCACTACTATTGTCAGAATGGGCACTGATACTAAAAGAAACAACTGGGCGTATGCATGAGTATGAATTTCCCCCATGTTGCAAGTGGAAGCGTTTCTTTATGTTGATTATTAAGCTGGACACGATGTTTGAAAAATATGATAAGAATTTCCAGAAACCCATGTATTCCTTATGCGGAATCAACTTGAACAAGTTACGGCTAATCAAATGGAAGTTTCAACTTTTCCGCTTGTCAAACACATCTCTTCCCGTTGATATCTTTTCATATGCCATCGGAAGTTTGATATTCCCAAGAGCATAAATTAAGAGCATTTGAGAATTAAATCCTTTGAAAAATATTTGGACCTAAAAGGGATGAGGAGACAGGTGAGTGGAGAAGGTTACATAATATAAAACTGCACAATTTGTATTCCTGTCCAGATATTATTAGAATAATTAAATTAAGACTACTTATTGAGCAGACTATGGTGGCACGAATGGGAGAAGAAGGAAGAGTTTAAAGGATTCTTGTTGCGAAACCTGATGGAAAGAGGCATATAGGACTGCCAGGACGAAGATGGAGGGATAACGTTGAGATGCACCTAAAGGAAATCGGTAAGGGTGGAAAAGAGTGGATGCATCTTGCTCAGGATAGGGACAGATGGAAGGCTTGTGTTGCTGCAGCCATAAATCTTAGGGGTTAAGAAGGCTAGATATTTGTTTGTTAGTTAGTAAGTTAGCTATTGTAATATAACTCTTTTATGTCAGTTATGGGTGTATCGTCATCATGAGCTTTAACATGGATAACATTTTTTAAAAAATGATGAACTTCATCCATTTTAATGGAAACATAATCGAAACTTAATAGAAATGCGTGCGGTGTCTACTTAACGTTTGACGAGACTTCACGTATACGCAGTGAAAATTTTGGGACCACAGTTCTGACTATGCGTAATAAATTGAGATTTATTTATCTCTTATTTTTTATGGTGGAGATTAATGCTCATGCCTTACTTTACACTTAACCATGTACAAAAGTTCATAATATTATATACATTCATGACACTGGTATGCAAGCATTTTGCTTCTCTACCGATATGATATTTTTCTTACTCCTCATGGTGAGTGAACACGGAAAGCAACGTTAATTTTTTAATATTAGCTCCCGTTTTTAGAAAGTAGCCAATTTTCAAAGTACTCCTAATACATCTGAATTCTACGTTACGGCATTATTTTCTCTTAAGATATGTTTAAAATGTTTCAATACGTCAATTACATTGTAGTCCAGGGAAACTAAAGCAATTTTCCATCAAACCTGGGCAACATTGCTTCGGAAGCTTTTTAAACAGTTTCTAGCTCAGAAATCATTGCTGAATAACATATACAATATCAGACAAAATCGGACCACGGGAAAATTTCCAAAAACTGATTTTAAAATGGCGGACTGTCTATTGTGAATTTCCTTACATCGTATGCTAATTTGTGAATAATTTTTAATATTTTGTATATTATTACTTAAAATTTGTGTTTTCTTCTTGTATCAAATTATATTTTGCCTTTAAAAAATTAAAATCTGAATTGTGTGCTATGTGTGAGAGACAATTGGACAATGGACAAGATGTAGTTAAAATATGATCAACACGAATGACCAGCATTACATGTAACTTGATAAATACTGATAGAGCCGGCTCGTGGATGATTTGCAGTTTCAAGTTATGCTGAAGATTCTCTCCTTCATTGCAGCAGCACAATATACCCGTACTTGCAGAAAACGTTGGTTGTTTGTCTGAAAATCCTACCGTGCAGAAAATGTTTCTGGGATGTAAATTTGTGACAAGATGAAGTGAAAGATTACGTACCGGACTCGGATTGATTTTTTGTTTTGAAGTCCACTTTATGCACAGAAAGGCTAATTGGGGATGGAACTAAAGTTTAAAGTGGGGTCCGAACCACCGTGCGCCTCCAGCGGGTATCGAATAGACCCGAGGAAAGGGATTTACAGAAATCCAGAAGGCAACATGGCTGTTTCCCATACACTTGTGTTCCACTTACAACTTAGTAATGCAAGAATATACCAGAGTTCCGATGAAGGATAGTGAGCAACACAATGAAATGCAAGAAAGTAAGTAGACAAACAGGGGACCGTTATGTTATTAAATAAGGAATAGAATGACTGGAATCCATATCCCCATTCCATTTTGACTCAAGTTTCTGCAACACTATGTGGTGAATCGGGACTTGTATATCCCGTTTCGCCACATTCTTCGGCCCACCCTGTATAGAGGAATTAGACCGATGCGCGAGATTGTTAGTTCGCGAAGAAACTTCGTTTGTTTTCAAAGAAACTCGCATGGCGGCGACTAGACTGCCACCTACAGAGTTTCTCGTAGTTCAAGTTTTCCTTGTTGAGCGAACCAGTGTTCTCTCCGCGCCGATTCCGATAACAGGAACTCCAGCAACGGTGTTCCACGACGTGATGGCAGGCTGGGTCAAAGTGGCGTGACTCAGCTATTATCTTTCGATACACCTGAGAGCTTTTGGCTAGCACGTGGAATCCTTGCAAACACGGAGTTAAGTATTATTACAAGAATGTTTTAGTTATCGAGTTACTTTAATAGACATTTTTTTTTTGAATCTTTCATCTTTTTTTTTACGTAAAAGATTTTTTTGGGCGAATATTTCTAACTTCATTTTTTTATTAATAATTTCTTATTCCTCGGGTCTAATTCCTCCAAACTAAAATGTAGTCAAAAAGAAGTGATGCAAATGATAGTGGGAAATAAAAAAGGAATTTATGACGTGGATCGTCGTTGTAAAAAAAAAAGCCTGTTTTTGAGAAAATCTGTTAAGAATAGGGAGGGGTATTTAGTAACTGTTCTTTTCTGGAGAGAATCGAGTTTTAAATGAAAATACATTGTTAATACTGTTGTAAGCAATCAAATAACTGTGCCACTTGTTAAGCAAAAATAAAAGGTATTTGTTGAGAAATTATCTAACTTTACTTTCATGTAATTACGCAAAGCGCGGGGCGCTTTTTAAGATAAGTCCACCCCTCTTTCAACATAACTTCTTGTGTAGCAGATTTATTATATTTTCTTTTGGCAAAGGGTCATAAAAAGGGGGGGAGTCGTATTTTTTTGATTGCTCATATACATGTCAGTTCGTCGGGAGTGGGACTAGACGAGCCCGCTATAAAACTCCCGACAGCTGGCGGTATATGTAAGATATTGGAGTGACGCACTGCTTAACACCAAAAAAAGGTAAAATTGGGATTAGTAATTTTGACTTGTGCCCATTTTGATGGTTAGGTCCTTTTGGTTTTCTCCCTACAGCACCGAAGCCACCCGAGGTTGAAAAACTTAATATATATATATATATTGTAAGTATATTCTTTTGTGGAGGGTGTGTTATTTCTTTGTTTTTACAGGGAGATAGCCAGGCAAAAAAAAAGCACGTACTTCCAAAAAAATAAATAATGGCTTGTGACGGATTGTTCCAAACAACACCGAAAGCGAGCAAGACGTCACAACTAGTACAGCAGTTAATTTTGATGAATCGCATTACATTGGTACGGATATCATCAATTGAGAAATATTGTTCTCAAATATTCTGCCAAAAGATTGACAAAGTGAAAATCGTAGGATTTTCTGCTGCTGCTGCGTTGTGGGCCCTGTCGGATACGATATACAAGTAGATGCAGCACTCTTTCAGAGAATTACGACTTTTGCCACTGACAGTGCCAATGGAAGATATCATGTCTTTCGAGCTTCGTGCATTATTTGAATGTTAAAGTATGTTGAGAGCAACCCAGAATTCTCAGTTAGGTCATGCAATAATCAAATATACCAACAACTTTTGAATGGAAGTTGAAGATATCCAGTGCACAAGCTAGTGTGTTTCGGATGATGGATCTCTCCAGCATTCCGTTCCATGGCGTAACAGTGAAACACACAAGAACATTGCAATCCCTTGTGTAGGTTTCACTCTGAAAACATACGGAAGGGCTGTCGTTTTTGATGGCTACAGAGGCTTTCCTCGAGCAAGGGCTTAATACTCGGGAGATTCTGCATCAACACTAATGGGAATGACAATTCCAGCGCCGGCAAGAAAGAACACTTCCTAGCTAATGAAGAAAACAACCAAGCAATTATTTCCCTTATTGGCGAGATGATGTGGAAGCACCGGTGTGCTGTGTACTACGTAGGTGAGGATTCTCATGTGGACATCGTTCGTGCTGCAGTCTCATTACAAAATGCACGTATTTGAGGTAAGAGGCCGAATTGCTTCGGCACCTTGCCAAGGACAATGGTTTCAAGTCGTACTAACGCAGTGACATAAGGCAGGAACCACCTCCCAATACCGTGTACAATATCCTCTGAATTCAATCATTGTTGGGTCATGACATCCGCAAGCTGCTCCTCTTTCTGTATGTTTTCACTGGCTCTGATACCACACCCAGAATTTTTCTGACCTCCCCGATGGCGTAGTGATAACGTCCGTCGCCTTGTATTTAGTGCATGCATTGTTTGATGCCTGGTAGAGGCATGTAGTGATTAGGATCCCACCTTAAACTGCATGTCCAGTACTGATTAGCGTATCTGTGAATAAGGCGGACCTAAAACAGAAACTCGAAACCACATCCACAATGTGCGCAATTGGGAAATCCTCAGCATTAGATAAACTGATGAACGTAACTGAACTCCGTTCAGCTGCAAATTCATTTTGTTTCAATTCCTGTCGACACCGTTGAAAGAAAAACAATGCTTCTGTTGTATGACTGCAAGTCATTGGAATCCACAAACGAACTATGTCGTCGAATGTTAATTGAAAAGATAGCTGCAGCTACATAGATTGTTGCACCTGAGTGTTTGTCACCTACTGATTCGTCCACAAAGTACCTTACATTTCTCACACAGTTTCAAGTAAGAATCTGGAAGTATAGAGAAGAGACGATCGAGGTAGAAGGGTGGGGTTGGTACGTAATGAATAATTCCTGCTATGCTGTACAACCACTGATTTCCTCCTTAAGATGATTTGCTGTTACGTCGATCCTGGGTGATACCTCACGATGTGGATACAAGCGTAATCGATTGTCCTCTTCAACAGGTCGTGGTGAATGGTTGCAATAATAATATGGTGACAGTTACTAGCGTACGCAGGATTCATTTTTTTTGGAGGAGAGGGGGGCATCCTTAGAAGTTGACTTTATAATTAAGAGAACTTAAAATAATTTTATTACAAGTGATTGTTATTTTCTCAATTTCTAACTTCTATAAATAACTTTTAATATCAAAATTACATAAGAAATGGTATATTGTTGAAAGATAGTTTTAGTTTAAGTGTAAATTACTTTATTTTTGACTTAGTAGAGAACAGCCAGTCCGCCATTTTGAAATACGTTTTTGGTTTTTTTTCCGTGGTCCGATTTTGTCTGATTTTGGATATGTTATTCAGCAATGATTTCTGAGCTAGAAACTGTTTAAAAAGCTTCTGAAGCAATTTTGCCCAGGTCAAAGTGTAAATTGCCTGAACAATTGGTATTACAAAAGAAAGAAATGTAAGTTAAAGAAAAACACTTCATTTTTCATTCATTCAATGTTTTGTTATGTTATTGCTGAATATGTATGTACCAATTCCTTCTCGTCCTGACACACCGGAAACTGTGCCCTCTGATTCTGATGTGTCGGTTTCAAATGAACATGACGAAGATTTCTGTTGTGCGGAGTCATCAGTCACCTGAACTGTTCACCCTCAATGAACTAAATTATCTAGTGAGGGACCTTGACCTACCTAAAATTGGGGCCGAACTGCTGGGTTCACGTCTCAAAGAAAAACATTTACTTGTTCCCAAGACTACTTTCGCTTGGTACAAACACAGGGAAAGAATATTACTTCCTTACTTTTCTACCAGTGGACACCTTGTTTATTGCGATGTAAGTGGTTTGGCCACTGCTATTGGTGTACAATACACCTATTCAGATTGGAGATTGTTTACAGACAGTTCTGTACGAAGTCTAAAAGCTGTCCTTTTGCACAACTGGAATGACATTTCTTCCATACCCATCGCCTACTCGGTTGTTTTATAATAAACTTATGACAATTTGAAAGTGTTGTTGGAAAAAAATCAAGTACAGTGAATATAAGTGGACTGTTTGTGGAGACTCGAAAGTATGCAATCAGGGTTCACCAAATATCCCTGTTTTCTTTGCGAGTGGAATAGTCGAGACAAGTACAATCCCTGGAACACTACAGTATGGCCAACAGCTCGGACTGGTGAAGCAGTTCGTGACATCCCTTCCAGATGATGGTAACACTTCTCAGTATTTAAGGTCAAAGTTTCCAAATAAAAGTGAAACCAAATTGAAGGCAGGTGTCTTTGAAGGACCACAGATCCGGACTCTCATGGAGGATACTGCTTTCATGGGATACATGACTGAAGATGAAAATTCAGCCTGGGTTGCTTTTATGAACGTGGCTAAGAACTTTCTAGGCAACGTGAAAGCAGAGAACTATCAAGAGATGTTGCAGGTCTTTAGGAAGTTGGGATGTAGAATGAGGATTAAGATTCACTTCCTTCACAGTCATGTTACTTACTTCCCAGGAAATCTCGAGAGACTGAGTGAGGAACAGGGAGAGCTGTTCAATCAAGACATTAAAGTTATGGAACAGAGGTACCAAGGCCGGTGGAATGAGGCTATGATGGCAGATAACTGTTGGTGTTTGATGAGAGATTCTTCCGTACGTCACAATAGAAGTGCGAAACGCCGCAGGGTTCAAGTGATTTAACTTAGTTCAAAACCTCATACATTACTCCAACACAAATTTTAAAGAAATTTCATGTAAATTTGTTTCACTTATCACTTACAAGTAAATATTTTTTTAATTTAGTTGGTCTATATTTTAATCACTATGTATAGTATATTATAGTAATACCGAATTCTTCTTTCTTTCATTTCTTAAAAACCAGAGAGCTAATATTGAAAAAGTAATAACAGATCTCGATTCAGCGACCTCAAATTAATAAAGAACAGCTATTTTCATCAAAGAAGCAAGAAAAAAGTATAAAAATGCATACCAGTGAATTTGATTCACATATAAATATTGAAAATAATGAACGTTTCACATTAGACAAACCACAGTAAAAATAGCAATTCAAAGACATACACAAAACATATATACGGGTCCGTATACGTAGCAGGCCACAACAAAGTTTTGTTAAACACGTATTAATTATTTGAGAATAAACCGAAACCAAGATATGTAGCATCACTTCATAAAACTTTATCTTAATCTTCTCTTAAAGTTACCTATTGAATTTTTTGATATTTTTTTTCATGTGAGAGTGCATTCCGTTCCCTAACAACTGACAAAGTAAAATAATTACTATATATATAATCTCGCGATCCTCTAGCGAAACAGACATACCTTTCTCTTTGGCATATCGCGAAGAAAAGCATTTCGCCAGTTCTAACACCTTATTGACATGGCTCATCTGCTAAAACGCCTACCCCGGGGGTGTGTCGTGTTACTTAGAGTCCAGTAAGCAATTTCATCGCTTAATTACTCAAGGACTCAGTTAGTTCTGCTCATTGGGCATCGTCTGCCTTCCCCCTTGAACGGAATTTATCCTTGCTCGCGTACACCTTCATCGGTTTCCAAGCACCTAACAGGCTTCCGTGACGAAATTACTGTGTGGTGATTGTGGAGGCGGTAATCCACGAAAACGTACCAAAGTTGTTTATACTTCATAAACATAGGCATTAAGCAAGAGCTGTGCCAAAGCTGTCTAATTGATCAAAATTTAAACCGTGGAAGAGAATGTATACCAAAGCTAGCTGTAATTCTTCAAAATATGAACCGCGGAAGAGATTGTGTACCAAACCTGTCTATAATTCGTCACAATAATAATAATAATAATAATAATAATAATAATAATAATATCGTCTTTATTGAGTGGGCGTGTTTCGGCCTCGCGGGCCGTTCTTACAACAAACCCTTTAACAAAAACATATTACTATTGACACTTTCTACTTCTTGAAAATCATTGTTGCAGTAGAAATAATAAAAATACAAAAAAATAAGAAATAAAAAAACATTCCTACTTATAATGTAAACAATTAATGTACTGAAGGTACAGAGTTAAATCTAAAACCAAAATTAGAATACAATGATTACAGCTAAAACTACAACCAATACCTCATTCCCATTCATTACAGAAAAGACAAAGCCAGGCACTATTGTTTGGACAGCAGATGCTGTCATTGTGCAAGAGAAAATGTGCCAAAACTATATAATTCATCAAAATATGAACTGTGGAACAGAATGTGTACCAAAACTAGCTGTAATTCATCAAAATATGAACTGTGGAAGAAAATTTGTACCAAACCTGTCTGTAATTCATCAAAATATGAACTGTGGAAGAGATTGTGTACCAAATCTGTCTGAAATTCATCAGCATAAGAATTTTACTAGAGAATATGTACCAATGCTGTCCATAATTAATCAAAATAGGCATTCATCAAGATAATGTGCATGAATAGAGGCCAGCATAGTCTGCATTTTACCTACCCACTGCCCGCTTGCCCGTGAGGACAGGTATACCTGCTAGCCTGCCCACGGCAACGAGTCGACTTGCGTCTTTACCCGGGTTCTTCGTCTTCCAGGCGCTCTGCGCTTACAAGGTAACTGGGCATTCAACAAGACCCGGGCGCCTGCAAAACCTGCTGGAAGGAAACAGCCCTCCGGCAGCGTGTCGCTCCAGGTGTTTCATCACCACGTGGACAGCTTCAGCCAGTGTTGCCTACTTACGTAGCTCGTAAATCCTACGAGGTCCTAGGAGGAGCTCTCTCCTCCAAGGAGAATTTATATACTTAGCGATTTCAGTTCAGCGTAAGCAGTTTTTATCTTATTGCCAGGAAATGCACGCAGTATTACAGCTTCATTTATTTAGATGAATGATCGAGCAAACAAAAATCTCCTCACTGAAAACTAATTGCTTTTCATTGCATGGTGCCTTAACCAGGCACGCAGTGGCGCAACCAGAGGGGGTAGGGTGCATTGCTCACAAGCTTGGACGGAAATTAAGTCTAGCGGAAGGGTCAGGGTGGGGGTCAAACATTAAAGTGCAAGAAAAAACAGACTAGCAGAATTTAAGAGTAGTAGGGCTAAAGGGTACTCAAGATGGAATTAATTTTCATATTTTTCTTGCATTTTCCTTCCAGACGGCCAAGGGCACCTGCAGAGGGGGAATGGAGGGGTAATTGCAACCCCTTGATTTCAAATTTTATGAAAGTAGAAATATATTATAAAATATTATCCAGTCTCATCAAGTTCAATGCCGTAGCAAAGGGGTAGCGGGAGTCGGCCCTGAGCGCCGAACGATCTAAGTGAGAAAAGTTTTAAAACAGAGAATGCTATGGCGGCCCGTGATATTATTTGCTATTAATGTTGGTTTGTTACGAGTTGGATGAATTGATTATGTAATACGTCGCTCCATGTGAAAAGAAAATATTGTAGATGGAAATTTTACATGCCATATGTCTGTACATTCGGAATGCATTTATCATGCACTTTCTTTCTTTCAAAAACAGTTTGTGTGCTTGTTTTCCATTATTAGCTAATGTGAAATTGACGTGTTGAAAAAAAATATTTCTAATCCTCTGTTTCAACACAAATGCGCGTGAGAACCGACTTCTACCCCCTTTTTGCGTGATTTATGAGGATTATAATGCCTTTCATGCTACTTTATTACTATTATTGTGATTGTTCTTGTTGGCACGTTTATCCAAGTACTTGGCCCTACCCCCCAAACGAGGGTAACGGCAATGGCCCTGGCTGGCTACGGCCCTGGTGTTCGCAGTAGAACAGTGTGTTGTTCGACTCGCGACCTCAGCGTCGAAAGTGACATGTTTCAGTCCTGTCCTATATCACTATATATACGTATATTGGTTGTTTACGACATACTTATGGATCCTGTGCCGCGGAAACCCTATTTCAATGTGTGTGTGGGGGGGGGGGTAGCAACATTCGTAAATCTCATTTCATTGGTGATGTGGCTTACGAAGCTTCGAGTTCCCTTTTTTAAGTAGTGAAAATCTATTGCAGTTGGCAACACTGCAGAACGGTGTGGGCCAGGTGCAGTTTCTACTCGAAGCAACTACGTCATGCAGAGGGAGGGGTCTGCAGTTGATGGAAAGAACGAACTGAGACCTACTAGGTATCGTAAGACTGCGGGTACCCGGCGGGTCTACAATGCCTGCCAGGAACGATCTGTGCAGGTGGGCATACAAGCTGCTCAAGCGAGGGTGTTGCGCAGGTTGCATGGCATTTCAGGAGCGATGTCTCGCGAACGGGTCTGCTCCAGGTCTTGTGCAGGCCTTTATGCATGAAAGCTGTCTGTTTTTCATAAAAATGCATTATGCCACAGAATGTGTCACAGTTTTGCACTAATTTTTAAAAATTTCAAGAAAATTGGTGTGCTGAAAGATCTGCGAATTATGAACCTGATGCGATAATCCATGTAGTTGATTCGCTCGTCCATTTACATGTTCAAGTCTATAATCGAATCACTCGACATATGTGGATTAGCGTGCAATGTTGATTGGACATTTTCCATTGTCTAGTGCTTTAATCTATATTTATTTTAACACTACGTTTCTAGAGAGAACATTTTCTTCTCTCATCTCCAGGTAAACAAATTTCTTTTTTGTTGGTTACGGGGATTTAACCTACTACATACATGTAATTTTGCTGCAAATTCTTCACGCTCTCCATGGAAGTCTGTACTAACTTTGCTCCACTTATGCTCCTATTTATATTTTCTGAGGAGAAAAGAGCATATTGAATTGCACATTGAGATTCGGATAATTGCCACGAAGGCTGCTGCTTTGATTATCCTCAGTTTTCAATTTGGTTCTTTATGTAGTACTGTCATGTTTGGTTCAATGCATCCTATGTGATTCAAACCCTTGAATTAATTTACTGATATCACACATGTTTGTTTTCCAAAACCTACTTTACAACGTGCGTTGTATCTATTCTTGAATATGGTTCCTGCATTTGTATTTCGCCTATGTTATCAATATACAGAGAACAAACAAAGTGGTAAATTTCTTCATCAGAATAGTCAAACATAGATGTCCAGACCTTGCAAACCTTACCAAACATGAATTTCTATCCACACTCCAAATTCACGACCTTTCCCTTCGCCGTCAAGTTTCAGATCTAACATTTCTTTTCAGAATCATGAATGGACAACTTATTACTAACGAACTTTTGCCACTTCTTGACATCTGGATCCCACGTACCAACAGCAAATGCAACAACTTCTTTTCCACAAAAGCCTCAAGGCTATCACTAGAACAAAGGTCACTTCTCTATAGGCTACCATGTACAATTCCTTAAATGATCCTCCAGGCTTCCATCCATCTAAGGCTTTCAGAACGGCGTGCGTCAATCAGCTGAAGAGTAATTAATATTTGTTATACCCTAGTTATTGTTTTTATTCTAGTTACACATATATGTGTGTGCGCTTCTCATTTGATAATTTCTTTTTTCCTCTGTTGATATCCTGATATAAAATGGATTCTCTCTGTATTCAGGATTTTTCAAATTAAGAATTAAAAAAAAAGCCATGCATGTTCAGCCATTTTAGACCTATATATTTCACCTTTGCGTGTATGCTGCGTGTGTTATCTATACTCTATTGTACTATTATCCTATGTAAGGTCGTCCGCATTCACATGGTATGTTGTATGTGCAGTTGCTAGCTTGTATGTGGTTTTCTGATATCCCTGATGCCTTAAGTTGGAATTGTCATCCAAATCTGCTTGTAGTTTCTGATAACCCAGGAAGGTACGGTATGCATACTGTGCCCTTTGAGCCAGTTTGTATTTCGCTCTTTGTTTGCTTTGTTATGGTTGGCGGGTACCTATTGAGTTACATTGTATCTTTGATATGTTCCTCTTCTTGCCTTAGTGTTGCGCAATTTGAGCAGATTGTTCTAGTCTTTGTGCTTAGCAGTTGGTGAAGTTTGTAGTGTAGGTATCTTCGAGTGTGTGTTGGCTTTAGACACACTGCTGTTGATATTTGATTCCCGGATCTATTTACTAGGATATCATTGGTCGTGGATGACTCCACAAGGACTTCCAGATATGGAAACTCCCCGTGTTCATGTAGTTGTAAGATAGAAACGGTGTGTTCGTGCCCACTAAGTGATTCTTAGAAAATTGTGAAAACAACAGTGAACATTTAATGCGTAATATCAGAAAAACGCCGAAATTCATTAACCAACATCACATTGCACCCTATAAATTATGTCCGGCATACGGGAGCGTGCGTGTGTTTGGATGTGTGTGCTGTTCCACGTAGGTTCGTATTTTATTCTTGCATGTAGCTTTTCCTTTACTATTCCTTCATAGTAATTAAGAAAAATCATTTTCCTTTATACAATGACCTAAATGTAGTCTTCTAAATTTAGGGTGACTTTAAAATTTAGACTCAGAAACGGAACATCCTAAGGAAGCCAGTTTAACACCCCTCTCATTTCCTGAATAGGCTGTTAGGCCTAATTGTAATACATTTACTTAGTGTTTTAGGTCCATTGTGATCGTGAACCTTTGATGTTAGTCCTACGCTGAAGTTGAGGAAAGCCAGAAGTATTTATCAGAAGAACCAATCTTCTTGAGAACAATCTTATTCATCACCAACCCTTGATTAAAAGAAAAACACATATGTGAAACACATCCAACGCCAGGGTTCGAATCCTGGCCTGGGCACGGATGTTTGTGAGTGTCCATTCATCAATTTAATCATATCATCACTCATCCCCATCTTCGAAAATTAGCCGAAAGTGGCACAAAAGTCGAAATAAAGGAAATAAAGAAAGAATATCTGACACACAATGAGAAATTTGTCTTTTGAGTTTGTGTCAGGATGCAGGAATTTAAATTCTAGTTGCATGCTCGTATTGAATCTACAAGCATGCTTCTTGACCGTTTTTATTCATTGCTCTACAAATAACAGAACACAGAAAGCAATACAACTCGCGATGAGAGCTAATAAACGTCCGACGATAATGGAACATTTTGATTGTTATGGAGTGCTTGAAACGCAGTCTAGCTTTTGCAACGGTGATGTCATGACGCTATAACTCAGGCGCAACCTAACGTGACAGTGACATCGCAACAGCATTGCAAACTTACACCGTTCATACTTTCACTGTCTGCACTCGGAAAAAAGAAAAACAAGAGAACGAAATTCAATAGATTAAGATACAAGGAAAGGAATTTAAAAATGCCACAATGCGAGGATTCTTGCAGAATATAATAATTAAAATGAACACTAACAATGAACATAATAAAGTGTATGAAATTGATTTGGATTCAGATAATGAATGCGGGATGGCAACGCGCCTTCGAACGGGAAGTTCGCGAGACTTGAGCACAAAAATATAGTTCCTTATTTGAAGCACGTTGCATGGTATACAGTACATAGAAATGTATTACAGATGTTAGATTCTGAAAAACCTGTTGAAATGAAGATTATCTGGTACGATTCGTGGGTTCGTGGAACCTAATATCGGAGCAGGGTTGCAGGTCGAAGTGAGGGTGACTCTACATTTGTCTGCTGGTTGCGTCAGCGAGCGAGATCCGGGCAGTGATTTTTTTTTCCAGTCAACTTGTGAATGCGGGTTCATTTCTTGCTCTCTGAATGGCTGTTGGAAAGTTGCGGTGCTCTGATTGCGAGAATATCTTATTTTCTATTTTCAGCGCAAATTTGCTGCTTTCTAATCTAACCTAACCTAACGTAACGTACAGCGCAAATAAGATATTCTCACAATCAGAGCACCGTAACTTTCCAACAGCCAATCAGAGAACAAGAAATGAACCCGCATTCACAAGTTGACTGGAAAAAGAAACAGCGCATCCGGGCAAATGTTTCGCTTGCGTGTTACTTTAAATCGGATTGTAAAGCGAAAAATTTGAATAGTCATATGGGGGGGGGGTGTAAATGAATTCGCATTTGCGACGTACTTGTGATGAAACGCAGATTTCAATTGTCACAAAAACGTTTAGGGGCAATGAGATAGCTAAATTTCCAACAGTGGGAAAAGTGGCTGCCACACAATTGGTTGAGATCCTGATCCATAAACACATCAACAATGAGGCGTATTTTGTACGACCTGGGTTTGTATTGAGATAACGAAGCGTTCGTAGACGACATTGTTGCTTGGCTCCACCAATATCTGCGCCAATAAAGCGATATCAGATTGCTGTGAAAAAAAAAAAACTTCATGTATGAGACATGAGTTAATGTCGACCTTCGGCCATTCTGTAAACAAAGCTTGGGAGGGCACAACACTTGTTTCACATTGCAAGCATGTATATAGGGGGGTCCATGGGAATCGGACCCCCAACCCCCGAAAGAATTAGCAAGTACTAAAATTAAATATTCAAAATATAATTGTTTAGCATTTGCTGTACAATCGATGGTTATATCCCGCTGAACTTATTGAAAGGCAAGGAATTTGGCTCATACGGCTTCCAAAGATTTATACACACTACAACGTATGATAATATGCAAGAAATATTAATCAAGAAATTTACTTTTCGTCAATTTAAATAGGCAATTAAATGCGATCACAGTACAATTATTTTTGCCTATTACAATATGATCTAAGTCCTTTTTTTGTTATTCAATAAATATTCAATTCTATGCATATTTGACATAAATTTCCTTGCTAGGGCTGTTGCTTTTACACAAAATTTTGGCGATCGTAACTACAGGTAAGTTGCATAATGGATAATAAAATATTAATTAATTTACATATTCAATATAATTATTTTAATTATTTTATTATTACTATTGATAAACTTGGTCGGACCCCGTCCCCAAAATGTATTTCTAGATACATGCCTGTTACATTCCGTCTAGGCTCAGAGTTCAGCTCTAAGCTAAAAATGGAAGGTTCGTTAATGTGTATCTAGGAAGCGAAAATGGTTTTGTGGAAAGTGTTTGTTTGTTGTTTCGTTCGAGAAAAGGCGTTGAGGCAGCAGTTTGAGAGGTGGTTCGTCGACATTCTACCCAAACTGCAACCAAATAGAGTAATTGTCATGGATAATGGATGATCCTATCATTCTATTCGCAATGAGAATGTACCAAACAATGCTTCGAGAAAAAATTACGTCAAGAGTGGCTTTCGTGGAAGACTGGCAAAGACAAAGTTTACTTTATGTCAGTACTTCGTTTATTACACGTATTAGCTGAACCATATAACTTCCTCTTAAGAGTGTAGGGGTCCAGGATTCGATACCCGGTGGAGGCAGAAGTGGTTCGGATCCCACTTTAAACTGTAGGTCCAGTCCCGATTAGCCTTACTGTGCATGAAGTGGACTTAAGAACAACAAATCAATAAATAAATAAATCAATCAATCTTAAGGGTGTAGTGTTTGTTCTCTATTAGCTGTAAGAATGAGGTCAATATAAACAAGTACACGTAGCTTGCGCGAAATCCTATTGGTTATTTGAATGGAGCGATGAGGAAATTTTACGTATAGGTATAGTGCATGTGATAACCACTCAGAAGTTGTGTGATCTTATATTATTAGCCATACATTACGTACATACATTAAAAGAGGAACATACGTTAAGAGAAAAATATTAGGACCTAAAGGGGATGAGGAGACAGATGAGTGCAGAATAATTATTAGAATAATTAAATCAAGAAGACTTAGGTGGGCAGGCCATGTGACACGAATGGGAGAGGAAAGAAGAGTTTGCAGGATCTTGTTGGGAAACCTGATGGTAAGAGACCTGTAAGAAGGCTAGGACGAAGATGGAGGTATAACGTTGAGATGGAGCTGAAGGAAATCGGTGATGGACAGGATAGGGAAAGATGGAAAGCTTGTGTTGCTGCAGCCATAAACCTTCGGCTTTAAGAAGGCTAGAGAGCTAGTTAGTTAGCTACGACAACTGTAGTATTTAAGGGCAAAATAGCACCAGATCTGATACCCAGGAAAGAAACGTTATATCAGCAGTCACATGGCTTTGTTTACATTAAAGGCTGAATTACACGAAGGTAGATTTCCGGCTGGAATTTTCAGTTGGCCTTGGACTAGTAGTGTGGTATTTTCTCATCTGCTAGTTTTCGCCTCACACTATACTCGTTGTCCTACGTGTTGGTACACTTTTGTTTCCACAAGGCATTGCGCAGATAAAAAGATGGACGAGCGACTTGAAGAACGTTGCAGGAATAGCTACTGCTGATATTTTCGTTATAATTACCGAAATAAAGGTTTAAGAAGAAAAGGAGTATAGGTTAGAAATTGGCTGAAGAGAAAATATGCTAATCAATGTGTAATCAACTTTGTTTTTAATGCTCGAGTATGTATTCAGACATGAGATCCGCAGTATTCACAAATACTTTGTTCAACATGTCAAACATTCAATTCACTGGTAATAATAACGATTTTCTTTATCGGCAAACTCTCTCTGTTACGGAAAAATTCCTAGAGGTTGATGAACACGAATGCATCTCATTTGTATTACTTTTTTTATCGAGCAGCGAACAAAAAAAATTGACAACCAACACTCAGAAACCACAGACAAAAACTGTTGCCAAACTCAGATTATCGTCACGTTCTCTCTGATTGGTTGTTACCACAGCATCTAGCAGAGAAAGAAGTTGCAATTAGAACACAGATTTGTCGCCAACACCAGTCAGCCACCAGCGCAAAAAAAGGAAATCCAGCTCACTATGATTCAGCCTTAACTTCATTCTCACAGTAGATGAAGAATAAGTATGTATGGCCACATTTGAGGACACGTACTGTTATCGAAGGTTATTGTTTGGGACAGGAAGCATGTTGCCGTACGTGTAGCTCCAACCTATTGTTCGGTTCGAAGCCTCCTCGTATCGATTGCCGATGCTAGGCCTACTTTCTGCGAGCCTCGAGGAAGATGTTTTGCTCCCAGAAGCGGTTCCAATCAATCGTCGTCAGGTGCCAGACCTTTGTCCGCGGCGGTTACCATAGCGAGAGATTGCCGTTGCAAAGTGACGCTGCTTGATAACATTTTTCCCAATAATTTCATTAGAGGTCCGTGCGAGGATGGACGTTGGTTATAGCATTTTCGCCACGCACGCGCTCTCTCTATCCGTGTGCCATTTTCAATCTCTATTCTCTATCTACCTTTCTACTCTATTTTCCCACTCATTGTTTCCTCTCTCTGTTTGTTTTTCTCTGCATGTTTCTCTCTCCCTGTTTAATCTCATTTCCCTCTGTTTATTTCTTTATCTCTTATCTTCCTGTCTCTTTCTCTGTTTATATTTTTAACCCTTTCTCTCTGTTCATTTATTTTTATTTTCCTTCCTCTCCTTGTTTGTCTTTCCCCTGTTTATTTATTTCTCTCTCATTCCCTCTCTGTTTGATATTTCATATCTTTTTATTTTCCTGTTTATTTATCTCTCTCTTCCTCTGTCTGTGTATTTCTTCCCTTCTCTCTCTTATCTCACTCTGTGTTCAATATCTCTTTATTCTCCTGTTTATACCTCTGAGTGTGTTTATTTCTTTATCCCTTTCCCTCTGTTTATTTTTCTCTCTCTCTTTTTCTCTGCCTCTCACTTTGTTTGTTTCGTGTGTCTGTTTATTTCCTCTGTTTAATTCCTTATGTCTTTTGATATCTCTGTTTATTACACCTATACTCTCTTCACCCCTCTCTCTCTCTCTCTCTCTCTCTCTCTCTCTCTCTCTCTTTCTCTCTGTATCCCTATTTGTCTCTTTTTATTTAGTTGTGGCTCTTTCTCTTTTTATGTGTCTCTCTCTCTCTCCAATTCATTATCTTTTTATATTCCTGTTTATTTGTATGTCTGTTCATTTGTCTCCTTTTTGTTTGTTTATTTCTCTTTTTCTTCCTCTCTCTGTTTAGTTCTCTATTCTTCTCTCCATCTCTTTATTTCTCTTTCTCTCTCTGTTTTGCTAATTTGCTCTGTGTTTCTGATTTATTCGTGTTCTTTCTGTTCATTTCTTTCTTTTCCTTCACTGGAAATTTGTGCAAGGGTGGAAACTCAAGATTCTCTCACCATTCATGTGAAGATGAATACTGGAAACAGCTAAGTAGATTCTTGTTGCAAAAATAGGTGCAAACAGAGGAGAAAAGGAAGAAATGAATAGAGAATAGGGAGATCAAAAGAGATGGAGAATTAAACAGAAAAATATAGAATTTGTGCTACATGCGTCCTCACCAATTGCACTAAAGTTTACGTTGGAAAAATGTATTACAAATGCATTACAAATGAGACTATTACGTCCTCTCGTTAATTCGTTCAGCAATCTTTCTGTCAAAATTGTTCTACAACTGTAGTATCTGCCAGAAAAGCGGTCCAAAATTCGTTCTAACAATACTTCTGTGCATATTTGGAAACTGAAGATGAGTTTCGCAGGGGAAAAACCGTGATATGGAAATAGTATGGAAGAAGGAGGATGCTTCAAGAAGATGTCTCCACCCATCTTCTCCTCGGTGGATCCCGATTGTTACACACTGTTGCTTCCCACCATTTTTCACGGGGAAAGAAGATAAATGCACCGAGTCGATATTTTTATTGATAGCTCTCCTGCAGAAGGAAGCATCGCGGTATTCGCTCCGTTCCGGAAGCCATTCTTCACTTTCCATGGATCCATGGGGAAGAGAAAACATTGTGACTCGGCGTTATATCATCGTGGAAAGTGACGTATGAACGACCGGGGTTCCCTATACTCAATCTGCTGACAAAATGTCCCAACACCTTCTTTAAAAACAATGCCTGCGCGAGGACTCTTTGATCACATGCTAAGTCATCAGTGGTAGGTTGTGGATCACAATGTGTTGTTATCATTGAGGTCGCAAATGCGTGTTAAATAAGCGGAAAATGATGTGTATGTGTGTAGAGAATGTGTAAAAACACACATTTGCGCTGGAAATGCTGCTATCTTCTTATGAATCACGACCTTTTACTAATGACGTTGACTGTAAACAGTCTCTGCTCAGGCCTTATATATGAGAAAGTGTTAAATATGGTGGAAGACATATTAGGTAGTGATTGATGCTACAACTGTTTTAAGCATTGCCATTGGCTGGTGGCTTTGTGCAGAACTCGCTTAGCGAACACAACTTAAACACCCATGGTGGTTAGGTTTGTTTGTTTTTTATCTTAGAAGAAGAAGGCGACCAGAAATGGATGGAGAAGCAACACCGAGAGGCATATTGTTATGTTAGATTTCTAGACAAAATGGAATTTATATCAACAATACATTTCTGAACAAAATAGAGATTGTAGCAGCAAATTTTATAATAATACGTTTCCAATTCATGTAATTTTCCAAAAAATGATACGGATATATTCACGAAATATCTATTATCGACTTTTATCAACAAATATAAATTTTCATTCAATTTCATGTACAGGTATTGGACAAAATAATGGAAACACGAGTCAGAAGTGGGACATACTTTCAATGTGGCTGGTAATACTGAGCACGGTGGAAATCAACCTTCTCTTGTTTGTTGCAGGTAGTATGGACTGTGCACTGACAGTAGAGTGAGGCACTGTGGTAGTGCACGTTGTTCAGCTGTAGTGAGTGACCAGTATAGCCGACCTGATGGAGTTTGAAAGACGTCGAATTGTTGGTGCCCGTTTCACTGGAGCATCTGTGAGCAAAACAGCGAAGTTATGCAGTGTAACACGAGGCACGGTCTCGAAAGTCATGACCGCATACACAGTGCACGGTGAAACAGGGTCTGCTAAGCACAATAGTGGTTGAAAGACGAAGCTGCAGGAAAGGGACCGCCGGGCCTTGAAGCGTATTGTGACGTTGCAGAAGAAAACAATGGCCTCCAAAGTGACTACAGAACTTAATCAGCACCTAAACACCCCGTGTCATGCAAAACAGTGAGGCGGGAACTGCATCAAATGGGTATCCATGGGCGTGTTGCTATTGCCAAGTCCCTAATAACTGAGAGGAGTGCTCGAAGGTGACGTGTATGATGCAATGACCACAAAACTTGGACGTTGTAGGACTGGAAACATGTCATTTGGTCAGACAAGTCAACCTTTACCCTCTTCCCCACTACTGGACGCGTGTTTCTATGGCGAACACCCTCGGCAGCATACGATGTGGACTGTCACCGCCCGACTGTCAAACATGGTGGCGGCTCTATTATGGTCTGGGGCATTATATCATGGTATTCGGCAGCCCCCTTGTCACATTACACAGTCGGGTCTCATAGGCAGTGTATAGAGAACTCTTGGCTAAGCAGATCCACCTAATGGTGAAAACCTTATTTCCAAACCGGAATGCCATCTTCCAGGATGATAATGCCCCCATTCATACTGCTGGCACTGTTCAACAGTGGTTTCCAGAGCATGCTGATGAGGTTCAACATCTTTCCTGGCCAACCCAGTCACCAGACCTGAATATCATCGAGCCTCTGTGGGCTGTTTTGGAATCCAGGGTTCGGCGTCGATTTCCACCTCCTTCGTCTCTCCTGAGCTGGAGGCTGTGCTGCATGATGGAGGATGTGTTGATGAGGCTATAGCCACTCCAGAACAGAAAGGGGCAACTTTCTGTTAAGACGTTCAAAAGTTAGCCTCACTTCCACGTAGTACACCTCGGTAACTGCTTCTTGCAGGCCTTACGAGGCTACGACGCCTGTACCCACGGACAGGATAATCCTTTAAGGGCTCGTGTTGTACTGAGTTTTTCTTTGTGTGTGCTCAGTGCCAATTTATATACGGTTTTTAAATTCGGTAAGGAGATAGTCCTCAGACAGTATATAGTTTCTGTTTAGTAATAAATTAGGTTTTTAAAGTATTGTTTTAGTTAATGGGCTTATCCCATTATTGTGTAAATGGGCAAAGTAGCCTTTGTACCCATAATACAAAAATCAATCATCCATTTCGAACCCGGGCCCTTCTGCTGCCCTATAATTTTACGGACGTTCCGGTATTACTTTTTTTAAGAGACCTTCTATGCGCTATATTAAAAAGAATGCTAATGATAAAACATGTATCTTTCTTGTAATTTTTCCTCATTGTGGCCTGTGACCTGTGGCCGCGGTGGCTCAGTTGTCTACCTCCGTGGCGGAGTGGTTAGCACAGCGCGCTACAACGCTTCAGGGTTCGAGTCCTCGGTAAGGCATAGGTATTTGTGTTTGTCAAAATGAGAAAAAATGGAAATTGAGAAAAACCGAGAAATGAAAAACTGAGAATAGAGTGAAAAACGGGGAATACTACCGCTTAGGGGTATTCCTTAAAAAAGAAAAAGAGTTGGTAACGCGTCTGACTACCATGTAAAGGTCCCGGGTTCGATCCCCGGCCGGTTCAAATCCTGGAACTTTTCTAACGCCCACCCAGCGTCGAATGACAAGGGTACCTGGGGGAAACCCTGGGGGGTAAAGGCGGTCAGGGGCCTGATTACATCACCTCCACTCACGGGAGGATCAAGAAAGTGTGGGGCGTTACCCTCACACCCCCTATACGCCTTCATGGCGTTGTGCTAAGCACAGTGGAGCACTTTTTTCTTCGACCTTTTTAGATTGATTGATTTGCTTTATTTTACTTCGCTTCTTGTGCCACTTTTGGCTAATTTGCGAAGATGATGATGAGTGATCATATGAAGAAATTGATGAATGAACACTCACAAATATCCATGCCCAGGCCAGGATTCGAACCCGGGACCACCTGGCGTCATAGCGCGATGTGCTAACCACTCTGCCACAGGGGCCGGCTCGACCTTTTTAGAAAAAAATCCCCCGCCCCCAACAGTGTGTGTGAGCAGCAGGACGTCGTTATGTTATGTGTAATAATATCCGTTCCTATCTCTGCAATAGGGAATGTGTTTGTGTAGACCAGGGGTTTCCAACCTTTTTCGTTTTACGGTGCTCTTAGTTTTTCAAGACATTTCCGCGGCGCCCAAGTCAGAACGTAGTTCTATCTAACTCTTGCAATGTTCAATGTAGTTAGGTGGCTTGGTGTAAGTTAAAAAATAAACACACATTTCAAATTCAGAAACATTTTTTGTGTAAAAAGTACTAAATAAGCACATATTTGGAACAATCATATCATTTCAATGAAAAGATTGGAACACTTCACGGCGCCCTGTAGAGGAAAAGGTCTAAATATGGGCCCCCTTTTTATGTTGTCATTATCGGAGGAAAAAATTAACATATCAAGCACCTGCCTTTAAAATGCATATCTATGAAATATATACTTAAATGTAATACCATGCAAAAGGATAGAATGTCTCCATTTTTTTAAAAAAAGAAAGCAATTTCCAAAAAAATGGTAAAATGATGTATTTCAAAAATTGTGGGCTAAATATGGGCTACTAGTGGCATTATCACAAAAAGCAAATAAAT
Source organism: Lepisma saccharinum (assembly GCF_977018435.1). Taxonomy (NCBI): domain Eukaryota; kingdom Metazoa; phylum Arthropoda; class Insecta; order Zygentoma; family Lepismatidae; genus Lepisma; species Lepisma saccharinum. Next base: position 36,353,408 of record NC_139251.1, on the reverse strand, counting down.
TTTTAAAAAAACACTTATTTATAACTAAAACATTATAAAATTCATATTTATGAATAATCTGTTGTTTTGAAAATCACGCGGAATGGGAAAAATCGAATTAAGAAAAACATACAAATATTTGTTGAAAATGTGATCTCAACATTAGACCTCATGTCATAGCCTATATTTAGACCATCACGCTATTTTTCTTCTTCAATTTATTTTCGCTCTCTGTGGTACATATTTCACAAAGAAATCATGGCATTATAAAAGCCCACATTTGTTTCATGTACCGCTAATATCATAACCTATACAAAGCAGATGAGAATTCAGAAAACGCTGAGTTAAAACATACCTGCAAAAAGTTTTCTGAGGTCGCAATTCTATAACAGCGTCCAAGGCCAAAACTAACCACCACTTTCTCTTGTGAATTGGCGCCGCAACCTTTGTTCTTGACAGATAACCAGTTCCCATAGTCTCTGCGAGGCTGCAGCACCCGGGAGCGCTGATAACTCCAAAACCCATATTTAAACCTTCGCCCATATTTAGACCTTTTCCTCTAAGCCAGACAAGGTGCACCAGGACGCCGCGGCGCACACTTTGGGAACCACTGGCGTAGACTGTTATTTTTGTATGGTTATTAAACATGTTTATAACCTAAGGTGAGGGTCATTGTAAACTAATACCTGAAAACCACAGAAAGTATCGGATTACAAAGTGGAACGGGGCTACGCTCCCAGACACCCCAATGAAATTGATTCAAAATTTCCCTATTCTGGGGGAAATTTCCCTCCAATTATCATCATTGACTCCACCTCGAAACATCTCCCTTTAGTTTACGACCAACCATAGGACACCATGAGAAGTTCTTTTTAATACACCTCAACGACAGATTCAGGCGGTATATCTTCGAACTTCGTAGTTTAGATCTGGCAAGAGATTCAGACTATTCCCCAAGGGAGGCGTTCCTGTTTCGTATTCCACCTAAACGGCCTGTTCCGTTCCGTTATTCCCGTTGTAAAAATTGTTGGCTATTAAACAAGGAACTGAACAGGATTCTGAATTTAATCTCCCTCCTGATGGCCTTGTGCGTTCGTACTGCGAAGTGGGGGTTGGGGGGTGGAGGGAGAATAATTACCAAGTGGACTCTCCTGACTAAAATTATGGGCCGTGATTCAAACTCGGGAGATTCAAACTTGTTTGTAGTGCTTAGGTACCCAGGCAGAAAGATAACTGAGTGCTTAAGGGTATTGGTGCATTTTAGTGTCACGTGTGCCAATTTTTTGAACGGATGATGTTTGTTTTGTACAGGAGTGCTTCAGTTACAGAAAGGCCGAGAATAATAATAATACTAACTGCAGCCGCGTTTTTCCTCCATGCATTCACTCACTCTCGCACGTTCATTGGTCGAACTCTCTCGAGTCACTACTTGCGCAGAAGCTTGTTTTCGTTTGCCTGCTCCAGAGATTTCAGGGACAGAACTTAGCTTAAATGATGATGAATGATGAAGTGATGAAATGGATGATGGGACAACTTGTTACAGAACCAGCTTCTAACCAGCTTCTGTGGCAAAGTGGCAAGCGTAAGAGTTACAGAACCAGATTCTAACCAGCTTCTGCGGCAAAGTGGCAAGCGTAAGAGTTACAGAACCAGGTTCTAACCAGCTTCTGTGGCAAAGTGGCAAGCGTAACTAGTTACAGAACCAGGTTCTAACCAGCTTCTGTGGCAAAGTGGCAAGCATAAGAGTTACAGAACCAGGTTCTAACCAGCTTCTGTGGCAAAGTGGCAAGCGTAAGAGTTACAGAACCAGGTTCTAACCAGCTTCTGTGGCAAAGTGGCAAGCGTAAGAGTTACAGAACCAGGTTCTAACCAGCTTCTGTGGCAAAGTGGCAAGCGTAAGAGTTACAGAACCAGGTTCTAACCAGCTTCTGTGGCAAAGTGGCAAGCGTAAGAGTTACAGAACCAGGTTCTAACCAGCTTCTGTGGCAAAGTGGCAAGCGTAAGAGTTACAGAACCAGGTTCTAACCAGCTTCTGTGGCAAAGTGGCAAGCGTAAGAGTTACAGAACCAGGTTCTAACCAGCTTCTGTGGCAAAGTGGCAAGCGTAAGTAGTTACAGAACCAGGTTCTAACCAGGTTCTGTGGCAAAGTGGCAAGCTTAACAGTTACAGAACCAGGTTCTAACCAGCTTCTGTGGCAAAGTGGCAAGCATAAGAGTTACAGAACCAGGTTCTAACCAGCTTCTGTGGCAAAGTGGCAAGCGTAAGAGTTACAGAACCAGGTTCTAACCAGCTTCTGTGGCAACGTGGCAAGCATAAGAGTTACAGAACCAGGTTCTAACCAGCTTCTGTGGCAAAGTGGCAAGCGTAAGAGTTACAGAACCAGGTTCTAACCAGCTTCTGTGGCAAAGTGGCAAGCGTAAGTAGTTACAGAACCAGGTTCTAACCAGCTTCTGTGGCAAAGTGGCAAGCGTAAGAGTTACAGAACCAGCTTCTAACCAGCTTCTGAGGCAAAGTGGCAAGCGTAAGAGTTACAGAACCAGGTTCTAACCAGCTTCTGTGGCAAAGTGGCAAACGTAAGTAGTTACAGAACCAGGTTCTAACCAGCTTCTGTGGCAAAGTGGCAAGCGTAACTAGTTACAGAACCAGGTTCTAACCAGCTTCTGTGGCAAAGTGGCAAACGTAAGTAGTTACAGAACCAGGTTCTAACCAGCTTCTGTGGCAAAGTGGTAAGCGTAACTAGTTACAGAACCAGGTTCTAACCAGCTTCTGTGGCAAAGTGGCAAACGTAAGTAGTTACAGAACCAGGTTCTAACCAGCTTCTGTGGCAAAGTGGCAAGCGTAAGAGTTACAGAACCAGGTTCTAACCAGCTTCTGTGGCAAAGTGGCAAGCGTAAGAGTTACAGAACCAGGTTGTAACCAGCTTCTGTGGCAAAGTGGCAAGCATAAGAGTTACAGAACCAGCTTCTAACCAGCTTCTGAGGCAAAGTGGCAAGCGTAAGAGTTACAGAACCAGGTTCTAACCAGCTTCTGTGGCAAAGTGGCAAACGTAAGTAGTTACAGAACCAGGTTCTAACCAGTTTCTGTGGCAAAGTGGTAAGCGTAACTAGTTACAGAACCAGGTTCTAACCAGCTTCTGTGGCAAAGTGGCAAACGTAAGTAGTTACAGAACCAGGTTCTAACCAGCTTCTGTGGCAAAGTAGTAAGCGTAACTAGTTACAGAACCAGGTTCTAACCAGCTTCTGTGGCAAAGTAGTAAGCGTAACTAGTTACAGAACCAGGTTCTAACCAGCTTCTGTGGCAAAGTGGCAAACGTAAGTAGTTACAGAACCAGGTTCTAACCAGCTTCTGTGGCAAAGTGGCAAGCGTAAGAGTTACAGAACCAGGTTCTAACCAGCTTCTGTGGCAAAGTGGCAAGCTTAACAGTTACAGAACCAGGTTCTAACCAGCTTCTGTGGCAAAGTGGCAAGCGTAAGAGTTACAGAACCAGGTTCTAACCAGCTTCTGTGGCAAAGTGGCAAGCATAAGAGTTACAGAACCAGGTTCTAACCAGCTTCTGCGGCAAAGTGGCAAGCGTAAGAGTTACAGAACCAGGTTCTAACCAGCTTCTGTGGCAAAGTGGTAAGCGTAACTAGTTACAGAACCAGGTTCTAACCAGCTTCTGTGGCAAAGTGGCAAACGTAAGTAGTTACAGAACCAGGTTCTAACCAGCTTCTGTGGCAAAGTAGTAAGTGTAACTAGTTACAGAACCAGGTTCTAACCAGCTTCTGTGGCAAAGTGGCAAACGTAAGTAGTTACAGAACCAGGTTCTAACCAGCTTCTGTGGCAAAGTGGCAAGCGTAAGAGTTACAGAACCAGGTTCTAACCAGCTTCTGTGGCAAAGTGGCAAGCTTAACAGTTACAGAACCAGGTTCTAACCAGCTTCTGTGGCAAAGTGGCAAGCGTAAGAGTTACAGAACCAGGTTCTAACCAGCTTCTGTGGCAAAGTGGCAAGCATAAGAGTTACAGAACCAGGTTCTAACCAGCTTCTGTGGCAAAGTGGCAAGCGTAAGAGTTACAGAACCAGGTTCTAACCAGCTTCTGTGGCAAAGTGGCAAACGTAAGTAGTTACAGAACCAGGTTCTAACCAGCTTCTGTGGCAAAGTGGCAAGCGTAAGAGTTACAGAACCAGGTTCTAACCAGCTTCTGTGGCAAAGTGGCAAGCATAAGAGTTACAGAACCAGGTTCTAACCAGCTTCTGTGGCAAAGTGGCAAGCGTAAGAGTTACAGAACCAGGTTCTAACCAGCTTCTGTGGCAAAGTGACAAGTATAACTGGTTACAGAACTAGGTTCTAACCAGCTTCTGTGGCAAAGTGGCAAGAGTAAGAAGTTACAGAACCAGGTTCTTACTTGGATAAGGTGTATCTGCATGACTGTGTTTGTCCAGTGTTGTTTCATAAGTTCACAGTCAATCCTCATCGTCGCGACGTAAAATAACAAAGAAATAGAAAAACTGGCCCCAAGATGGTGTATTCTAACTCCGTCGCCTTGTTTTCAAGAGTTCGACTCCCGGTTGACTGTAGTAGGAATCCACACTTTAACTGTTGGTCCACTCCAAATTATACTCAGTTAACTTCTGTGGCGGAGTGGTTACCACAGAACGCTACGACGCCAGCGGTACCGGGTTCGAATCTCGCCCTGGGTGTTCTTTGTGAGTGTCCATCAATTTCATCATATAATCACACATCCCTATCTTCGCGATTAGCGAAAAGTGGAAGAAAACCAAAGTAAAATAAACGAAATCAATCAATCAACAAATATATACGTATGCACAAAGGTATCGATAAATGTCTGTTTTAATTCACTTTTGTGTTGATCTTTACATATCTCTTCCTGCCAGGGGTCCCGGGTTCGAATCCCGGCCTGGGCATGGATGTTTGTGAGTGTCCAAAAGTGACACAAAAGCAAATCAATAAGAAAAACATCTCTCTTCCGAAACCCATTTCTTCCAGTCATGACGAGAACGTTGAATTGAGATTGCACTGTATATTCTTTCTTCATCGTAATTCTATTTAATATGTAGTCGGTACGTTTGGCCTGATGTTGCTTGGTAACAAGGTAAGCTTTTAAACCCCACGAGCTAACTCTTATGCTCATATACATATCAATGCCAGCAAACAACCTTCTTAGACCAGTAACGGTTTCTTTCATTGCTATCCCAAAGCTCTTTTATAGCTCGGTACATACATCATGGGTCGTGTGACGGCTAAAATACTCTTCAAAGGACAAGGATCTCTTAAAAAAGTTCAAAGAGTCTACCAAAGTTTACGATGGGTCATCAAAACGTCCACTATTATTTCTCTGGTTGACTTGAACTGTCCAGGAGTCTGTTCAACAAAGCTTTAAGCGCATTTTGGAACATATTTTCAGATTTTTACTATGCTTTTATTGGGTGACCTTGTCTGGTTCTATCTTCTATTGGCCATTGCGTACTGATACCAAAGCGTTATGAATTCATGGAGGAGTGATGAAGCACTTGGCTACCAGTGGCGTCTCCTGACCCTGAACTTCAGGCGTTGGCAAAGAAGGAATGTTAACCCCTCTCCCTCTCGTTTCTGTGAACCAATATTACAAATTTTCTCCGTACCTTTTTTGGTGTAATTTTATAAATATTTAGAAAAACATTAAATTACATAAATTATTTTAAATGAAGTAAATACTTCATTTAAAGTATTAATATATTTGAAGGGTAAGGAGAAAATTAATATACTATGTTCAATACTTCGCCATACAATCAATTTTTAAAGCACGAGTTTGCAACCAGAGGGGTTGGTGGAACTCCTACCTATCACCCCTAAAGAAACACCGTGGACATAAGAATGACCCGTTCATTGAAAAATCGCTAAAATGCACATTTCCGGTTTTTCCCCTTACCCTTCATTTATCCTTCCAAAAAGTAAATTTTGAAAAATCAACTGCTCATTACTTAGTTACTTGAATTCCAGTCTATTCTTGTTTCTTTAGAGAGAAATGCGCTGATCACCGCCTCATAAAATTTGGATTTATCCCCTTCTCGCAGCTTAGAAAGTAATTCTTTCTGGATGGAGATAAGACTTAAATTCGTCATCCGGTTCTGAGTTTGAGTAGATCGGCAGAATGTGTGGATCCTCGTCAGTCATGAGAACGATCTCTCGACAGATGACGTCGTGGAAGGAATTGTTGCGATCAACATTGCTAATTTATACATTTCTGTAAACTCACCCACTAGATTCATGTCCAGTAGATAATTTACAATATCAATTGGTGTTTTCTCTGATCCTTTAGTGGAAGCATACCAAACATAAAGTTCATTCTTCTGCAGTTTGGTTAAATTAAACACACTGCCATAAATTTCCTGCAATTTATGTACGAGATGGTGAGGAAAGTTTTCTCTTTTATTGACGTTGCCCCGTTTTGTGGGATTTAGTAAATCAAAATATTGCAATTTTTCAAATGATGCGAATCTAATTGTTATCTGGTTGCTGATATTATCAATGATTTCAAAGTAAAGCCTCCGGCAGTGGTCTTTCTGTGATTCGTTGTTCAGTGGCCTCCTTTTCATTTCAACAATCTCTTCCTCTTCTACTGCACCAGTTATAGAATTCCATAGTGTTTCGAAATTCTCCCTTCCCTTTTGCAGCTGTTGTTGAAATTCAGTTATTTTATTACTGCAATACAAAAATCAACATTTTTAGACTGCAATATACTGAATAATACGTCTAAAAAGGCAAGCAAGTTTGATAAAGTCTTTTTTAAAAATATATTTTCGAAATCCTTCAGGAAGCTAGAAAATCCTCTTGAAGTCATTGCAGCCAAATGATCGAAGTCTCCACTTTCACTAACATGTTCAAAAAGACATAAGCAGTGCTTCTCTGTTGTCATTGACTGTCCACACTAGCCTAGAGGTAAAATTCCATCTGGTAGGAGCTAATGACGGGAGCTTTCTGGACATGAAAGCAGAAAGTTCGCGCAACCTCTTTGGAGAATGAGGTTTAAGTTATTTAAGACCACAAAATAACACCTTAAGCTCTTTGTTACATTCTGACGATTGTTTCAGCACCAAGTTCATGACATGAACATAACAATGCATAAAAAAAGCTTTCGGATAATTTTCCAAAACTTTACTTTGAAGGCCATTCAAATGACCACTCATTACAGAATATCCATCGTATGTCTGGGCAATTAATTTATCCCCACACTTATATTTATCCATTATTTCAGTCACGTGACTAAAAAGAGCTCCTGCAGTTTCATCGGCGCTCATGTCATGAAATCCAAGAAATCTTTCAATGACTTTTTTCTGTGAGGCCGAAAAAAAACGTAACACTGTTGACACCTGAGATTTAATGTCTGATGTTTCATCGACCATGATAGCCACAAAGTCTGTGTTTTGAATTTCATTATAGATTTCATCTCTCAGAACATCCGAAACTGAATTTATTAAATCATTTTGAATGCCTGCCGAAGTACCGCGAAAAACTGTAGAATTTAATAAATGTTCTTTTAATGAGGGATCGAACTCGGAACTTGCAATAAGGAATTCCATGTAATTGCCCTTATTTAGAGAGGCTGCATTTTCCTCATGGCCTCGGAATGGCAGTTCTTGCTTTGCTAAATAGCAGACGGCGTTAATCAACCTCTTTAATATTTCCCTGTTCTCTTTTACTTTTTCATTGTGTAGCTCTATTTCAGCTTTTCGTTGAGTATCCAAAAGAACGTCAATTCTAGTAGGGGTGGCAACAAAACTACTAAATTTAAAGAAACTATAAAGATGCAATTCACACTCGCTGTGTTTTCTCACTGCAGTATTGAGATGATTCAAATCCGCATACCCTTGATAATTCCCAACACCTTTTTTAGTCTAGAATAATAAACATGTCTCACACCCGCAAAGCCAGTCTCAAATTTCGTAGAGTTCTTTTCGAAAATGTCTCTCAAAATCTTTTCCAGCACCACTTTTTCCTTTAATACATGTTGACATCGTGAGATTCGGACATGGTTGACCAATGTCAATCACTTGTTTCTTCTCTGAATACGAAAGCCAAGAAAATGAATTATTTAAATATTTTTGCACAACACTTTCACTATTCTCCATCTTAAAATAATCACATCACTTCACACCACACGTTTAAAAAATAATGCACAACAACCACGACCAAAACAACGCGGAACGCGGGATGAATGAAAGCCAAAGCGTTGGAAACAAATACAACGCCTTGAGAAGCTAACCATGGTGGTGGGTGGCAGGGTGCGCATGCGCGGTCATCCTATGTTTTGGCAGTGGTAAGACGTTGTATTTCCTCTCCAACGCCCTGGTAGTGCGGGACCGATCTGCCTGCCTGACAACCACTCCGCGCTGCGCCGCGTTCGAAAACTACCGGGCGCTCAAGACTGACAATTGAAGAAAAACGCTCAAAATCATAATTTATAAAACTACAGATACTTTCTTCTCTATTTCATTTTCCTTTGGCTGTTGACACACGACTTACACACCCAGAGAAATCGCCACTGTTGGCTACGTAGCACAAAGACAGCCTAAAAGACATCTAATTGGTGTTTCTAGGATAGATTCGTGCCGGAAGTTATGAATATGTAACTGTTTTGTGTGTGTGTGTTACACATCCATGTAGCTGATATTGCCAAGGAATTTTATTCTTGTCAGCTCAAGGGTGAAGGAAATGTTTTTCTAGTGAAAATTCTCTTTCCTTTACTTCTTACTTTTTCTTTTCACTTCCTCTTTCTTGTTGTCTTTTTTCCCAGTTTTCCCATTTTATGTTTTTTCGCTCTATTTTATTTCCCTTTACTTCATTCTTCCTTTTCATTCTGTTTGTTTCCTTCGTTTTCCTATCTTTCTATCTCTTTCTTACTTAACTTCCTCTATTTCCTTACCACTTCTTCTTCCTTCCTTTCTCTCTTTTCTATATTATCTTTATTATAATTTATCTTTCTCTTCCTTGCTTCAGTTCTCTTTCTCTTGCTCTTTTTCTTCCTCGGTTTTTCTATCTTCTTTGTCCATGGTTTATTTCATTTCCCTTTGTCTCTTAACTTTGTATAACTGTTTCTCTATCTTCCTACCTATTTCTTACTCAACTTCCTCGGATTCTGTACCATTCTTTCTTCTGTATTTCCATCTTTCTCTGAATTTTATTTTATTACTCTTTTCCTTCATCTTTCTTCTGGTTCTCTATAATTGTACCTCTTTTTTCCTTTCACAGTTCCCTATCTTCTCTTTCTTTCTTCCCTTTTCTATCTTTCTTTTCCCTGTAATTCTCTATCTCTTTCTTCCTTCGTTTCTCTATCCACCTGCCACTCTCTTTCATCTTACCCTGTTTCAGTCTTTATGTCTTCCTCAGCGTTTCTATCTGCTCTGTTCATCTAAATTCTCTCTCTCTCTCCAACCCGGCCTCCCCGATGGTGTGCTGTCAATGTCGTCGCCTTGTAATGGAGTTCCGCCAAAGGGACACGATGGTTCGGATCCCACAGTCCCGGTTAGCTTATCTGTGCGTAAAGTGGACTTAGAAGTCAAGCTTTTTCTCTCGCTGTGTGTGTTTGAGTGAGTGTGATTCTTGGATTCTGAACATGTATCATGTAATCTATTTGGGTTCGTAGGAGGGAGGGGGAGCTAAAATATTTCACTCGTAGAGTTAGATCCCGGCGACACCCCTGATCCAGTGATATCGAGGATTAATCCATTAGACCTTTTGGCTTCTGCTTGCAATGATATTGATATTGGAATTTTTGGAAAAATAATATCTCTCTGGAATACCTTCTAGAACAGTATTCTCCAACATTTTCCCTATAGCGGACTATTTTCACCACACCACACTGTTCCAACTTTATTCACAGAGACAGCGGTAGCGTTAAAAATACTTTCTGTTGATCAATATACATCCACTTGTAGTAGGCTTACCTTACGAAACGAAACAATATATAGGGTGCTCAGGAAAAAGCATTTAAGTAAAGAACTGTGATTTTCTCTCTTTTGATTTAAGTCACACTGAATCAATTGAATAAAATATAATAAGTATTGAGCATGTGTAAAGATCCTAAACAGTGCTAATCTGACACAGTAGCGTAACTAACACGTTCTGCGCCCCCCGCAACTTTCAGTTTTGCGCCCCTACTCGATTAAAGAAAGTTCTCTTCTAAAATATTAATTCACGTATACATTTATATTAGGGATGGCCAAACGGATCCAAAAGTTACGGATCTAGATCCGGATCCGAAAATTCCGGATCCGGATCCGAAAGTTCCGGATCTGGATCCGGATCCGAGAGTTCCGGATCCGGGTCTGAAAGTTTCGGATCTGGATCCGGATCCGAGAGTTCCGGATCCGAAAATTTCGGATCCGGATCAGGGTCCGAAAGATTCGGATCTGGATCCGGATCCGAAAATCCGGATCCGGATCCGAGAGTTTCGTATCTCAATCCCATTTTAATATTACCACACCTTAAAAGGTATTATGATCTTCGATTACAAAGAAATTTTTCGTTAGTCCTACAAGAATGTTTTTCAAGTGTTGTTCCTAAAATACTTTGCTACGCATCGGCTAACACACTCGTGCACAACAATAATCTTACTTGTTTAACATAAAATGTTAGAGGTGATTTTGTAAATGACATTGAAACGAATATGTATTCATTCGAACGTATTGGAAATGAAAACACACATAAATGTGAGACATTCCATTCCAGGATGAAACCTTTAACACATATAACAAGATAGAAATGTTATACAAAAATTATACAATTGTTCTACAGTTACAGTTCTACAAATTAAAATAAAACATTATAATATATGCAGTGTTAAATAATTACAAAGTGTAAGACTAAAAAGGGAGGTTATCTAAGTGTCCCCCTCCGATTTCCATGAAACTTGGCAGTATAGTGGGGCCCAAAGGAAGAATTACGTATTTCTTTGTTTCAGCTAAAAAACAGTTTTAGGGGGCAAAACCCCCTAAAATGTCAAGATGAGGACAAATTGAAGTGAGGATCAGACCCCTGTGTCGCCCTCCGATTGCCATGATACTTGGCAGGTATGTGTATAAACGGGCCCAAATGAAGAAATACGTGTTTTTGCGTTTCAGCTAAAAAACAGTTTTAGGGGGCAAACCCCCCTCAAATGTCAAGATGAGGACAAATTGAAGTGAGGATCTGACCCCTGTGTCCCTCCGATTTCCATAAAACTTGGCAGGTGTATAGTGGAGCCCAATGGAAGAAATACGTGTTTTTTTTTGTTTCAGCTAAAAAACGGGTTTAGGGGGCAAAACCCCACCAAATGTCAAGATGAGGATCAATTGAAGTGAGGATCGGACACCTGTGTCCCCCTCCGATTTCCATGATACTTGGCAGGTGTGTGTATAAACGGGCCCAAATGAAGAAATACGTGTTTTTTTGTTTCGGCTAAAAAACTGTTTTAGGGGGCAAAACCCCTCAAATGTCAAGATGGGGACAAATTGAAGTGAGGATCTGACCCCTGTGTCCCTCCGATTTTCATGAAACTTGGCAGGTGTATAGAGGGGCCCAAAGGAAGAAATACGTGTTTTTTTTTGTTTCGGCTAAAAAAGTGTTTTAGGGGGCAAAACCCGCCTCAAATGTCACGATGAGGACAAATTGACGTGAGGATCATCTGACCCCTGTGTCCCCCTCCGATTCTCATGAAATTTGACAGGTGTATAAATAGGCCGTATGCCCCCTGTTTCTTCCTATGCCATATTTACGTGGTTTCGGGGTCAGATCCCCACTTCAATTTCTCCTCATCTTGACATTTGAGGGGGGGAATGAAAACCCACATGAATGTGAGACATTCCATTCCAGGATGAAACCTTTAACACATGTAACAAGATAGAAATGTTATACAAAAATTATACAATTGTTCTACAGTTACAGTTCTACAAATTAAAATAAAAAAGTTCTGGATCTGGATTTCGGATCCGCTAGGATCCGGATCTGGCCATCCCTACTATACACCTGCCACGTTTCATGGAAATCGGAGGGGAACACAGGGGTCAGATCCCCACTTCAATTTGTCCTCATCTTGACATTTGAGAGGTGGTTGCCCCCTAGAACAAATTTTTTGCCGAAACAAAAAAACACGTATTTCTTCATTTGGGCCCTGCATGTTTCATGGAAATCGGAGGGGGAGACTTAGACCTCCCTTGTAAGTGTATTAATTAATTACAAATCGCGCACGCGAGCACACACGTGTGTATGTATATTATATATATATGTATATTAGCAGGTAACAATATGTTATAAGCACATTCTTACTTTCCAAAGAAGCGCATGTGGGATGGCAAAACGGATCAGGATCCGAAAATTCCGGATCCGGATCCAAAAGTACCGGATCCGGATCCGAAAGTACCAGATCCGGATCCGAAAGTACCGGATCCGGATCCGGATCTGAAAATTCCGGATCCGCGGATCCGGATCCGAAATATTTTAGGATCCGGATCCTTAGGATCCGGAACCAACCGGATCCGGATTTCGGATCCGCTAGGATCCGGATCTGGCCATGCCTAATTTATATTAGGTATATACAAATATGACAACATACATGTAATTTGAATCAATGTACAAACTGGTATTACAGAAGGTTAAGACAACAGAAGAACTGTAAACAAATATATATTGTAATTATCCTATGAAAATTCACTGTTACTACAAAAATTACGATATTGTTAAATGCCTATTAGGCCAGTCTTCTATGTTTTTTGATGGAAGCAAATTCGCAGATGTTCGACATGTATCCTTTTTTTATTTTTGTTGGCACTACATTCCGAAAACCAACAATTTCTGGAGCTACAGAGCAAGATTCGTTTTCTTCGTATTTCTCCAAGAGATTAGTAGCGGATTCCACTAACTGACTATCGAAGTGTTGCGTTAGGGTGGTGGGGTTTAAAAACGTGAAGCTTTCTTTAATTTCTTTCATACTCTGAAATCTAGTGTTTACTTGATTTACTAGAATAGTCACTCGGGGGAATACGCCCAACGTTTTTTTGGCGGTTTATAGCTTCGCTAAATGAAGGAGTGTCGCAATGAAAAGGATGTCAAATGAAAGCTACATGTTTTGTTATTGTTACCTATAAGTTTTATTACTGTAAGTCTTATAGCAAAATAACCATAGAAAAATTTACAGATGAACGTCAATTTGGGCAAATCACCCCGTGTTCAGGGTAAAATTCCCATCCATTAGGGGTAATGCTCAATACAAGAAACAATTATTGTAATACTTGACATGACATATTTATAGGAAATTAATACACAGCATTAATTGGAAGATTATTAACGTTTGTTTCGTAAACAGAACATCGTTTGTACAGACAAGCATAGCGTTTCTAACAACATTTATTTTGAATTTACCATAGCCTCTTTTACTGTTTACATTTGTGAGAAATTGCATTGCACTTTGGACACATGGACGTGAATTTGATACATATTTTATGCATCCACATACTGAAACGAATACACGGGACCCAGTCACATTGTGGTCCTTTCTTCTCATAATAATGCCCATGGGCATATTGTACTTAATTTCTGTGGGCATATCACCCCACAGCTACAAGCAGAAAATTGAATCACTGGGTTGGCAACTCTGAGCATCATGCGGCAGTTTCACTCTGCAGATATGTTTCCCTCACTCTTGATCTTTACACCAAATATATTTCAGTTTGTTTCTCTCTTGGGAATATTATTGCACACTGTTAATACAGCAACGTCCAAAGAATTATTACCTCAAAAATCGTCTTCTTAACTCATGAAATTAACCCTGGATGACTTCAGATTCTGCTCGCAAGCTCCAAACCTGCTGCCTCGTCTCACCAGGAAGGACGCTTTCAAACAAGAGTCTCAGAATTGTCATAACATTAACGTTGCGCGAGATACGAAGGGGTGGGCATTTAACTCCGATGGGCATATTCCCCCGAGTGACTCTATATAAAGCACGGTAGAAAATCGCATTTTCTTGTCTGTCGTCTACCCTTCGACGATGTAATGAATGACGAACTATTCAGCTAATGAAGGTTGAAAATGTATTTTTACGCCGAAAGGAAAACGTTTGTGAACTATTAGTCTTTCTTAATGTATCATTTTTACTGACCCCCTCCCCCCCCGGCCCCGCACTGATTTAACATGTGCAACATGTCCGTATATATATTATATTAAAAAGAATAACTTTAATACCCGTCTGCTGTAAAAATTGCATTTTTGGAATTGTGTTTTTTTCTCGAACACCCTAGCTGGGATAACTATTGCGAAGAGCATTGTTTGAGGGTTAATCACTGAAAGACGACAATGAGTATAATAAACAATGTTACATGTTACTTATATTTTTAAGAAAAGCATATTAATAATTACGAGCTTTAGCGAGCCGTTAAGAGTCAGAAGGATGCATGCGACACGCAAGTTGAAAACCACTATTCTAGAGCGTCAATTGAATTTATGCGTGGTTTTCTCTCGCTTTTGTCTCATATCTGTAGTAGCATCGTTGCACCATATGATCTATCTGGACAGCTTTGGCAAGGTAATTTACTCGTTAAGTTTCTTTACGCAAATTACGCGTAATTTACTTCGCGAGGAAAAGCAGTTTATTACGCAGATGTAAAAACACTAATTTTCTTTCGTAAATTAGTAATATAAAAATAACTTTAATTATATTACATTTTAAAGTTTAGTTTTCTTACATCTTTCAGCACAGTCATTATTTTTTGAAGATTATTTATGCAGCCACCTCACGTCCTCACCCTCACTAACAGATTTTTAGAATCTGAGAAACCTGTTAATATATACATCTAGCACTAGCACTTGTATTTATAACATAACATAATGTTTATCGACAATTTATCTGGATTGGATTTCAAAGTTTTAGTAACACCTTCAAATTCCTTTTTCATGCGTATTGTACACTTGCATAGGCTAATTATGATGTGAATATGGCAGTTTGTAAAATTCCAATAAAGAGAGCACAAAGAAATTTGGATGGAAAGTTTTTTGAAGCCTTTTTTTGTTTTCTACAACTGCCAACTGCCATACATAACAATAACCATAGCAAGAAACATGTCTCTTTTAATGATTGATTTGTTGTTTTAAGTCCACTTTATGCACAGTAAGGCTAATCGGGACTGGACCTACACTTTAAAGTGGGATCCGAACCACTTGAGCCTCCACCGGGTATCGAACCCGGGACCCCTTGATTACAAGGAAACCATGCTATCACTGCGCCATCGGGAGGCCCTATGTCACCTTTTAACTTTTAGGTTTCATTCTGTTTTTTACGTACTTCACGCGTAATTTACGTGTCATGTAGAAAACCTTTTTACGCGTAATTGCACAACCTTGACTCTAGGAAAACCACACGAGGATTCACTTGAATACTCGATGAGGTATCCTAAACAGATATTTCTCGGAACATCTTTGCTGGCTCAGGTTCAGAGGCACCTTTTAGGTATTCAAGTCTCTCGGCTTTCCTCTGAATACGATCTTGGGGAATTTTTGTTTCCAGATCATTAATTTTATAACAGCCTAATAGTGCGCAGTAGAAACTTTTCTCTTAAAAGCTTCCCTGGTATCTTTCGAAGCAACGGTGATTTCTTAAAAGCCTCAGGATCAATAAAGGTTCACTGTATTAATCGCCTCACGTGAGGAAGCCCCGGGAACGAAGAGATCCGATCCTTTCACGGACAGACTGACAAATGACTTTCGCTGAAAAGCAGATAACCTCCGCTTACACGAGAGAGAACGTTATCTGAAACTTCAGTCTACGAGCGTTGGGCTCCGAGCATCATAAGTTTCCGTAGATATTCCATTTATGGTTTTCTCTGTTAAAAATTATGGCCCAAGCTTGTAAACAGGCGCTGGAGGGTGTGCAGAAAGGAAGTGTGCACTGTACAGCCTGACTGACGCCCACTGACACGGCGGAAGCGCGGCAACAGAACTCAACAGACTCGCTTCCGGCGTTTAGTGGGCGTTACACCATTTGATTTCAACAGAAGCAGACAACAGAAGTTCTGTTGCCGGATATTTCCGTGTATCTGTGGGTGACAAGCTTAGCGCCGGTTTCTCAATGTGAGATTAAAGTTTGGGTTGGGCAAGTAACTAGAGGTTACTGCAATTTTGGGTTTCTCATCACCAGCCACCTGCTCAACTGGAGGTTAAGTGGCACTGAACTTGATCCATGCTTCATCTGGGGGTCAGCGAGATGACTGGTAGCATAGAGGATGCTGTTAGTTTCCGAACAAACATGGCTGCCTCATCGGAAGATAGATCTCCACCAGACAGTTTCTCAAACACATTGGGCCCGTTCCGAAAGTCGCAAGAGTTGAACGCGTTAAACAAGTTATGGCAACTGGCCGTTCCATAAGTGCTTCCGTGCGTTTCGTGTCCAAAAAGTCGCATTCCGTGCGTCTCGTGCAAGAACGAGATTCACCAAACGCACCTTCCAGGAGGCTGGTTTGTTCGGTGAGAATCGTCTGCTGCCTGCAGACAACGCGGGTGCATGATGGCTTCAAACTGCACTAGTTCGGGAATTGTATTATAAGTTTAACAGAGAGCGTTATGAAGCAACATGCACAAGATGAGTGTGCCTCAACTGTTCTTACAATTGTCCACAGTAGAGTTTATTTCTGTCAGAAGGAAATCCCTTCCGCTGGACGCCATGCGGAAAATTTTTATAAAGAAAACGCTGCGCCTGCGCTTTCGTCTAGAGCGTCCCGTAAGTCTGTAAAATAACTGGTTTCACCAGGTTCACGAGGCCAGTTACTCTAGTTCGATTCGTTCGTTTCGTTATGACTTTCGGAACGCACCCATTGAACGAGAAATAATTCAATAAAAAGCTACATTGGTGTAAAAATGAACTTGTTGGGCAGTAACAGGCAAAACTAAACAAATGGTCGCCAAACTTTGATTTGTGTCCACGTACTGGAGACATCTCTGACGTATGACGAGGGAAAGGAAATAAATCGGGAGGTGGCAAGTTGGTGTAGTGGATAAGGGCGGTAGCTTGGAGCGCGTGTTTCATTTTATGTTGTGAGTTCGAGTCCTGCTGCTGATTTTTGTTTGTCATCGTTCATTTACCACGATTTTGACATTGTTTCTATATTTTATTTTGCGCGATTCTAAAATATTAATTAAAAATTGTTATTATATCGTTGGGTACAGAGAGCTACGGTGTAAAAGTTGCCTATAAAGTATGAATGTTCAATAAAAATATTTAATTTCTCTGTGATGTCACTTTTTCCCGGGGAAAAAACGTGTACAAAGGGGGTATTAACCTCTAGTCAAAATATACATGCAAAATCTCAACATATTTTCCTAATTACATGGGCTAGATAGTAATTATTTCCATCTGATGTCCCTTTAGTCCTGTATGAAAGAATACTTTATTTGTACTACATTTTACTATTTTGTGTTTTGTGAAGTCCATCTGGTTTACGGCAAAAGCCAAATGTGTAGTAATTGTGTTCGTCTTACATGTATTGTTTTGTAGCAATGCAATACGTGCACGTTAGGTTCTGTATTTGCAATGTAAACAATGAATTTCAACAACCGAAAGTGCCCTATTGTAGTTCTACCTTTTCACACCAGGCGAAATTTGATTTGAATTTAGAAATCTAGATGGCAGTGAGATCGAATTCCTCTCATCAGCATTACCAACATACAGTTGTTCCGCGCTCAACCTAAGGTTAGCGTACCTCTTGTTATTTTCGCATTGAAAAACTTGGTGTTGGTTAAGAGTGGATGTAAACTCCAACTGGTGGTTGGCTGACCAAAAAGTTGGCTAGACATTGAAAAACCGACCCTTAAACTACGGATGGTCACCAAATCCGTATAACGGATATGCAGAATTCAAATTATCCGATATCCGTTTATCATGCAACGGATAATCCGGAAATCCGGATATCCGGATAATTCAGATATCCGCATAGTACGGACTTGATGAAGTTCTTGAATTTCAATTTGAATTGACAATTTTGGGTGCGTCAGCACTTAGGCTATTTTGCACCCGTCACATTATACGGGGTACAGCTCCTTACCATAACTAAAATAGCATAATTGCAGTTTCGTGTTACTAAGATATTAAAATATTCTGACTTAGGTTAAAAGCTGACGCTGTAAAGGGGCACTCAGCATACACAAGGACAATAAACAGGACAACACACATAACATTATACTGGCCATAGTGCCAGTCGCCAGAGCCTCGTTCGTCTGCAAAATGCAGTCCAGGGTGTACTACGTGGAAGTGAGGTTCACAATTGTGTGTACTACGTGGAAGTGAGGTTGACAATTGTGTGTACTACGTGGAAGTGAGGTTGACAATTGGGTGTACTACATGGAAGTGAGGTTGACAATTGGGCGTACTACGTGGAAGTGAGGTTGACAATTGTTTGTACTACGTGGAAGTGAGGTTGACAATTGTGTGTACTACGTGGAAGTGAGGTTGACAATTGTTTGTACTACGTGGAAGTGAGGTTGACAATTGTGTGTACTACGTGGAAGTGAGGTTGACAATTGTTTGTACTACGTGGAAGTGAGGTTGACAATTGGGTGTACTACGTGGAAGTGAGGTTGACATTTGGGTGTACTACGTGGAAGGTCACTTGATGAAGTATTTGTAGAATATCCATACAGTGAAACATGAAACGTGACGAATAAAATAATATGTGGATAGCCCGTAAAACGGGTAAAGGATGAAAATGTCCGGATAATGCACACATTCGAATATCCGGACATTTTGGATAATCCGAATATCCTGAAACGCTAAGTAAAATAAATCAGATCATTCCTTCAGAAGTAGATGCTCAACGTTTCCTCTGTGCTGGGTGTTGGGATTCGACTTGAGACACTTGGATCCTGCTCCTATAATTCCAAAACATTCATGCTATGTCCAAGACTCGCAATCAGGACTTCTGGAATCTTGATCGTGAGTAAAGAACTCCACTTTTGAGTCCACAAACGACTGATTTCAGAGTATTCTGATATTTGCTAATTTAAATTTATTAGAAGTATCGATACGCAGCACCTATACTGGTCGCATTTCCATCTGGCGGCTTACCTTAATGGCTATTTGTGGCTCTTTCTGTCCCCCAATCATCTTCGGGGGTGTGTGGTTCAATGGTTGTGGGTGTGAACATACTCAATTGCGAAGTAAAAGCTGTAGTAGTAACATCGCTCTCCCGAAGCAATGTTGCCAAGCGTGCTTCTGTTCTTGCCACTTGCATACCGATCTGTGGATGGTCGTTCCGGAAACTTTCTTTGTCCAAGACCATGTGTGCAATTGCACCATTAACCCACGTTAATTTCTGGTTCTGACGATATCATTTTCGGAGAACTCTCTCGCTTTAGTGTACGTTTAGCAACGCGTAGTGTACCCGACGCTCATTTGTTTCGTGCTGCTAAGATAGTTCGATGCATTGTGACTCGAAAATGCCCGATGTCAGTCGAAGAAAATTCAGCTGATCGCTGATTCGCTGTTTCTCAGCCGCCAGCTGTAAATGAGGCCAGTATGGAAGCCATATCTGGCAGATGTAGCGCGGCAGATCCTCAACAGCAAATAGACTACAGCATAAGAACAGAGTATCATATATCTGCTCCCTTCTTCTGTGCCTCTTTGTTCTTGGAAGTTGCGTCGCCGTTCACATATTCGACGTAGGAGCTTATCGTTCTCCCTCTCAGGTCGGAAGCCCATCAGATCTATTCATGAAGAGCGGCGTGTGAAAGGCTCTAGACTGTTTCCATAGAAACGCTGACTGAGAGAGGTGACTTTGATGCCACCGCCGGGCTGACTATCTGGTCTACATTTCCCCACTTGCGGTTTCCTTTTCCTGTAATGTTCTCTTATATTGTTTACATATGGAATGTTTGTTTCAAATACTCTATTAATTTTTGAAGTAAATATGGGCAGTTTGAATAAAACTAAACATAGACTCATATTGCGTTTGTAGAACGTGTACTCCATTTGGCAGGAACAAATTTTGGAACGAGTGGTCACATTCTCTCATACATAGAACCTAGTGGACTGTATGGGTAAAAGCAGTACAGGAGTGATATGAATAAAACAAGTGTTAACTTATGAATAAAACAAGTGTTAACTTTCACACAAGGAGCACCAAATTCGTGGTATGAATGAGACAAGTGTTAACTTTCACACAAGGAGCACATAAATTGGTCGTATGAACAAGACAAGTGTTAACTTTCACAAAAGAAACACCTACATTGGTGGTATGAACAAGACAAGTGTTAACTTTCACAAGAAAACCACCTAAATTGTTGGTATGAACAAAGCAAGTGTTAACTTCCACACAACGAGCACCTAAATTGTTGGTATGAATGAGACAAGTGTTAACTTTCACACAAGGAGCACCTAAATTGGTGGTATCAACAAGACAAGTGTTAACTTTCACAAAAGAAGCACCTAAATTGGTGGTATGAACAAGACAAGTGTTAACTTTCACAAAAGAAGCACCTAAATTGGTGGTATGAACAAGACAAGTGTTAACTTTCACAAAAGAAGCACATAAATTGGTGGTATGAACAAGACAAGTGTTAACTTTCACAAAAGAAGCACATAAATTGGTGGTATGAACAAGACAAGTGTTAACTTTCACAAAAGAAACACCTAAATTGGTGGTATGAACAAGACAACTGTTAACTTTCACAAAAGAAGCACCTAAATTAGTGGTATGAACAAAGCAAGTGTTAACTTTTACACAAGAAGCACCTAAATTGGTGGTATCAATGAGACAAGTGTTAACTTTCACACAAGCAGCACCTAAATTGGTGGTATGAACAAAACAAATGTAACTTTCACACATGGAGTACCTCATGGGTGGTACAAATAAAGTTAGACTTGCTAATTTCTCTAATTTTCAAAGCATGTACTTAATTTTTATGGAATAAAACAAAGGAGAATCGGATCATTCAGCAACTGTCACGATGTACAGACGAATTCGAAAGAAACGCCCTCCCTTACGGTTATGCAACCCGGAATTTTATATCCTCTAGTTTCGCCTGGTAGAGTAGTTCCCGAGAAGAGCAGTGTTTCCAAACATATAACTGTAGTGTTTCCAACCCTGTATTGGTTGGTTGGTTGTTGATTTGGTGCTTTAAGTTCACAATACACAGTATGACTAATCGGTACTGGACCTACAGTTTAAAGTGGGATCCGAACCCCTTTGTGCCTCCACCGGGACTCCTTGATTACAAGGCGACGACGTTACCACTGCGCCATCCAAGCCTGTATTGCTTCGTAGAAGACAAAACCTTCACGTAAACTTCTTCATTCGTGAGTTACATGTGGTTTACAGACTCACATTACAGGACACTCTTTTCCTGCATTGCATGTGTTCTGGAGCATTTATTTTTCCTTCTGCGGAGAAAATTCTGTTATTATTTTACATCTTATTTTTCGCAGCTTCTCTACCATTTATTGGCTAATCGCAACAATGAGGATGAATGATGACTCCATGAAATTGATAAGAGGACAGTCATAAAGAAACCATGGGGGCTAGATTCATATTATTATTATTACTATTATTATCTTTCTTTTTTTACTTTACTTTTGGCTAATCGCAACGATGAGGATTAGTGTATGATAAAATGCATGAAGGAACACTCATAAACAATCATACCCAGGCCGGGACTCCAACCCGGGAATTTCGGCAGCTAGATTAAAAGCCGACGGCTTACCGCGCTCGGGCACAGCGGCGGCCAATTATTATTAGTGATATTGTCTTAAGTAGTATATTTTCCCACCATATTCTTTCATACAATCATGAAACGGATGAAAATTAAAATGTTAAAATACCTGCCTACGGTTTTTTTTGTGTTTTTTTCCTTCCTTTTTTGCAATATGAACACCTACTGCACGAAGCCAAATTGTGGGAATACGAAACAGAACCAAGTTAACATATCTTGACAGTGGAAAGTGTTAATACAAAATCTAGAAAAGAGTCATTTAACAGTAGCCTGATTGCTTTTCCATTTGTTGTATGGGAAGAATTGTGTGAAATGTGTGCGTAGTGGCAGGCAAAAGAGAATACAAAGATCGAATAGAGAGGCAACACTGTCATTGTTCTGCACTGCACAGACCACGCGTCTCGTCGAGTGGGCGGGGCACTGTGGGTGCGAGCGAGCTGCTGTTGCTTCTGCAAAAAAGAACACTGACAGACAACTGAATGACGCTCCGCTTAAAATCTAGTCAATCGAGAAAGGATTTGTTGAGGAAGCGAATTGAAATATAAACGCCAGGATTTGGTCTAAGCCACCTCCCTTCTCCCACCTTAAAAATTCTTGGGTGAGAGGCTACAAACTATACTAAAACTGAATTACAGACAATACTTTACGACTCAAAGTGACGTGACCTAGAACGTAGTGAAAAATCACTGGTGGAAAATTCAACGTAATGATGATAAAATGAAGGTAGGAAAATGGATGTGCTAGAAAGTTTTACATACACACACACACACATAGTTAGTTCCGTGTAGAAGATATTTCTTCACATTTTTCTCACCTTGGCTTCCTTGAATTCACGAAACTGTAAAGCCATGAACTCGTTAACACCCTATAATCACGGAGTTCCTGGTTCGATTCCTGGTGGAGACACAACTGCCTAGTGGTTCGGATCCAACTTTCAACTGTAGGTCCCACTTCGGGTAGTCTTTTTGAGCATGAAATGGAATTAAAACAAAATTGGAACACGGCAACCCTTCACAACACACGCGCAGAGGCCGTTGAACTTAATGACTGACAACTATTATATACATCGAACTTTCAGCGAAGCTGGAATAAGGTCTATTTGCCATGCCAAATAGTGTGAATTTTCAGTCTCGTGGTGCCTTCTATACGAAGTGCACGCAAGTTATCTAAAAAAAAAATCAAATGTGAGGGTGAGTCGAGCTATGTTTCATTCAATAAGACTTAACTTCAAACATATTTTGCTCTATAGCTGTCGATTTGGAATGGGCATCTAAGATTGGTTTCTTAGCGGACCGGATTTGGAAAAAATCACGGACTGTCATAGTTCCAATCACACTACAGACATAGCAAAAATTGATCGCCTGAAGATGAGAGAAGAGGTGATCTGTTCAAATGTCTCGAAATATATAGATAGAATATATAGTCAATCAAAAAGAAAAACAATGGATAATGTCCAATTAAGTCGAAACGCTGTTTGAACCGGTGTTCATTCACAGAGCAGAAGAGTTATTTTGACAAAATCCTGTTTCCCTGCTGGCTGCTTCGGGGAGAAGGGCTTTGTAACGTTGCCGCTTCTTGCCCAAGCGGTAGGCCTAATTCGTTGTTTGGCCACGAGTTCCTTCGTAGGTAAACGCGGCTACAGAGGATCACTGCCATAAAGGTGGTTCCCGCGCCGGCTGAAAGAGCGACGGGAATTTAAAGAACCATTGTCACTAACTTCAGACAAAACCTCTAATAATTTCCTTAGGTTTCGAAGCTGATCCGAAGGAACAACAAATACCAGAAAAACGACATGAATTAAATGATCGGTTGATCGTCCTTCTGTTGATGGATGGCAATTCATATTAACAATAATAATCGTAAGCTTATCATTAAAGAGTCAACAATGAAAGCTAATACGCATCTATTGATCAGAAATTACTAGAGTGTTAAAGTTGTTTTTGTATCTTTGTTATGTTAAGTCGCTCTTCTGCCACTTTCGGCTAATGAGGATGAGTGACGATTAGATTAAATTGATACCATGATAGCAATACTGAAGCCGTGGCTCGAACCCGGAAATTTCGTGGGATCGGAAGTGGACCATTTAACGCGCTTGGCCACCAAAGAGAACCGGCTCTGAGGCCAAGCGCGGATAGTGGTGGACTAACGATCCAGACACCGAATGTTCCGGGTTCGAGTCCCGCCCGGACCTTTGTCAATTTCTTAATCTTCAGAAATCCCTTCACAATCTAAGACATAACACTTTATCAAAACTTCATTTCCCTCCCCTCCACCTCAAATGTCATACTCAATCTTCCCAACAAAATTTCCATGCCAATTTTAGACATCCAGTTGATATTCCTCCCTCCAGAAAAGCAATCTAAGACGTAATAGTAATACACAAGAGTTGGGATTCCCTGCCCCCCAAAATAATTATCAATCCCGCTACCTGAAAATACCACTAACTTCATTAATCGCCCACCATAATTTCCCTATCAATCTAAGGCCTAATATGTAAGAGTTGGATATCGCCCCCCCCCCCATCAATATTACTTATTACCCGTAACAATTCCCCTGACAATCTACAAATTACTATTTGTATAACAGCAATGGCTAATTGATAACGTAATTGAACTTGTGCCCTGTTTACTCAGTCAAACTTCCATCACAGTCTGCGCCATAATGCCCCTCCCCCTGGGCACCACTGATTTAGAACTGTGACAACGTGAGAGGTGTAATGTAACTAATAGTTAAGTGTTAGGAATGGGTGCATGTGTGCTGCGCATTTGAATTTCATGTGAATCATATCTGTCAATAATGTGAATATTAATATTATAGAATATAATATAATGGTGCAGGTGTGTGAAAAAGTAACCATGAGCACCAAGGTATCAATAAGAAAGAATTGGAAAGATAAGTTGCATATGAAGATGTGTGTAATTAGTTTTGTTCTGGGATGTAGCAAAGAACATTGGTTAAACCGTGCGGGGTATCATGCTCAATACTGTGTCCACCCGCCTTTGGATTCAAGCACTGCATCTAGTCGACGAAGCAAGGATTGCCCGAGCAGATGTTTGGTCTTCTTAAACTCTCCCAAACATCAAACACGTGAGCCAGTAGAGCTTCCATTGTTCTCAGCTGTCTAGGTTCCCACTCTCTCACCATCAACGCCCAAATGTTTTATATTGGGAGATTTCGCTGGCCAATCTACTCTTGATATTCCTGAGTGCTAATTAGTGTTGCCCACGGGACGAGACGGGACAGGCTTTTAAAAATTCGAGACGAGACGAGATTGATCATGTATCCCGAGACAAACGAATATTTTCGAGACGAGACAGCATTTCACAGCAGGCCAAAGTCTCGTCTCGTGGGCAACACTAGTGCTGATTAAACTAGATGGTGGTCGCTTTCGATGTATGGACGCTGCTGTTGTCTTGATCGAAAGTCACGTGCGGAATCTCATCTTCAAGGTGTCTCTCTCGCACGATGGGAAGCATGTGGTTTTCCAGCACTGCGACGTAATCCTGCGAATTCATTCTCGAGGACACTTCCACCAATCCATCTACTCCAGACGAACTGATCCATCCCCACACCGCCACGGATATCCTGCCACTCCTAGCATGGGTAGAAATGTTCTCGGGGTCGTAGCGAGTGTTGTCGCGCCTCCAAACATAAACCTGACCATTTTCGTCAGACGAAAATACATTCTCGTCGCTCAAAATTACGATCTGCCAAAATTCTTGAGGAGCTGGTAAATATTGTAAAGCAAAACTGATCCGTGCTTCGTGATGGAAATACATCATTGCTTCTTTCTTTGCCGCTCGACGGTGCCGAACTGTTGCAGCATGGCACTCCAGTTTCAACTCTTGGCGAATCTTCGTTGAAGCCATGAAGGGGTTGCCCTCGCTCATCTCAATGATGCCTGCATCTTCTTCCCTGGTTGTCTTCCTCGGCGGCCTTTGTTGGGTCGTGACTTCATTCCTTGGTCCCCTTTTTCCTCGTAACACCGAATGCAACGCCTGACGCATGAATCGTCCACACCAAGGGTCGTAGCAATCTGTTGTGCAGCAGATCCGCCGCACAAGAACATGCGGACTATCTTCTCTCTTGTAAATTCCGAAGTGTAAGGCATGATGAAATGATATCGTAAAGGAACATTCGGACCGAAGGGACATGCTGCACGTGGCACATGCCTCTTGAAAACACCTTATCATTGGTGCATGTAGAGTTTCACGTCCATTCCGGTGCAGAAAGTTTCATTTTATTGGTTCCGTTGCAAGTGGCATGCTCAAGGCATAGATACGAGTAAAACTGCTGCAGGATCTCGAACGAAGCACCCACCGGGGCTCGAATTAAAGCCAAAGCGTGGTGGCAAAAGGCAACCGTGAAGTTACTGCATCTGAGATTTACGTCAAGCAGGGCCTGCGTGGTGTGTGCAAAGAAACTCACGCTTGCTTTAGGAAATAAGAATACTATTGAATCAATGCAATATAAAAGAGTATATACCATAAAATATACATTATTATTGACTCATGCATTCCCTGAAAAAGAATGCATTGTTTTCTCGCACATTTCTGCCTGCAATGAATATAAATGTATAATCTATTAAATTAAGCAGGTGCATGCAGATTTAATAATATTGATAAGATGATTGAATTGAATTGTTGTTTTTTAAGTCCACTTTGTGCACAGAAAGGCTAATTGGGACTGGATATATAGTTTATAGTGGGTTCCGAACCACTATGTTCCTCCACCGGGTATCGAACCCGGGACCCCTTGATTAAAAGGTGACGAATCTACGATTGCGCCATCGGGGAGGCCCTAGTCCTCTTACGGAGATAATTCGTTCGGAGCAATAGAAATGCCCTATCAAAACAATTGGGGAATATTATTTTCAATGTGGATATTCTTCAGAAAATATGTTTCTAACAACAATTTACCTAAATAGTGGGGACGTGGGGTGAGAGATAGGGACGGAGTTGGAAGAGAGAGAGAGAGGGAAAGCACACAATTTTCTGTTCAGTGCGAACCTTTGGGCTTGCTTTTTCATAGTGCACCAAAAACACGATACGTATAACCCAAATACAACCCAAACCTTCAGTGGCGAAATTGTGAGTCAATCACTCAACTGGAATAAAAAGTACGGATTTAAATCTAGCAGGCCAGAAGATAGTTATTGCGCTACCATGTGCTAATACAAAAAAAATCCACTTTTCCCACGAGAATTGTCATGCCTGAGTGACATGTAGTTTACGTTAGTTGTGAGAGTTGCTTCAATTCCATTGCCTGCCAAGAATAATGATAGCGCTGAAAGCATAAAATACGGAAATGTGCATGTTTGGCGAGCTATGAGAAAAGTAGATCCTTGTGTTTTCTTTTCGAAATTTGCTCATTTTATGTCAACTTTCACATATAGCCAATGGCGACAGAGGATGAATGATGCTTCAGGGAAATTTATGAAGATTGAAGAAACAACGAAAATGATAAACTCATAATTATCATAGGACCCAAGAACCCTGGCTACGCAGCATGTTATGATATTTAAGTATATCACGGATTGCTGCTAAATCCATTCCTAGATATTTGTAATGAATGAACCCCCTCCCCCGCTACAAGAAAAAGAAAGACTATGAAAGACTACAGGATGTGAAACATTCACAATGTAATTGCATTACTTTACATCGCTCTTGGCTGTATTCCAAATGTAGTAAGAGTAGTAGGTTTTTTTTTTGTTTTTTTTTGCCAAGGTATAAGTGTATTTGAGCGCAAGGGCTACCTATTTCATCATTTATAAAGAGTTAACTTCGTCGTTATACTAGCACCAGGCACAAATGCGTCAATTTCTATTTCGGTTATTTTACATCACTCTTCTGCGTCTTGAGTTAATCGCGATAATACGGACGAATTATCAATTTATAAAATTGTGACGGGACAAACTCAGTGATACATTCATGCCTGACCAGAGTTCGAATCTGGAACATATGACCTCGCTTCGCTAAAAAGGCTGGCAGAAATGTATCACAAAAGTATAGGACCACCAAGAACCGGTTTCACGCAGCACAGACGATGAAATCATTTACAGCGACTCGCTGTGGCAGTGTTGCTCGTCACCCCCTCCCCCTCGCTCGCAGATAGCCTAGCCTTCTCAGCACCCCACCTGCTGATTCGTTTCAGGCATATTCCGTCTGGAAAGTTTCTGGCACCCCTCCGCCTCCCCCCTTCCAACCATGGTTAATAAATGAGACCCTTGCACTTTTAAAACCCTTATCGCAAGAAAAAGCTGGCATCAATTTTACACCACCATACAATAAGATTTACACGGGAAACATTTCCTAACATATTTTATTGATTCGGACTAAGGGCAAATTAAAAATAGTCAAAGGAATTATACACAAGAGAATTAAATTACTGAAAATATGGAAAAGCGCGATACCGAAATCTGTAATGAGTGCGAATGGAAAATCGAGAAAAAGTATGAAAATATTCGAATAACTAGATTAAGAGAGAAAGTTATCACGGCTCGAACAATGCAAATGAAAAAAAAACGGGAATACGAATCGAAATATATGACAATCTGAAGTAGGCTGAAGGAAGCAAATTTTAATAAACGTGGAAAGAAAACATAATCAATGGAGCGCTGGTTCGATTCGCGACGGAAGCTCATATTTGTTGTTCGAATCCCACTCTACACTGTTTGTCCAGATGCATTTACACTTAAAACAAACTTCGTGGAACTTTTTCCAAATCAGATGTCGCCAAAAATTTAAAAACAAAAAGAATAACTGTGAAGGAAAAATGCCGAAAGCGTTATTGCAAAATGAAAAAAAAAAAATCTTCACATATTCGTTCGGAAGTGGTAAATGAATAATAAAAAACTCAAGCATAAATGTTAATAACACTTGTTATTATTACCAAAGACATTCTCAAAATAAACTTGTTGTCCGTTGAAATCAAATCAAGAGGAAAGCAAAATCTCCACCCGGTCGCTTGAATCTCTGGCTAGATTCAAGAGTTGGAAACACTACGCTTCTCGCGAGCTGCTCTTCCTGGCGAAACTAGATGATATAAAATTCCGGGTTGCATAACCGTAAGGGGGGGCCTTTCATTCGATTTCGAGTGTACGATGGTCGCACGTTATACAAGTATATGGCCGGCTGATTATCTTTGGATTGAAAATTCTGGATCGTGAGTTCGCGCAAAGGATTTCTTTGCGAGTGTCCACTCATGTAATCTTCTTCATCCTGGTAGTTTCGATTAACCTAAAGTAGAGGGAAAGCGACAACATGATACTGTTAGCCCCTGGCTCTCCAAATCTATAAATCTTGACCTATATGGCAGAGGTGTTTTAGAGCGACAAAACACGAAAAATAGCACACTCCTATTTTTTTGTTGAAGATGAAAGTGTTCAATACATGTAGAGTTTTCTCGATAGGTTACCTGTTTGCCACGTGGGAAACCCGTGTTTAATTCCCGGGATGGGTGATCTAGAGTCGGGATCTTTCGACCTTGTTCTTGCTCTGAGGTTGACACATACGCGTAACTTGGCGAGGCATGGGGGCACCCCCCAATTTTCAGGTTTATTGAATTTCACAATTCTGGCGTACTTTTCTCAACCTCTTAGGATCTGAGGAGCAAAGTAATAAAAAGCAGTTGTGATTTTGCAAATGTCACAGTTATTTAGCAAATAATCCTGGAAGCTATTTGTATGAGATAGAAAATATTTCGAGTCTGCTGCACACTAAAAAGTTAAGCCCCGCGTTCGATTCTGCCCACCCGAAATTAGGCCCCAAATTACGCCCATGGAGTTCACCCACCCTCTAATAAATGAGTACCTAGGTGGTAAGCGCAACGAGAGCGTGGTGCTGATCACATAACCTTCGCAAATGGGCGAGATCGTGAATGTGTGAAGCCCTGAATCCACATCCCCTTAATGTGCTTGGAACACACGGTGCTATGTACGCGAGGAATTGTTCCTTTGCGAAATACTCGTGGGTATTTTTTTAAAAAAAGCTCTACTTACGTATTAATACTCTAACCTTTACGCCACAGTGGATGGTTAAGTAAGTAAGATAGTCATAGGCGTCGACTTTGGGGGTGGAGGGGCAAGGCACTTTCTGTCTCCCCAAATTCACGTTGAAGGACACATTTTATGTATCCTTACATATATAAAGTATTGTTTATGCCGATCTTGCACCCCCCAAAAATTTCTCAAGTTGGTACCCTGTAAACATTTGGTATCCACTGCTCTAGAAGGGTCATTACTAATAACTCCATCTTGTCCACGAGCCGCTATGTCGAGTCGCCGAAAGGGAAGCAATTAAGGAAGAACGCTAATTCAATTAAACTTCCCCGCGACTTAGGCTGCGACGAGGGTTCCTTGAATAGCATCCAGAGGGCACCGCCGTCGGTTTCCAGCGGTCCGGAGGGAGTCTGAGAGATGTTTGTTTTTGGGGAGGGGGAGGCATAAGTGGATTATATTTCCGTCATTTTCGCCTCAATTCACCGCCTCCAGATCCTACTTCAACACGGAAGGTGGAGATGGTCTGTGTTAATACGAAGTGGGGCCTTGGTGACCGTTCCAGGAAGGCGTTTGGACTCATTGGTTCCTCCTCCCCAAGTTGATTTCCTAGGGGGTGTAAGGAGTGACCCTTTTGGAACACATTCAAATGCCAACCTCACTTTCGCGTAGTACACCCTGGACTTTATTTTGCAGACTAACGAGGCATTGGTGTCTCGACCTATGGCCAGTATAATCAATCATCTATAGCAGGGGTTTCCAACTGGCGGCCCGCGAAGCCAGTTTGCAAAATACATTAATTGTATGTATTTTTATTAAAATACGTTCTATTTATGGACTTCCTTAAACAACTGGCGTTTCTATCACAGGTCATATGAACGAACTGAACTTGAAACTGCAGGGAAGAAACCAGCTGGTGTCAGATTGAATGAGAAACATAAATGGGTTTCGTAATAAACTGAAGATTTTCAACGTTTCTTTGGGAAGGAATAACCTGATCCATTTTCAAGCTGTCGGGGCCTAGCAGAAGATGAAGAAACACTGGACTTTTCTGAATTCAGTGCAAATATTAAAGAAATAATGGATGAGTTTGACTCCAGATTTAAAGATTTTGAAGAACTTAAAAGCAGCATCCAGCTATTTAGGAATCCTCTTGGCGTTAACATCGAAGAACAAGAAGCTTCTCTCCAACTTGAATTGTGTGATTTGCAAGGCGATGTGTTCCTCCAAACTAGCCAAGAAAAGAGGCCAGAGTTTTTCAAATACCTCTCAAAGGAACGCTTTCCAAATCTTCGGAGTTTTGGGCAAAGAATGACATCGATGTTCGGCAGCACATACGCGTGTGAAAGGGTTTTTTCTTCATTGAAGTTCATCAAGAACCGCTCTAGAAGCCGACTGGCAGATTCTTCACTGCTTCACCTTCTGAGATTTTCAAATACAGAAATTGAAGCGGACATTCCAACTTTAATAAAAGAAGCAGATCGGCCTCAATTTGCACATTGAACACTTACTATGAAGGATTCTTATTTGTATGTAGTGTTTTTCATTTCTTTGAATTCATCCATAAGTATTGATTCTAATTATACAATTTTGACTTGTGATTCCATTGTTTATATTGCCTCATTTTAGAAATTTAGGTCATACGCGTAGGTACTACATTTTCAGTTCAGTACTTACAGTTCTTGTAATATTTAATCCCCCCACCAAAAAAAGAGAATGCGGCCCGCCAATCAACTGCTGGATATAATTTTGGCCCTCGGACCTTTTGAAGTTGGAAACCACTGATCTATAGGCCTGTGTGTTGTCCTTATGTGTGCTGTGCCATTTTATAACCTCAACTTTTAATTACGTAAGAATATATTAGTTCTCAGAGAGAGATAATGATTTTATCTACGAAAAATGGCTGAGTCCTATACAATCTAATGGTTGCAAGATATCCTAAGTGCTGACGCATCTATACTTTTAATTTCAACCAATTAATCGGTTTCGTAGCTTTCGTTGACTCCTAAGATACCATTTGCAATTTATTATTTTTGGTCAAGTGGAAGAAAAGGCTCCACAGCCTTAACTTCGCCATGTAAAAGAAGACGAAATAAATAAAAATAAATAAATAAATTATTTTATATGCCATCTAGTGAGAATTTTCAGAACTACACATAATGAGATTGCCTCTGAAGAAGCCTTCGCGATTAGCCAAAAGTGGCAGAAGAGCGCACAAATATAAATCAATCGATCAATAAGACCGCTGCAGACGTAGAGATAACCTGATATTTGTGATGTTTACATATTTTACGCTTTTATGTCACTTTTGGAATTGCGACAATGGAGATGAATGGTGATACGATGAGAGATGAGGAGACAGTCAAAAACACATATGAACGACAAAACACAATTCCTACAGACGATTATCCTGGCTGCAGGTCCACACGCCAGAGCCTCGTTAGCAAAGGGCATATTATGTGGAAGTTAGGTTGACATTTGGATGCCTTCACAAAGGGTTCACAAACAGTTCGAAACAAGTGTGTTACATTAACAGATCTTCGTGGCGTGAGCGAGTGCATTCATCCGTTCTTATGAAATATTAATATAAATGTATGTGCTTGAACGATGAACGAACAACGTCTATTACCGAGCTATATTTTGGGCCGCTGCTAAACTACTAGACAGTTACATACAGGGACTTTGATTTTCGCAAACGCGATAACATCGTGCTGCAAAAACTGTTTATGTATGTGCAGTAACATGATTTCAACAAATTTTCATCCAGTCGAAATAACGCGAATTGTTACCTTTTTCGCAAATTTCAACATATTTTGTGCTTATAGAACAAATAATACCTCGAAAAATCTTGATTTTTTGGGTTTAAAAAATAAAATGTACGATATTTGCCCATGTATAACGTTTACGTTTTCCTAACTTTTATCCAAAAGATAACTATGGTGCGTGTTTTACATGGAATAAGTCAGACAGCTATATGAAACCACGTGCAAATGGTTATTTCCCACAATATTTCACATTTCTATCGGAACGTTTTGCATCACCGAACAAAGTGATGAGGTTCTGGCGGAGATCGAGTGCGCACTTGCAGCCAGACGTACGCCGGAACATCGGTATTTGTAGCGCGAGGAACGTTTTGCGTTACCGAGTGAAGTGACGCGATTTTGGCTGTGATCGAGTGGTCACCTACCGTCACACGGGAGCTGTAACATCCATATTTGTCACGCGAGAAATAGTAGAAAATGACTTCCTCAAAAATTGTTCCCAACGTATGAAAATGTCACGAACAGGCATGGGCCACGTGACCTGCGCATTAAAATACTAGTTTAAAACCACAATGGAGGTATTAATTTTGCGCGTATTAGCTAGAAAAGTGTGCTAAAATGAAAACTACAATTTTGGGGAAAATAAACACCGAAAGGTTAAAAACAAATCTAGGTCCAGCTACGTATTTCAACGATAAAAGAACAACGTCTAACAGAGACATCTGTTGTGCTGCTGCTAAACTAATATTTACACGCAACACTTGTCGAGGGCGGTTGAGGCGTCTTTTATATAGACGCGCTCATTGGGTCTTTTGCCAACGTATTTCTGCTGGACGTTGCCTCAATTTGCTTCATGCAGGAAATCGATTCAGCCGTTGTAGCGCCATCTATGCCTGTATATCTAAAGTACAACCATAAACGACAATGCTGCTCAGTTTCTTAACATCAAGGGGATCCTTTTACAGAGCCGTCTTTTCGCGGAGAGGGCAGTAATTCGAATTAGAAACGCAAATAACATTAAGGAAAGGTTTAAATTAAATTTACGCTTCTTCTCCAAAGAAATGAGGCAAGGGGAATGTCAAGATGTAATTTACTCTAAATGAAAATCCTAATAGGAGGGGAAAGGCGGCGTTTCCTTTATAAATGCTTGTTTTGCTTGTCATTAACGTAATGGACAATGCTCCGCTAATTGCTCTGTCTTCGTCTCGATCCTCATTTAGCCTAAGAGTTTCTGAACCAGATGTTTCAGCGAGGGGCGACGCGAAATTCGTGAAAATCTATTCGAGATGCACCGAATTGTCTAGGACATTTCCTTGTGACCTACAATCCGCAGTCTCATTTAGAATACATAAAAATTCTATACAAATGTGAATATTTGAGCTCGGATAAAGTATTTATTAACCTAGTTTTTCTTATAGAAGTAGACTCGGATTTTTAGGTTCTAAAAAGTGTGCTTTAGGCTCCTAAAATAGGCTCTAAAATTCCTAAAATAGGCTCTAAAATTTCTAAAATAGGTTCTAAAAATCCTAAAAGAGGTCCTAAAAATCCTAAAATAGGTTCTAAGAATCCTAAAAGAGGTCCTAAAAATCCTAAAATAGGTTCTAAAAATCCTAAAATAGGCTCTAAAATTCCTAAAATAGGTTCTAAAAATCCTAAAAAAAAGGTTCTAAAAATCCTAAAAGAGGTCCTAAAAATGTTGAGTTAGGTTCGAAAAAAATTAAAATAGTTCAAAATTCCTGAAAAATGCTGATTAAGTATAGGCACGGGCAACACCTATATCCTGAAATACACACCATCTTGCATAACGTTATGCTCAAACAGGTTTTTTCTTTGTTCTGACGTCATTTGAGCTTGACCGCACATCCCCCAAATTCCTTTGTCGTCTAGCGGCGCTCAGTTCTCAGACTCCTGTCTAGCGTCTCGGATCAACTTGTTTCATACCATAATAACATTATTCCTTCGTAGACTATAATTATTACCGTTACATATCGTTCGAGTACCGGAACCGTCTTAAATCGTAATCAGACCTTTACCATTACGTAATAGCGTTTCATAAACCATAAATTCTTATTTTCAATATTATAAATATTACTCCCTCTGTCCCATAATTATAGTCCGGTATGCCAAAATGGTGACTTTTCATTTATGTTCTTTTGGATACTTGATCGGCCAATTTGTACTGATCAATGACTAATAACGTTGTATGACTCATTCCCGTGTTTCATTTTCTTCTTCTGTACACACCAATGTCACAGTTTGCATATCAGACAATTATTATGGGACAACAAACAAAAGTGTACCGGACAATAATTATGGGACAGAGGGAGTAATATTATCGTTTTATACATTATATACTTTACAGTAATGAACATAAAATCATATGCGTAACATTTAGTACCTCTAATTACCTTCTATATACATATTTTTTATAAAATGAAAAATTAAAATTTCATAAAAGTTATAAATATGTAAATATATGCAAATTTATTCAAATTATGCAAATTAGTTCTTAATTATATGCAAATTAATTTACACCCGTCTGTTAATTGCCAATGTCGTATTCAACCACTAATTACACACATTTTTATATACATGTATATATAGAGATGAGTTTCACCAGTCCGCTAATTGCCAATATCGTATTCAACCACTACTTACACACATTTTTATATACATGTGTATATATAGAGATGAGTTTCAGTCCTTGGTTGGACTCTTGACTCAAAATTGTCTGCATTAATCATTAGAGCAGGTGTTGATTGTTTTTTTTTATAACTTCTTCATTCCTGCACGCAACTGCCGAGTGTGCAGTGTCCCTTTCATGGCGGTTAGTGTTTAGAAAGAGCCGGCCCCCGTGGTGGAACGGTTAGCACATCGCGCTACGACGCTAGTGGTTCCGTGTTCGAATCCCTGCCTGGGCATGGATATATGTGAGTGTCCAATAATCAATTTTATCATATCATCACTCATCCCGATCTTCGCAGTGGCACAAAAAGCGAAGTCTTCGACCTCTCTATTCTATTTCGCTGATCGTCGAGTTGGAGTGATACGGTAGGAGTGTCCAAAATTTCATTCTTCTTTTCCTCATCAAGACGTCATGTATTTCAACATTTGGCGTGAATCTGTCCTCTGCCGGGAAAAGAGTTTAGTATACCCTGGACCCGCACTGCTGCAGACTAACGAAGCTGTGGTATTTGAATCTATAGCCAGTATGATCCTCTGTGCGGCTCGTGTTCTTTCATATCCGTGTGTGTTTGTCCCTTGATTAATCTCATCACCATTCAGTATCTTTGCAATTAGCTAAAACTGGCAGAAAAGTCAACGCCCAGATGAAACCCGTAATCGAAAAAAAACAGTTTTGAAAGCCGCCATCCTTTTCATGAAATACCACTTGATGTGTAAGGGGGGAACCTTTCGAAAGACACTCAAATGTCAACGTAGTACAGTCAACGACAAAGATAATAGTAGGCAAATTGTTCAGCTCTATTTTAATTAGCCCGACCCTGTGGCCGAGCGGTTAGCACATCGCGCTGCGACGCCAAGGGTCCCGGGTTCGAATCCTGGTCGGGCTTGGTTGTTTGTGAATGTCCATTCATCAATTTCATCCTTTCATCACTCATCCTCATCTTCGCAAATTAGCCACGAGGCACAAAACGCGAAGTAAAATAAACTAAATCAATCAATCAATCAATCAATCTATTTTCATTATTTTTATTCTACCGGGTGGGCATAAGTCAGTTGTCACTAGCAATCGTTAGACTTTGTTTTGCCTAGCGTAGTGGAAGTCAGTTGTGAACTTGACTAGTGCGTATTACCCAATATAAGAATGCTGGGTAATACGCACTAGTCAAGTTCACAACTGACTTCCGCTACGCTAGGCAAAACAAAGTCTAACGATTGCTAGTGACAACTGACTTATGGCCCACCCTGTACTACGTAAACCAATAACTAAAGGCAATTTTGTGTTTTCGCAAGAATAAACGAAGACTGGGTGTGTCTGACGTCACCACGTGTATACTTGGAGTGTTGTGGAAGTTGGAGCATCCATCACTGTCCCATTCAGTCGAGTGTTGCGGAGCAAAAAGGTCACACGTATGGACGCACCACTCCACGAATGCACCATCGAGGAACAGCGCGCCGTGGTGCGCTTTCTGTGGTCGCAGAAAGTCAAACAGGCAGACATCCACCGTCGGCTGTTAGCGCAGTATGGAGCAAGCATCATGACTCAACGAGAGGTGTATGAGTGGGTGGACCGCTTTAAAGCTGCGTGGTCGTCGGTTCAGGTCAGATGACGAGGTCCAGCAGGTGGTGCAGACGTGGCTTCGTGACCAACCAAAAACCTTCTTCGCGGACGGGATACAGAAGCTGATTGCACGATACCAAAAGTGCATTGCCGTGCAGGGGGCATATGTCGAAAAGTGATATGTGTAGTTCTTCTTCTTGTGTGGAAATAAAGATATTATATGAAAATTACCTTTACTTTTTGATTTACCCCAATACATCCTGCGTTGTTTTAAGGAATGGAATTCTGTTAATTCGACGTCCTTATTCTAATTTGTAATCACCACATTATGGGTGTACACGTTGGGTGTACAATCCTCTGTGAGGCTCGCGTTGCATCCTGTACGTCTCTTTGCTGTCCTTTTTTCTTTCGATGTAATCTCCTTTCATCCTCATCTACGTAATTAGCCAAAAGTAGCAGAAGAAGCGAAGTGAAATAAAACAAATCGCTGAATAAAGTGCCACTCTTTCAACCGCCCTTCCCAGTTTTGACAGCCCTAGGTAAAATATAAACAAATACATAAAAATATAATAAAATATGACGAGCCGAGCTACCAGTGTTGGACCAGCTAGCCCCAGTCCAACTTGTTTCTACGTAGAAACATGAAACTCGGCTCAGACTTTAGAGAGACTCGTCACCGTTGGAAGAGACCCCCATATCCATCCACCTTGAGCTAACAACCATGGATGTGGCCCGGGAGATTGTTTGCATTGCAAGGATGATGAATGAGCGAGAGTACGACAGTGCTAGAAGGCAATATTGTAATGGGAAAATATTGTACGGGTTTTCTTTGCGTTTGTCTTTCTCTTTTTTTCTTTTTCTTTCTTATCCAATTTCCGCACGGGAAATGAGTTATGACCGAGTAGCTTTCATCCTGACGAGTCAACGCCCCCTCAACCCCCAACCTTCCGTTGGGAAGGGACATGAAGCGGATATTTCCTCATCGTGATGCTTATCGCGATAGAACAATAAAGCCTTTCCAAAGTGGCGGCTCGTAAGAAGTGTTGGCCGATATAACCTCCAGACGATATATCGTATCAATCCATAGGATTATTCTCATTTCATTAACTTTCTCTGGAAGCTTCAATTGACCAAGGTTCATTCACTTGTTTACAACAGCTGTCCTCCCAGGTATTTGAATTATGCACAGTCGAGTGTTAAGCAAGTACCTCAGAGGAGTGGACAGCTGTTGTAAACAAGTAAATGAACCTTGGTGAATTGAAGCTTCCAAAGAAAGTTAAAATAAAATAAAGAATATTCCTAAGGATTGATACGATATCGCCATATTGAAAAAATATCGTCCAGACGATATCAACTAAAGTGTAAATCACCAACCCTGAGACCTTCTGTAAACAAACCGTCTCACCGATTCGATGTATCACTGAACACTGAGACCTTCCCGCACGCATAGAACTCGCCATGTTGAAAGTGGCACTACTTCCTTGCTGTTCACATGATTATTTTTAGAAAATAACCAATGTTGTAAAGTATCATTTTGTACACAAATCTCTAAGCTCATTGAAAGTTACAATATATATTCCTACAAAGTGTTCACACTTATATTGCCTTGCCATGTCACAAGTTATTTTACGAAGTGCACTATATTTGACGGAACAAAAATCGTTATTAGAATGCTTGTCAAAGTTTCCAACCGCAATAAATATACGAACTTTCTTTGTCTTGTTTTGATCATCATCATCAATATATTTATTGGACTTACAGCATTGCATATCGCTGTTTATGCCCATTATATATTTTATTTATATAAGATACAATTTACATAAAATCTACAAACAAACTTCAAATACACTCCTATCTATATCGAACCTTAGAAATATACATTACCATGTTATATCATTTTGTCTAAAAAAAATGCAAGTAAAATATATTCAATTCGCATGCAAGAAAGAAGCCAAATTTATGGTAAATGATTACTGGTGCAAAGAGTTAACCATAAAGGAGAAGCAATAAGTACAAAAGAAAGAGCATTGGGTTTAAAGTGAGACGTCATTTGCGGCAGCGTATCCCATACTACAAATTGGCCGTTGCTTTACCTTGCGTAATGAATCCTGTAACAACGCTGGATTTTCGTGTGGATTATTTTACTTCTATGAGTTTGCAATGTTTTCTGCATGCACGTGGTTTTGTTTACAAAAGGTCTCAGGGTTGGTGATTTGAACTTTAGACGATGTATCGTCACGATATTTTGTCGACATAAATCGAAGACACCAAGTCAAAAAATGCAATTTTTACTGCACACATTTATTCATATATGTATATTCTTTTAATAGCAAACCTTATAGACACGATATACGCGTTGGATTCTCAACTGCTTTTTAGTCTTTCCACATACCCAATCTAAAATTATATTTATAGTATTTAATTTAGTGTGACTTACATTAGATGAAAACAGCAGAAAATCGGAGCTTGTGACTCATGTGCCTTTTCCGGAGCAACCTAGAATTTACGTATTCGTTGTTCAAGCAACAAGAAGTTGATACTTCTGTCACTAGAGAGCATCGCGTTCAAACAAATGAAAGCCGGGTGTAGTAGTTCTGTCGATTTTCAGTTACAAACGAATTTAAGTCGAAAATACTTCACAACTACCCGCTGCTTCGCTCAGATAATAGTTGCGTATTCGTACGTCTTTTGGTTTTCGTACTTCCCCCCTTTCCGCAAGGTGGCAGCACCATACCTTTTGAACCCTCCAGTGTATTTTTGCAGACTAACGAGGCTCTGGTGCCTGGGCCAATATAATCCTCTGTGCACTGATAAAATGGATTTAAAGTACTTGGGTCTGAGCTGATACCCCTATTTGCCGATACCCTGACCGATTCCAACCGATACCGATAATTGTACTATAATTCCAGTTTAAAATAACGAAGGCTGATTGCTAAGTCATAAAACTCATCACATCCTATTAATAACATTTAATAACTCCCAAATTGTTCTCATGTAGCATTATAGCACTTGAAAATGTACATTTCATGTAAACTTCTTTCTACCCCCAGAGGATGCAAAAGAAGTAGTTTTTAAATGTTACAAGTCTTTTTAAAGTGTTGCAGTCCCACCGAAAAATCTGTGGTGTCCCTGCTTCATTTCATGATCCTCACAATTCCATGTAAACAACATCTTTGTCGTTTGGATTAACCTGGAGAGGAAGGAAAACGACATAAAAATATTTTCAAATACAGATATATAATAATGCTCATTTGGCCGGCTCTGTTTATGCTCTGCTCTCCATTATTCTCTTAACATTCTTCCCTTTCTCAAGAACTCCGGAATCAGCCCAGCATGCCTCCCGATAACATTCTTCCCTTTCTCAAGAACTCCGGAATCATCCCAGGATGCCTCACGGTGACATTCTTCCCTTTCCCAAGAACTCCGGAATCAGCCCAGCATGCCTCCCGGTGACATTCTTTCCTTTCCCAAGAACTCCGGAATCAGCCCAGCATGCCTCACGGTGACATTCTTCCATTTCCCAAGAACTCCGGAATCAGCCCAGCATGCCTCACGGTGACATTCTTCCCTTTCTCAAGAACTCCGGAATCAGCCCAGAATGCCTCCCGATAACATTTTTCCCTTTCTCAAGAACTCCGGAATCAGCCCAGCATGCCTCACGGTGACATTATTCCCTTTCTCAAGAACTCCGGAATCAGCCCAGCATGCCTCACGGTGACATTCTTCCCTTTCTCAAGAACTCCGGAATCAGCCCAGCATGCCTCACGGTGACATTCTTCCCTTTCCCAAGAACTCCGGAATCAGCCCAGCATGCCTCACGGTGACAATCTGCCCTTTCTCAATAACTCCGGAATCAGCCCAGCATGCCTCACGGTGACATTCTTCCCTTTCCCAAGAACTCCGGAATCAGCCCAGCATGCCTCACGGTGACATTCTTCCCTTTCTCAAGAACTCCGGAATCAGCCCAGCATGCCTCACGGTGACATTCTTCCCTTTCCCAAGAACTCCGGAATCAGCCCAGCATGCCTCACGGTGACATTCTTCCCTTTCCCAAGAACTCGGGGATCTGCCCAGCATGCCTCACGGTGACATTATTCCCTTTCTCAAGAACTCCGGAATCACCCGAGCATGCCTCACGGTGACATTCTTCCCTTTCCCAAGAACTCCGGAATCAGCCCAGCATGCCTCACGGTGACATTCTTCCCTTTCCCAAGAACTCCGGGATCTGCCCAGCATGCCTCACGGTGACATTCTTCCCTTTCCCAAGAACTCCGGAATCAGCCCAACATGGCCAACGGTGAAATTCTTCCCTTTCCCAAGAACTCCGGCATCAGCGCAGCATGCCTCCCGGTGACATTCTTTCCTTTCCCAAGAACTCCGGAATCAGCCCAGCATGCCTCCGGTGACATTCTTTCCTTTCCCAAGAACTCCGGAATCAGCCCAGCATGCCTCTCGGTGACATTTTTTCCTTTCCCAAGAACTCCGGAATCAGTCCAGCATGCCTCCGGTGACATTATTTCCTTTCCCAAGAACTCCGGAATCAGCCCAGCATGCCTCATGGTGACATTCTTCCCTTTCCCAAGAACTCCGGGATCTGCCCAGCATGCCTCAAGGTGACATTATTCCCTTTCCCAAGAACTCCGGGATCTGCCCACCATGCCTCACGTTGACATTATTCCCTTTCCCAAGAACTCCGGGATCTGTCCAGCATGCCTCACGGTGACATTATTCCCTTTCTCAAGAACTCCGGAATCAGCCCAGCATGCCTCACGGTGACATTCTTCCCTTTCCCAAGAACTCCGGAATCAGCCCAGCATGCCTCACGGTGACCTTCTTCCCTTTCCCAAG
This sequence comes from Lepisma saccharinum, assembly GCF_977018435.1. NCBI lineage: Eukaryota > Metazoa > Arthropoda > Insecta > Zygentoma > Lepismatidae > Lepisma > Lepisma saccharinum. The sequence continues at coordinate 36,311,876 of NC_139251.1, read as the reverse complement.
AACTCCGGAATCAGCCCAACATGACCAACGGTGACATTCTTCCCTTTCCCAAGAACTCCGGAATCAGCGCAGCATGCCTCCCGGTGACTTTCTTTCCTTTCCCAAGAACTCCGGAATCAGCCCAGCATGCCTCACGGTGACATTCTTTCCTTTCCCAAGAACTCCGGAATCAGCCCAGCTTGCCTCCCGGTAACATTCTTCCCTTTCCCAAGTACTTCGGAATCAGCCCAGCATGCCTCACGGTGACATTCTTCCCTTTCCCAAGAACTCCGGGATCTGCCCAGCATGCCTCACGGTGACATTATTCCCTTTCCCAAGAACTCCGGGATCTGCCCAGCATCCCTCACGGTGACATTATTCCCTTTCTCAAGAACTCCGGAATCAGCCCAGAATGCCTCACGGTGACATTCTTCCCTTTCTCAAGAACTCCGGAATCAGCCCAGCATGCCTCACGGTGACATTCTTCCCTTTCCCAAGAACTCCGGAATCAGCCCAGCATGCCTCACGGTGACATTCTTCCCTTTCCCAAGAACTCCGGAATCAGCCCAACATGGCGAACGGTGACATTCTTCCCTTTCCCAAGAACTCCGGAATCAGCGCAGCATGCCTCCCGGTGACATTCTTTCCTTTCCCAAGAACTCCGGAATCAGCCCAGCATGCCTCCGGTGACATTCTTTCCTTTCCCAAGAACTCCGGAATCAGCCCAGCTTGCCTCCCGGTGACATTCTTCCCTTTCCCAAGAACTCCGGAATCAGCCCAGCATGCCTCCCGGTGACATTCCTTCCTTTCCCAAGAACTCCGGAATCAGCCCAGCATGCCTCCGGTGACATTCTTTCCTTTCCCAAGAACTCCGGAATCAGCCCAGCATGCCTCCCTCTGATATTCTGCCTTTTCCCAAGAACTCCGGGATCTGCCCAGCATGCCTCGCGGTGACATTATTCCCTTTCCCAAGAACTCCGGGATCTGCCCAGCATGCCTCACGGTGACATTATTCCCTTTCCCAAGAACTCCGGGATCTGCCCAGAATGCCTCACGGTGACATTCTTCCCTTTCCCAAGAACTCCGGAATCAGCCCAGCATGCCTCATGGTGACATTCTTCCCTTTCCCAAGAACTCCGGAATCAGCCCAGCATGCCTCACGGTGACATCCTTTCCTTTCCCAAGAACTCCGGAATCAGCCCAGCATGCCTCACGGTGACATTCTTCCCTTTCCCAAGAACTCCGGAATCAGCCCTGCATGCCTCACGGTGACATTCTTCCCTTTCCCAAGAACTCCGGAATCAGCCCAGCATGCCTCACGGTGACATCCTTTTCTTTCCCAAGATCTCCGGAATCAGCCCAGCATGCCTCACGGTGACATTCTTCCCTTTCCCAAGAACTCCGGAATCAGCCCAGCATGCCTCACGGTGACATTCTTCCCTTTCCCAAGAACTCTGGAATCAGCCCAGCATGCCTCATGGTGACATTCTTCCCTTTCCCAAGAACTCCGGAATCGGCCCAGCATGCCTCACGGTGACATCCTTTCCTTTCCCAAGAACTCCGGAATCAGCCCAGCATGCCTCACGGTGACATTCTTCCCTTTCCCAAGAACTCCGGAATCAGCCCAGCATAATAATAATATTGCTGGTTTTGAAAATGTCCACGTTCTTACCCCACAAGTTTGCGAGCAAGAATTGGCAATGAATGGTTTCTTTTATTTGCACATAGCGTTGACCACCAGGCAGTTACATGACTTCAGTGTCACGTTTTGGGTGGAGCACTCCCTTTGATCTTGTCACCTGCTTCCCAGGAGGGTAGAGAGCATTTCTCGGAAATCAACATGGAACTTCCTGTATTGGACCCCCAAGTCACAAGGAAGGTTGAACGAACTTTTGATTGATTGATTTGGTGTTTTAAGTCCACTTTATTCACTGTAAGGCTAATCGGGACAAAACGTACAGTTTAAAGTGGAATCCGAACCACTATGTGCCTCGACCGGGTATCGAATCTTGGACCCCTTAATTACAAGGCGACGACCCTACCACTGCGCTATCGGGGAGCCCCTAACGAACTTTTGAAAAGGACACATCTTGACAAATGAGTTCTTTCTCTTGGCTGTTCTTCTATCCACTCAAGATCATTGGTATCGGATGGTATCGGTGGAGAAAATTCAACCGATACATTGCGTTCTTAAGTCGAGTACACCTTGTCCCAACTATCTCTGGAGTAGGCGAACGAAAACAAGTTTCTGTGCAAGTAGTGACGCGAGGCGGCTCCACCAATGAACACGTGAGAGGAACGGGATTGCGTGGAGGGGGAAAAGCGACTGCCGTTACCAACCTTCGCTCTGCCCACTCGATTTCTCCTCTTCTCTACCGCTATGCGCGGCTTTGCTCCAGATATAGTTGGGACAGGGTATAGTAGTCGTTACGATTTGCGTTTTAATATTGTGCAACAAGTCCAACCTCAGGAACTTATCAGCGCGGCAGTTGCGACAATCGGGTCGCAATACGAGGCGGAATTCAATTTCAACAAGTTGGCGGAAGCGATAGGTAAAAAAAAAAAATCTCTGCAAATCGAAGTTTCTTGCGCGCTCGAGATCCGCCCCCGCCCTTTCCCCCTCGTTCCCGCTCCGGAGACATCCCCTTCCGCACCGCGAACTGTTGGGATCTGAGGTCGTCTCCACTCACCCAGCATCCACCTGTTGAATCCCGCTTCCGTCGAGCGCAGGCCTCTTTCCCGTTAGGCAATCTGCGAGCGCATCCTGCCACGACCGCTTCCCGCGAAACTCTCGTTTAAAGGGGAATGGGGGCGGGGGGGGGGGGGCTGGGAAATGGGGAGACGGGCGTAGCAGGCACGTCTTTCGAAGGAATACAATCTTTTTTTCTCTCCGTGCCTCGCAATAAGTGAACTGTCTGCGTTTTTCTATCGGAAAAGCTTTGCGAAAGTGGGAGTAAGTCCATGTTGTTCCAGCTAAGGGATTTATTTTATGTCTCGCTGGGAAATTTGCATTCTAATTGGGGAATTTTCCTTCTCTGCATCAAATTTTCCCTGACGAGATTTTTCTTACTGTCTGTGGGAAATTGTTTACTTTGAAATCAATATTTGTCAATGACCAATCTTCACAAATCATCATCTAAATTTCTGTAAAGCCACTTAATTGTAAATATTTCTGTGCCATAGTCTGTATAATAATAATAATAATAATAATAACGGACATGTATTATATATTGGTATGTAAAATTCATATTCTTCTGCTTAGTAGCTTAGTATTTCATAGTATTTTATGGAACTTATTTACATGTATTTTGTATCATAGTATATACACTCTGGGTTGGGAATCTGTGGAGCAGCGTCGCGCATAACGGTAGAGAAGGGGAGAAAGGGAGTGAGCGGAGCAAAGCGGTGCGCGCTGCTCAAACGGCTGGTAGCTGCAACCGCGTTTTACCCTCCATGTTTTCACTGGTCAAGCCCTATCGAGTCCTACTTGCGCAGAGGACTTGTTTCGTTCGCCTGCTCCACAGATTCCCGGTACAGATTGTAGATAATAGTAATAATAATAATGGCTTGCACGTGTCAGTATGACATTTATAGTGTATACGTATATGATGTTTGCTCATAATGTATTTATACGTTACTGCCCATTTATATTGTATTGCCATTGTAATTAGCGAATTTTTTCTCTGTTGACGGTAAATAAATAATATGTCTATTTCTGGGGGGTGTAAGGGATGGCCCTTTCTACGGACACCCAAATGCCAACCTCCCTTCCACGTAGTACACCCTGGACTGCATTTTGCAGACTAGCGAGGCTCTGGCGTCTGGAATCACGATCAGTATAATCCTCTTTAAGACTCGTGTCTTGTGTTTTCCTTAAGTGTATGTGATTGTCTTCATACAGGGTGATTCTTATAGAACCGGCCCGACAAAATGAACTGTAATATAAAATATACCAGGAAAAATGTTGTCCTTTAAGGCTTGTAAGGTACGCGGGGTGTACTGAAGGACAGGGTGTATGCAAACAAACCAAGAACGTTACAAGCTTTAATGGACAACATTTTCCCTGAAATCAGGATCCAGTGTTGCCACAATATGAGGGCAAATTTCCCTTTCCAAGGGGCAAAATTTCCCTTTTTGGACCAATTTTTCCCTTCACCTAAGCAAATCATACAATAATAATAATAATAATAAGTATTAGTAGTGGTAGTACCAGAAGCTGTAATTATTATTATTATTAGTTGTGGTGATGGTGGTGGTGGAAGCAGTAGTAGTGATGTTTCCGTTAGTCCATGTACGTGTGAATAAGAAATGTTAAATTTTTCACATGTCACTTTCATCGCTTCCTGACCAGATGTCCCATGTTTGGATCCTGGTCAGGAATCCATTTAATCCTTAATCCTCATCGTTACTATTATCCGAAGGTACAGAAAAGCGATGTACTTAACAGAAATATAAAGAGATGCAGGCTATATTCAAGGGAGCAGAATAAAGAACAGAAAAAATAAAAATGTGAATATGAAACTGGAACTTAACATAAACTGTAATAATGTAGTCAGATGTCTTGAAATTTCCCTGAAATTGTGGTATTTTTAATCGAAATTCCCTTTTCCCTTTTGGCTAAAATTTCGGTCCGAATTTCCCTGCAAAAGGGAAATTTCCCTTCATGTGGCAACACTGTCAGGAACATCACCGGAGAAACACTGCGGATAGTCGCGGCGAATATGCAAACGTGCGTGGCTTCTTGAAAACGGCGGACTCTTTCAACACATGCTCTGATCACAATCAACGGCACATTATCCAAGGTACGTCATGTATGAATTACGTTAATATCTACATGGTATAATTTATATTACAGCTCATTTTGTCGGGTCGGATATATAGGAATCACCCTGTATTTAATCATATCACAATTCATCCTCATCTTCAGAAACTCAAAGTAAAAAAAAGCAAATCAAAGAAGTCTATTTTGAGACTCGAAACTAGATCGGAACGGAATGAAATTGTAGTTAATCTCACCTCGTCTCGATATCATTCATATAATACGGTATCTTCGTTTTTCTCTTGTCCTCTTGTATAGTAGGGCCTCCCAGATGGCGCAGTGGTAGCGTCGTTGCCTTGTAATCAAGGGGTCCCGCGTTCGATACCCGGTGAAGGCACAAGTTGTCCGGATCCCACTTTAAACTGTAGGTCCAGTCCCGATTAGCCTTACTGTGCATAAAGTGGACTTAAAACACCAAATCAATCCAATCTTGTATAGTAATATCCCTACCAACCGCCTTTCAAAGCCTGCTTGTGGCAATGGAAGACGTGAGAACGGTCTGATACATTTTTCAATACCGTTATTAGCTTCCGTTCTGTTTTCAGTACCTACACGAGCTTAAAGCTCTCTCCAGGTATCTTGAACAACGTTCCAACATCTGCCGGCCTACACCCTTGTTGATTTTACAGGGCTTCAGAAAGTTCCCATCAAATAAGGCTTCAAGCCTGGAGAGGCCAAAGCGAGGATTTCGATCGTTGTCTGTTGAAGGTTCTTCTTGGTAAAGCTCCATTGTTACGGGATTGATTCACATCGTCTTTCAATCTGGCGGAAGATTGTCGCCAAGCGCTAATCTCTTTCCCCATCTCCATGTCGCGACTAGTCGATGGTCTTCAATGATGGATTGTACAGTCAGCTTAAAAGTACATGTTACCAAATCGTCCATCGTGGCATGCATGTAGTTATACACACTGTGCGAATTAAGCTTTTTGCTTTGTGTGCCCATTCAGTGGCGTATTTGCGGTTTCAGTTTGATGTACTTTTTAGGGGATATGCAAATTTGTATACAGGGTGTCTCAAAAGTAATAGTGCAAACTGACACAGGTGAAAGTACACGATAATAGAAGCAAAAAAGTATCAGTAAACATGAGTCAGCAAACGAGCCGTTTTCGAGATAATTGCGAATGTGTGGTTACAAGCCGCCACTGACTTCGTTGTTTGTAAACGTCGTCCTAGTTGGTAAAATGCTAATAATGTGTGCGAATGTGTGGTTAGAAGCCGTCACTGATTGCATTTTGTAATCACTGAGTGCTTGTTCCATACTGTTTGATTCCCACGCTACCTCTCGTAAATGTTCTGTTTTGTAAACGAAGAGCAAACCTCTGAACGCACAAGGAGTAAAGCACTCGGTGTTTACAAAATGCAATCAGTGACGGCTTCTAACCACACATTCGCACACATTATCAGCATTTTACCAACTAGGACGACGTTTACAAAAAACGAAGTCAGTGGCGGCTTGTAATTACACATTCGCGAATATCTCGAAAACGGCTCGTTTGTGGACCCATGTTTACTGAGACTATTTTGCTTTTTTTTATCGTGTACTTTCACCTGTCAGTTTGCGCAATTACTTATGAGACACCCTGTATATGTCACCAATCAGTAAACTAAACTATTGCCTTGCGATTCTTAGTACCTTATAACTTTGGTTCTAACCTTCTAACCTAGGTTATTAAATCTTATGATAATGCAGGGTGTTCATAAAGTCCCGGTACCATTACAAAAAGAAACATTACTGCGATATGCTTTAACAGTACCTTCTTCCTCAGTTGGAGGAATTCCAACCAACCACAATTTCTCAACAAGATGGGGCACCCCCTCATTGGTCCAAGGATGTTCCAGGTCTTCTGGATAGGCATTTCCCTGGCAGGTGGATAGGCCGTGATGGACCTATTCCCTAGCCACCGAGCTCTCCTGATATCACACCCTTGGATTTCTGCTTCTGGGCGTATGTCAAAGATTGTGTTTACCGCACTCCTGTTCCAGATGTTGCTACTCTTCGAAGAATAACGGAGAGTATTCTAACTGTTACTGGTGATATGCTGGGCCGTGTATGGGCAGAAGTGATTACCGCCTTGATGTTCTGAGAGCAACTAGGGGGGGGGGGCATTGAGGTGTATGGCATATAAACGTGGAGAGTTGTAGCTCATTTTGCAATCAACAGCATTTTTCTATTGCATGTAGTTCCCGAGCTATTTTTTTTAATGGTGCCGCGACTTTGTGAACACCTTGTATTTACACGTAATTTAGAAACAGTCTATTTACATTCTAAGAAACCCAAACTCGTTCACAAAAATAGCTATCGAACTAATAACAAAAAACTTACCAAATTTCTATTGCCAAGTTCAAACTTACACTATCCAATCTACTTACAAGTTTCTTGATAACACTTTAATGGATGCAAAATATAAGCACTGTGCCATGATAACTTAAGTGGAAAGCAGCCTTCTGTTGTCTCGTTTCGGTGAGGTTAGCCAGTTGTAGTTGTAGAATTCGAACCAGAGACCCCTGGCGTCGTAGCACGCTGTGCCTCAAATAAATGGTTACCTGGGGACAAACCTTGGGAGTAAAGGCGGTCGGATTGAATGCTGATCTCACCACCTCCAGATGGCCAGATCGAGAATGCATGGGGATTTAACTCCATATCACCCTCAATATGTGCCTTCATGGTAAGGTGCAATTTGCACTGGGAACTTTACTTATTTTATCTTTTCAATACCAAAACCTTCTAATGCTTGTCTTAAGTCAAGTAAATGTCAATGCTCAGATGAACTAAGCAGAACTGTACCTATAGTGGGATCCGAACCACCATGCTATTGATCGAAACCGAGACCCCTTGATTATAAGGAGAAAGTGTTATCATTGTACCATTAGCAGACTCGTTGTCTCAATACCGTCTGCAGCTACGACAGCCAATACTATGTGTAAGCAAAATTGTGTATTTTTAGGAAAGGCAAATTAATTGTGTCCCTTCTGGATGAAGGCTGCCCTGTTTATCTAAAGTACAGCCCAGCGTCCAATACCATAAGAGGTCGAGCAAACTTCAAGAACATGATCGTCTGATTGGCTGTTTCGAGCGCCTGGTGTGACGCGTTGGGAAGGTAATCCCGCAAATGACCAATCACGTCACCTACGTCTCCCCAGTGACGTAACGCGCTGGGTGAAAGGGAACAGTATCTCGTACACTTCCGCGCTAAAAATTAATCAGGTTTCATGCATCTTGTCTCTAAAGACCAACTTATGTACATGAATTGATTGGAACTTGTAGGCTTTCAACATAAGATACGGACCGCTGACAAGTACATTAACTGCTATCGAAAACTATACAGCTTAATTCCGAGGCGATGGTGCTGCCACCGCCTTTGGACGTGGAAGCTTCGTCTATTTCTAGTATGTTCTCTGTTCAAAGCAAAGACGATAGCCTCGATTTAAAGTAGCCGAGAGCTCGAAGCGGAAGTTGGATTTTGTGAGGAGACACCGTTTGTGTGCGTGGATATTGCGTATCCAGGCCTCTGATAAGGCGACTTGATTGACAGCAAATATTGAAGCTCTCCTTCGCTTCCGTTCGTGTAGTCTTCATTAAGAGATAGGTGTTAACAGCGACAGGTGTTGTGGGATAGCAGCCGTCAGCTCAGATTAATACAGGGCGTTTGCAAAAAACTGAGCATACAATCAACATTCGATGTAGTGAACTCGGTTGTATTGAACATTCGGCTGTAGGGAACCCACATCATTACTGTAGGCCAAAATACATTGTAATTTCTGTTTATAATGAACCCTCAACTTCTGCTTTAGTGGTCCTCAAAAAGAAATATCATTGAACAATTATTCTTGTTAGCATCATAAACACAGTACAGTTCTACGAAGTAAACTTCTTATATTATCTTGAAGCTGGAAAAAGAGAGGGGCATTCTTAAAGCGGATTACCTGACTGCTTTTGTTTTGATAGCACAAATGAAACTGGGAAAGACCGAAAGCAGTAGTGAGGGGGTGATTGATTGATTGATTTGGTGTTTAAAGTCCACTTTATGCACAGTAAGGCTAATCGGGACTGGACCTACAGCTTAAAGTGGGATCCGAACCACTATGTGCCACCACTGAGTATCCAGTGCGAAAGGTTCCATTTGTTTCTTCAAGTTCGTTTCCGGTTGACAAACCTCTCTTCACGTCTGAATGAAAAGGTCATTACATGTTTTCAAAATTCCAGATGCTCAGTTTAATTTTTGTCATTGTATTTTACATTTTTTTTTTTTTTTGTGAAACCTACTTAAAATCTATAACAAAGTGTGAATATTATGAAATCGTGTTTTGTATTTTCTCTCAATTTTTGATGTGTCAAGGCTCATTAAGACGAGGTTAATTTGTGCATTGTTATGTAATGCCTATTTTTTGAATGCATTCTGATTGAATAATTCGTTTTGTGTTTCAGGTGAGATACCCACAAGCTGCAGTTTCTTTCCTGAGTCGGTAACACATTGGATTAGAGTGTGGTACATTATCCTGAAATGAGAGAGAGAAATATGCCTGACCATGTGTACATGGGTAAGTCTACTATATTTCAACATTACTGAACAACGCGTAGATTTTACCGTCCTTAATTAAAGCAAGAGATCTATTCTAAATCCACCACAAGAATGAAGTTAAAAAGCACGTGACTTCAGAAAAATAGTTCGTTCCCTTTGTGTTACATAGTCTTCTATAGTAGATTAGAACAGGGGTTCCCAAACGTTTTCTGTTCACGGCGTCCTTAGTGATTGAAGATTTTTCCGCAGTGCCCAAGTCAGAACCTAGGCCTATCTAACACTTGCAACGCAAGTTAGGTTGCTTGCCTTAAGTTAAAAAAAATATATATGTATATTTTAAATTCAGAAACAGTTTTAATGTGGAAAAAAGTACGAAATAAGCACATATTTGGAACAATTGTGTCATTGATAGAATTTCAGTGAAACTATTGGAACATTTCGGAACCACTGGATTAGAACATCGCCGTCGAGTTCTGCAACACAAATAACGCCATGTAGGCAAGAGTATTTCACGATATAGATGTCCCATTCTTATTATAACCCTCAAACGATCCCAACCTGGGAACAATAGGTGGATTGAGGGAAGGGACGGGAGATATTATTCATTTTTCCAGTTGCACTAAAAATGAATGCAATGGACAGTATCTATGTTCAATAGTTTACATGTAAATCATTTTTTATTTCTTAATTCAGTCTATATTCATTAAGCTTAGATGTAATCCTTTTCATATTTTTCAATGTATATTCTTAATTCAATCTTTATATTGTAATAATCTCCCAACAAGGGTATGTTGTAAGAACGGCCCTTGAGGCCGTAACACGGCTCCTGTAATAAAATTATATTATTGGTTTAAACTAGGGATGGCCAAGTCTGCATAAAATTTTATCCGGATATCGGATAATTTTCTATCTGGATTTTAAATATGGGGACAGTTTATTTTTTTTCTGTTTTTCGGGCTATCCACATATTGTTTTATTTGTCATGTTCGTATTTGACTGTGTGGATTTTCTACAAATCCTTCATCGAATATTCGAATTATTATATATAAGATAATTTGAAATTCAGATATCGGTTATCCGGATTTTGCGACCATCTATAGTTACACACTATCCCCGAGATTAGTGGACCAAAGCTGCGCATAGCGGCAGAGAAGAGGTGGGAATCGAGTGGGAAGAGCGAAGCAGTACACGCACCTGAGAAGGCTGGTAACAGCAGTCGCTTCCCCCTCCACGCAATCCCTTTCCCTCTCGCGTGTTCATTGGTGGAGCCGTCTCGCGTCACTACTTGCGCAGAGATTTGTTTTCGTTCGTCTGCTCCACAGATAGTTGAGTCAGGGTATAGTTCAAGTCGGGGTGCCTCTTAACAAGAATCTGGGTAGTTTCAAAGCCAGCCAAAATACGAAGATCAGAAACTTGCGTTCCCGTGGACTTCCGCATCGATCCCAGGTGATCGTGCACCCGATACGCCAACCTGTCTAATTATAGCTCGCCCAAGATCACTTTTCAAGCGTTCGACTGACCAGAGCGCATTTGACCAATCACGCGAGATACTGCTTGTGACAAATCGACTGCCGAGGGAAATTCACCTCCAGTCCTTCCAAGGGGCACGAGAAACGATGCTGCATTTGCTTAAAGGTCCTCATGGGGACGGTTGAAGGGCTTTGGGGAGGAAGGACGAAGGGAGAAAGGGCGATATTACTTAACGTTAAGAGTAATGTTGATCTTTGTCTCCATCTTTCCCTAACTCGACAAGCGAGTAGTATTTTCAGAATCCATCAATTCAAGCTCCCATCAAACCGTTTTCAAAAATTCCTCTTCTTCCGGACAACCGCTATGATATTCCATTTCTGAAAAAATTACATCTCCTTAGAATTACTTCCCGGACTATAATTGACAATACAAAGAACAGTAAAAATTATACACACAAAGTTTCCCATCTTTGATCAGGTCTCAAACCCATATCATTCGTGTGCGTCCATCGGGTATCAAACCCGGGACCCCTTGATTACCAGGCAACGACGCTACCACTGCGCCATCGGCGAGGCCTTAACAGTAACATTAAACTGCTGTCTGCTCAAAAGTTCTCAACGACAATGGAACATTTTGAATGTTAAGAAGTGCTTAAAATGCAGTCCAGTCACAGTTTTTAATGAAATGTCACTGAAATTGGTTCATAATTTAACTCCTAGACTTTTATAAAACGGGACAAATAGTGGGTTTTTAATAATATCAACGGGACGACCGGGACATGCCTCTGGAACGGGACTGTCCAGGTCAAAACGGGACATATGGTCACCCTACATGCGTGTCAAAACTGTATGTACCTAACTTTAGTTTTGCCCTTTCCTGATGTCAACGGACGTTTCTGTCACGGAGTCTTCAAATATAGCTTTTTATCAAATTGGTCTCTCCAAGTGAAGCGTGTTGAAAGGGCAAAAAGCTTTCAATTCTTTTCCAAGATAGTTCAATTGGTAGGTAGTATACCCCTCTTCCTGAGTCTGAAGTCTGTTCTATCTAACCCAGGAACCTCGAAGCGCAAGTTTTTGTCCGCTCTTAATTTAATTTCTACTTTCAGTAACTGAATTACTGGTTTCATTACTGATAATTGCTTTCCCTATTTCTTTCCTACTCTGTCCAATTCATTTCCACTGTCTTCCTCCTTGCATTAGTTTTCCCTCTCGTAAAATAAGATGCTCTGTTACAGAAGTGCTGTTAGGAGTAAAATGTGATTAATCAACGTCAGGCACTTGCGAGATTGTTATGGATTTTCTGTACCTGTTCGCATGTTGCTATGAGAGCTCGTGTGTATAATGGAAAAGATTTGCATCGCCATTTTGTACTTGTAATTTGATCTAAGCATGCTTATTAAATGGATCATAGCTTTTAGGTAGAAAGAGATGATGATATTGTCTCCTGAATTACAACGAATGATGTACAAGAGAGGAAAGTTTGTGATTTGTTGGGTAGAATTTTAGTTCTACAGAATCCAGTGCGAGGAAAAGTAAGTTGCTGCATTCGCTACAATATTCTTAGTCTTCAGAAACTAGTACGATAAAAAGCGGTTTGCTGCGTTGACCACAATATTCCTATCCTTCAGAAACCAGTGGTAAGAAAAGTAGGTTGCAGCATTCACTAAAATATTCCTATCCTTCAGAAACCAGTGGGAAGAAAAGTAGGTTGCAGCATTCACTAAAATATTCCTATCCTTCAGAAACCAGTGGGAAGAAAAGTAGGTTGCAGCATTCACTAAAATATTCCTATCCTTCAGAAACCAGTGGGAAGAAAAGTAGGTTGCAGCATTCACTACAATATTTCTATCCTTCAGAAACCAGTGAGAAGAAAACTAGGTTGCAGCATTCACTACAATATTTCAATCCTTCAGAAACCAGTGGGAAGAAAAGTAGGTTGCAGCATTCACTAAAATATTCCTATCCTTCAGAAACCAGTGGGAAGAAAAGTAGGTTGCAACATTCACTGCAATATTCCTATTCTTCAGAAACCAGTGGGAAGAAAAGTAGGTTGCAGCATTCACTAAAATATTCCTATCCTTCAGAAACCAGTGGGAAGAAAAGTAGGTTGCAACATTCACTGCAATATTCCTATTCTTCAGAAACCAGTGGGAAGAAAAGTAGGTTGCAGCATTCACTACAATATTCCTATCCTTCAGAAACCAGTGAGAAGAAAAGTAGGTTGCAGCATTCACTACAATATTTCAATCCTTCAGAAACCAGTGGGAAGAGAAGTAGGTTGCAGCATTCACTACAATATTCCTATTCTTTAGAAACCAGTGGAAAGAAAAGTAGATTGCAACATTCACTACAATATTTCTATCCTTCATAAACCAGTGAGAAGAGAAGTAGGTTGCAGCATTCACTACAATATTCCTATCCTTCAGAAACCAGTGGGAAGAAAAGTAGGTTGCAGCATTCACTACAATATTTCTATCCTTCAGAAACCAGTGAGAAGAAAAGTAGGTTGCAGCATTCACTACAATATTTCTATCCTTCAGAAACCAGTGGGAAGAAAAGTAGGTTGCAGCATTCACTACAATATTCCTATCCTTCAGAAACCAGTGGGAAGAAAAGTAGGTTGCAGCATTCACTACAATATTCCTATCCTTCAGAAACCAGTGGGAAGAAAAGTAGGTTGCAACATTCACTGCAATATTCCTATTCTTCAGAAACCAGTGGGAAGAAAAGTAGGTTGCAGCATTCACTACAATATTTCTATCCTTCAGAAACCAGTGAGAAGAAAAGTAGGTTGCAGGATTCACTAAAATATTCCTATCCTTCAGAAACCAGTGGGAAGAAAAGTAGGTTGCAGCATTCACTACAATATTTCTATGCTTCAGAAACCAGTGGGAAGAAAAGTAGGTTGCAGCATTCACTACAATATTCCTATCCTTCAGAAACCAGTGGGAAGAAAAGTAGGTTGCAGCATTCACTACAATATTCCTATCCTTCAGAAACGAGTGGGAAGAAAAGTAGGTTGCAACATTCACTGCAATATTCCTATTCTTCAGAAACCAGTGGGAAGAAAAGTAGGTTGCAGCATTCACTACAATATTTCTATCCTTCAGAAACCAGTGAGAAGAAAAGTAGGTTGCAGGATTCACTAAAATATTCCTATCCTTCAGAAACCAGTGGGAAGAAAAGTAGGTTGCAGCATTCACTACAATATTTCTATCCTTCAGAAACCAGTGAGAAGAAAAGTAGGTTGCAGGATTCACTAAAATATTCCTATCCTTCAGAAACCAGTGGGAAGAAAAGTAGGTTGCAGCATTCACTACAATATTTCTATGCTTCAGAAACCAGTGGGAAGAAAAGTAGGTTGCAGCATTCACTACAATATTTCTATCCTTCAGAAACCAGTGGGAAGAAAAGTAGGTTGCAACATTCACTACCATATTCCTATTCTTCAGAAGCCAATGTTAAGAAAAGTAGGTTGCAACATTTACTACAATATTCTTTCAGAAACCATTGACCTAAGTTGTATGTTTCAGGATCTTGTGTTCATAATTCTGGTTATTCAAATGCTGGTAGGAGAAAAACGAATAACGACCAATTGAAAAGTATTCTACGTCCGTCGTGAGTTACTCAGTCCTGTCCTGTTACTCTGAGTGCTCAGGGTATGGCCAATTGCGAGGATGTAGTACAGTTTTAAGCATTTTACTACAATTTTAGGTTTGGCAATATTTTTATACATTTTGAGTATATTTCAGGAGCATTTTTGGGTACATTTATTACACATCTGGTGAGCATAATTATTTAACAAAGGCAATTGAACTTTATTTTACTATGTTTTGGGGGAAGCTACATCATATTACCTCTCATCTTGCGTGCATTAGAAACAATTCCCATACACTGTATTTCCCTTGCTCGATCATATCCATCAACTCTTTACTACTAATATTATTAGTTCATGTATTGCATTGTGCTCAGTGTGCAGAAAAACTCACAACACAGAATGAAGAAGAAAGGCAAGTTGTCGTTTTCTAACCGTTGCTCATTTCTCAGAATGCATTCTGGGAAAGAATATTTGTCTTCATGTTCTTCTTCACAAGCTACTGGTGAGAGGTTCCTTCGAGCTTTCAACCGCCAACAAAACTAATTGAGCTGTCAGCTCTTTGGCACGTGTGAGCCTATCACAAAGGAAAAGAGAATTTTGAAGTATGAGGAGTGCATGTGCAGTACGTAAGTGATAAGAAAATGCCCAAACCCGATTCAATTTATAACAAGATGATTTCAAACGTATCTTTCTTCTTTGGAGTGCTTAGGATCCGACAATTTTTGAATGCAGTTGTTTCTTACCAAAAACTGGTCATGGAGAATTGTGGCTGTTTGTGTACGTTTGCTTGGATTTTGAGGCTGGCTTGGGACAGATAGAGTAAAAGGAACAGTCAACCACTCTTTTAAAGTTGTCACACTTGTAAGTTCGGTATCCTGGTCCTGAGGTTCTGGATATACTATAGTGATCGCGGGCCCAACTGACGCCTGACCTACTTTTGCTACGTGGCTCTATCTGTCGACCAATCGTCTTCGGGCTTGTGTGGCTCGATGAGAGCCAACAACATCAGTTGCGAAGTAAAACAGATCTTCCGTTGCAACGTTGCCAAGTGTACGTCTGTTTTTGTCAGTTGCTTTGCCAACTTGTTTGTAAAGTGTTTGGGTGTTTTGTGTACTAATTGTCCCACCTTTGTGTACTATTGTACAACTTTTATCCAGTAATGGCGCTGATCAACTCTCTCCCTCGTTTTACAGTACGTTTGGCAACATGCTGTGTATCTGTCGCTCATTTGATTCGTCCCGCTAAGAGCGTTCGGTGCCTCGTGACTCAAAAATACCCGATTCCAGTCGAAGAGAATTCAACTGATCGCTGATTCGTTGATTCTCAGCCGCCTGCTGCAAATGCGATCAGTATAGTGATCGATGCTGAAGTTTTCCGATATTTTCATATTGTTTGCACCGAGTGAAGAACCTAAACGATATCCACGGAAGAGATCCTAAAGTTACATCGTACTTCTGTTAGAGCAAGATGACAATGACATTATGGACAACACAAAGACTGGCCTATGTTTCAATGTGGTCTTGACTAACACCAAGTCACATGTTGTTTGCGAACAAATGTGCGAATGGAGCATTTCATGCCATCTTTGACAAGTAATTCTGTCCATCCAGCAACATTTTCAAAGCTGAGACGAAATTCAAGTTCCTGGGCGCTGCAGTAGTTTACGAGTGTAAGCAAACGATCCAAAAGACGGGAAAGTCACACATATCCATGGATCTTCCCATTATCGTATTGTTACCGCTGTCTTGTGCTCGAGAATTTTGTTTTCGTACAAATTCTGCTTCCGCTTAAGAAAAATTTACTGTACCTGTGCGTTAATGCAGCATAAGATTATGTAATGCAGGAATAGATGTGACTACAACAAACATATTCCGGTATCGTCCGAGAGAGATTGCCTGATTCATCATCCCGTGGGATTACACTGTACAATTTTTCAAATCATAATTCCTTCCTGAACTCTGACAGTGCGGTTAGCTGTATGTAATTGCCTTGGATTAAATGTCGTCATCTCCTCCCACCTTCCTTTCAGGCTAGCGAGATCCCTTCTCAATTACGGTTACTCCTCTTCCTCGTTTTCCATGGACGAATTTGCATCCGCAAGAATGACAGACGAAACCGGCACCCGAGACTCGCACGTACGTCCAATACGGCGAAGCGGGTTTCTGTGACAGTCGTGTTTTTTTACACTTCGAAACTGTTTGTTACGAGTTGTAACGGTGTCGTTCTACTTGCGAACAGTCGTAATTGCGAACAGTCCTAGTTGCGAACAGTCCTAGTTGCGTACAGTCCTAGTTGCGAACAGTCCTAGTTGCGAACAGTCCTAGTTGCGAACAGTCCTAGTTGCGTACAGTCCTAGTTGCGTACAGTCCTAGTTGCGAACAGTCGTAATTGTGAACAGTCCTAGTTGCGTACAGTCCTAGTTGCGTACAGTCCTAGTTGCGAACAGTCCTAGTTGCGAACAGTCGTAATTGCGAACAGTCCTAGTTGCGAACAGTCCTAGTTGCGTACAGTCCTAGTTGCGAACAGTCGTAATTGCGAACAGTCCTAGTTGCGTACAGTCCTAGTTGCGTACAGTCCTAGTTGCGAACAGTCCTAGTTGCGAACAGTCCTAGTTGCGAACAGTCGTAATTGCGTACAGTCCTAGTTGCGAACAGTCCAAGTTGCGTACAGTCCTAGTTGCGTACAGTCCTAGTTGCGAGCAGTCCTAATTGCGAACACTTTCTGCTTGAACAGTATTAAACTCGAAAGAGTATGTCCTAATCGCGAACACATGTTTCTGCCTTGGGACCTACAACTTTATCTTACACTTCCCGAGTCTATTTCGTACCATACCCCGTTCGATTAAGAAATATTGACCCTGGCAGACCTTGTCAGCTCCTGCTCAGAATGTGTAGAATAAGCATTCTACAGGAAATGGTAAGAACACTGGCCTTTGGTAAGAGGTGACGAGAGGCCAAGCGAGTGTTTAAATACGTGCGCATGAGAGCGACACGAGGTCTTTTAATCTGGAATCATCGGAGAAGCAGGAGCTACTGGGCTTATTTCTAAACCGAACAGGGTAAGCTAGTCTACACCCATTCTGCCATTTGCATTGCTCACTTCAGTCTAGAAACGAATCATGAGTCTATTTTAATGTATAGTTAGATATTTGTACCTGCCCGTTCAGGGCTGTCTCTACCATCAACTAGTTCTAATAGTACATCCCTATTTAAGATTCCCGCGTTCAGAGGAACGCTACGTGGTGGATTGATGCGGTCATTTTCATTTTCTTTTGGAAATGAAAAGCGTCATGCCTTGTTTTCCTAAACAGACATGAAAATTGAAAGGATAGGCATCGTAGTGAAGTTGCGGAATTTTTATTCATTTATATAATTTGAAATAAACGAAAATTGAAAGGATAGGCATCGCTACGTGGTGAGATGCTTGGGCTTTTCATCCATTTTACGGAAATGTGATGAAAATTAGAGCTACGTAGTGGAGTTGCGGAATTTTTTCATTTATTTCACTCTGAAATAAATGAAAATTGAAATTTGTTAAATAGTGACATGTCAGAATTGTTTTTTTTTCTTCGCGAATCTTTATTTTTGGGGAAAGCTGCGTAGCACGCAGTTTTAATGTTAATGTTGGTTAATGTCGATAATCAGCTTTAATTCAGTCCTTACCCACCACACCCACCCAATAGGCTAATCACCCGCCGCATTAAAGCACATTACAATGCGGAGGAGTAGTGTATA
This sequence comes from Lepisma saccharinum, assembly GCF_977018435.1. Taxonomy (NCBI): domain Eukaryota; kingdom Metazoa; phylum Arthropoda; class Insecta; order Zygentoma; family Lepismatidae; genus Lepisma; species Lepisma saccharinum. Next base: position 36,293,757 of record NC_139251.1, on the reverse strand, counting down.
TTAGTTGTTTCAAAGTAGTACTTAGTAGGTATGCTCTTTTTTTATCAATTGAATATCACTTTTTGACATATTTTGACAATTTTTTGTCGATGTTTTAGCGTTTAGCAATGTTTTTAGTACAATTTTCACTATACTCATTTTTCCCCCACTCGTACTTAGTAGGTATCCTCTTTTTTTATCAATTGAATATCACTTTTTGACATATTTTGACAATTTTTTGTCGATGTTTTAGCGTTTAGCAATGTTTTTAGTACAATTTTCACTATACTCATTTTTCCCCCACTCGTACTTGGTAGGTATATTATGATCTTACGTGATACAACTTAACCTATCCTTTTTTTACGATTATTTAATTTTTTTTACGATCCTAAGTGATATAACTTAACCTATCATTTTTTTATTTATGCACTGTTTGAACGTCATCATTTGAGGATCATATTTTGTAGGTATTTTTTTTTATCAATCGAATATAAGTTTTTGACATATTTTGACAATTTTTTGTCGATGTTATAGCGTTTAGCGATGTTTTAGTACAAATTTTCACTGCACTTATTTTTTCCATTTATACTTGGTAGGTATATCACGATCTTACGTGATACAACTTAACCTATCCTTTTTTTTTTACGATTTTTTAATTTTTTTTACGATCCTAAGTGATATAACTTAACCTATCATTTTTTTATTTACGCATCGAACTAACCTACAAGGGACTCTGTTTGTTTTAATATTTCAGTATTATAAGGTTTTCACAAATTTTATATAACCTAAAATGTGTTGGATGTTGATTTTTAGTATGTGGCAATTTTTTATGAATTTTAAAACTGCTCTGTGACCCTCTCGTTCTTCACGTCGTAGGCGAAGGACTTCTCTGCAATCAGGATGACACTGCATAGGGTATCCTCGGGCAAGGCGTCGTGGAACTCGCAAACACCCACTCTACAAAAATTCTACTATATGATCTTTCACTGGCTAAGCTAACCTACAAATAGGAATTGCCAGCACTGACTTATAAACCCACTGGGTCTTCTTGGCATGTTTTTTCATGATGTGTTGCCAGGCTATTGGGCATCTTGGCGTATACAATGTATATATTTTGAGAGGGGGGTTATAGCTTTTTATGCTGTACGAATACTAAAAACTTGACAGTGACAACCAACAGAGTAAATAAACCTACATGCAGAAACTAACAACACTAGTTTCTGACAGTGAATTTGAAATAAAATATTAAACAAAATACATGAGTAAGCACTGTGATTACAAATAATACCAGTGTTATGCCCCCCCCCCACTCCAACTGGACAACTGGGGGAAATAATTGTACAACAATTTGTACCTAATTGTACAATACTTGTACCTAATTGTACAACATATACACAGACATAAAAGAAAGAGTTTTCCCGTAACTTACCTCATGTACAATTTATATGTTTTTACAACTGTGAAAAGAAAGCATATGTGTTCCGTATGCACACATTTATTCTTATTTTTCGAAGTTGAATGAAAACACGTGTTTTTACGCTCTCGTAATACTGACCTTGCTCTACTGATTTTAAATTGCTTCCATCCGCTTTTTTTTCTGTGTTATTTCCGCATGCACGCAACATTCGCTTTCAATAGACAGAAGGAGTTTTAGTATAGCAGGCTTTGAGTTTACAATTTATTAAATTAAACAATAATTTATGTAAGAATATACTTGTACTTACCGAACACAAAATAATAAAAAGCACATGTGAATCTTTGCGTGTGTTTATGTTATATGACGACTGAGTAAAAAATAATGTTGACTCCCCGAAAGATAAAAGTTCCCGGTTCGACATCAGATGCATGCAAATTTTATGTTTTGCTCTCCAAAATCTTGATTTTTATGTTTGTGTTATTTGTCATACAGCAGAGGAGAAGAGGGGAGAGGGAGGGGAGGGGGTACTATTAGCGCCATCTATTAGCAAACAATAGAAATAAAAAGTAGGGTCAAACTTTTTCAACACCCAAAAATTTTAAATGTCCTTGCGTAGTAATACGATTAGCTGAAGATGTTTAAAAGAGTACTCTTAGTCGACGAAGCTAGTTGCTAGGGCCCATATATTGCTAAAATGTTCTTTGATTTGCATATTTCTCATACCGCCATATGTTGTTCTAGTTGACTTCTTCCAAAAAATTGCTAATTAGCGAGAGTTAATTAAGCAAGGCAAGTAAAAGAAGCAAATAGGGCAACATGTGCCGGCGTGAGAATATGTAAAAATTCGATTCAGAGATGGATCGAATTAAAATTGGGGGATATTTTGCATTTTTTCCTATAATGTACAAAACATTTACCGTACATAATCTTTTCCATTTACAACAGTATAAAATAAGAGGAATGTGTGACAATATCCATATTAATTAGGAAGGTATGTCGTATGCTAGGTTAGCTAATTGTGTCTTCTACAGCTTCACTGTTTAGAGGAAAGATGGAAAAAGAGAGCTCTACGGAAACTAATGCTCTTAACAATATTGTACGTTTGTGAAAATTATATATATAAATAAGACTTAAGCGTATTATCTGCTTTCATGTCAGATTTTCCCAACCTGTGAGCTGTAGTGTTTAGGTGACAAGCGACCTGTTCAAATATAATACTGTTGACAATATTGAACGCCCCGTGAAAATTATATATAAATAAGGCATAAGCGTATTATCTACTTTCATGTCAGATTTTCCCAACCTGTGAGCTGTAGTGTTTAGGTGACAAGCGACCTGTTCAAATATAATACTGTTGACAATATTGTATACCCGTGAAAATTATATATAAATAAGGCATAAGCGTATTATCTGCTTTCATGTCAGATTTTGCCGACCTGTGAGCTGTAGTGTTTAGGTGATAAGCGACCTGTTCAAATATGATATTGTTGACAATATTGAACGCCCCCGTGAAAATTACATATAAATAAGGCATAAGCGTATTATCTACTTTCATGTCAGATTTTCCCGACCTGTGAGATGTAGTGTTTAGGTGACAAGCGACCTGTTCAAATATAATACTGTTGACAATATTGTATGCCCCGTGAAAATTATATATAAATAAGGCATAAGCGTATTATCTGCTTTCATGTCAGATTTTCCCAACCTGTGAGCTGTAGTGTTTAGGTGACAAGCGACCTGTTCAAATATAATACTGTTGACAATATTGTACGTTCGTGAAAATTATATATATAAATAAGACTTAAGCGTATTATCTGCTTTCATGTCAGATTTTACCAACCTGTGAGCTGTAGTGTTTAGGTGACAAACGACCTGCTCAAATATGATACTGTTGACAATATTGTATGCCCGTGAAAATTACATATAAATAAGGCATAAGCGTATTATCTGCTTTCATGTCAGATTTTACCAACCTGTGAGCTGTAGTGTTTAGGCGACAAACGACCTGCTGAAATATGATACTGTTGACAATATTGTTCGTATATTATATTGTATAGGAGACTAGAAGCATATAATTTGGCGAAAAAAAAAACCAAGTAAGGTCATAGAAAATAGTTAAAAAAAAAGTGAGCAATTATATTTTGCATTGCACAGCATTGGATATTAAATAACATACTCCCAAAAAATCTCTGCATTATGCGTTCTGTAAAAAATTGCCCCTACGTGCCAAACTGCTGTGTCAAGTAAACATTTTCAAAAGCACTGTCGTATTTGTGTGCCGGGAAAGCGAATATGTGCGACCAAACTGTGCTCTAAGTGTGGAAAAAATATTTCTATTGCCAACTTTAAGTTGTTTTTTTTGACACGTATATATATTATTATTTTTTTTAACAGAGGAAGAAAGTCCGTGCTTCCGAAAACGCGAGGATGTGCGTAGTGATATCTTCCTTCTCCTGCATAGACTTGTACCAATCATCAGTATACTGTCTTCTTCCCTGCATCGCCTCGTACAGTTCGTCCGACCTATCGTTCAATTTTTCCCCTGCAGCCGAAAGCAGAATGTTGAGATCACTGCACCTCAGGCCGCTGATCTCCCGAAGAAGGTCCTTGAGAACCATTTCACAAGGGATGCGAAATTCCGGCGTCGTTCTTGCTATGATTACAAGTTTTTTTACATCCTTACAATCTCTGTTTACTGCGTGTTTAAATATTTTACATAGTAGCTCGGGCGGCAAATCAGTTATGCAAGCCATGTTGTTTTTTTACTGTATGTTATTTATATACCCTACCCCAATTTTTGTTTCGTGTTCATGGCGATGGTGGTAGAGTGCCACACACGTAAATTTGCCGTTGCGTAGAAACGAATTTTCGTTTCGTCTCCCTCTCTCTTAGCATCATGTGTTCTACCCTGCTCGATAACCTTCGCTATTGTTGCCACATTGTTATTCCATTCCTGGATACACTCGTGCAAACATCATTGAAAACAATTGAATAGCGCTCCAGCTCGCGGTTCCCACCGTTCGGTAGGGATGCTAATGTGGCAATATAGCACGGTGTAGTGCTTGCTTCTTTTATGCAGTGCATGTTCATTGGCTAGCTAGTAACTAGTGTTGCCAACTGTAATAATGAAGTACTATTTCTGTCATGGAAGGGGAAAAGGCAGGTAAAGTGGCGGTGAGTTTTGTTGGATTGGAAGCACCATATTTTTATTTTATACTAAGTATTTGACTGGTTTGACGTTGTGTGCGTGTATTGCGTGTGTGTATGTAAAAGTGTGTGTTTGCTAATGAACGTTAAATTTCATAATGCCTCCAGTTCTGTCGAAGTTGAAATCAAAAAAATCTTGCATAGCCAAGCTCGGGAAATTCTAAGCAACGTGCACGAGTTCATGAAGGAGGAAGCCAGTCATGGTGTTAGCATCCCAATAAAGCATTTTGGCAAGAGAGCAGCGAACAGCAGCAACAAATTGTTCATATTTCATAATTTTGGAATTATTTCAACTCTGGCTCCGGCGAGATATTCTTTTGCGCTGAATAGTATTGAAATAGCATAAGAAGTCTTATTATTTATTTTATATTTTGATGTTTTAGTTAGGAATATATTGATTTTCAATTTTCCGTTGCTGCGTAATGACCGGGGGGGGGGGTCGAAATAGAGCGGCATCTGCCGCCACCTCCCAGGGAGGCAAAATGACTAGCGCCGGCCCTGGTTCATAACAAAAAAAAAAGCCGCGCAGCTTATCGTCTAGTGGCAGTATATGTACTTGTTATTGTTGTGGAAGCCGGCATTCTTTGTAAATGTACAACAAAAGCAACCGACTGTCGCCGATCTCAGAGAGGAAATAATAATACTGCTTCAGGAGGAGTGTTATGGTGCAATTGTAGCGGTTTAACACGTTGGCATGTTATTATCTGCCGTTGCAGTTCCATACCAGTGTATACGGGTTTTGGAAGTGAAAAGTTAGAATGCCACCAGTGCATTAATGCAATGAAAAATAATATATATATTTTTTTATTTATTTTTACTTATGTGTTAGTTCATATTTTGCGAATTTTTAGTCCATATGTATGTAGCTACATACAAAGTCACTTGTTAGTACATATTAATCCTAGTCCTGGTATAATGCATGACGTTTAAAACTCAACGTTAGATAGACCTGAATTCTCTAATTTTATTGTTGTATGTAACAGCTGTGCATCGGCGCACTGCAGCGATTTTTCTATCTGCTCCATTAGCAACACTGCTTTTTTAGTTGTTTCGCGCATTGCATGGCAGAATTATCTGCGCTGGACTCTACCCAGTGCGGCGACCCGTTCACCCAGCGATGCGTCTCTGCTCACGAACCTTTCGAAAGCTGCGTGCTCTAACTTTCTGTCTGCTTTGTGATGTGCATCCAGATCTGTCTGTGTGGTGTTGTAAGCAATGTTGTGATTTTTGCATGCGGCGTCCAACAAATTCACACCTTTGTCCCCTCTCTCCAATTTTTTCTTGAGTTTGGTACCCGGTCTGCAGTACTGGTAGCCAGGTAAATGCATCTCAAAAGGTAACTTGTTACCTTTTGACAACAGGCACCTGTACGTGTTCTCGAAAAGTTTGGAGCAATCCAAATACCAGTAACTGATGAAACTGTACGATGGTCTGGACATTGCAACGTTCGCCTCGGAAATAAAACCACTCGACGATTGTCGTGAAAATTTAGTCGTTGTGTTCGACGACGCCATCTTGGAAAATCAAAATGAAATTCGCAACTTTTTCATGCAAGGTCGTCACAAAAAAATGGATTGCTTCTACCTAGCTCAAACGTTTTCCAAAATTCCAAAACAGTTAGTACGCGACAACGCTAATTTCATATGTTTGTTTCGTCAAGATCACACCAACCTCAAGCACGCGTACGATGACTACGTAGGCGGAGACATGAACTACAATCAATTTTCGGAACGTTGCTGTTCTACTTGTTGGAACGGTGACGATTTTGGATTTGTGACGATTGACATGACGAGGAAACCCAACGACGGAAAATACAGAAACAAAATCAACGACTTTCTAAACGTTGCAACGTTGTGAGAAACGACGTTTATTTATATACGTATATACGTATATACGTATATAAATAAACGTCGTTTCTCACAACGTTGCAACGTTTAGAAAGTCGTTGATTTTGTTTCTGTATTTTCCGTCGTTGGGTTTCCTCGTCATGTCAATCGTCACAAATCCAAAATCGTCACCGTTCCAACAAGTAGAACAGCAACGTTCCGAAAATTGATTGTAGTTCATGTCTCCGCCTACGTAGTCATCGTACGCGTGCTTGAGGTTGGTGTGATCTTGACGAAACAAACATATGAAATTAGCGTTGTCGCGTACTAACTGTTTTGGAATTTTGGAAAACGTTTGAGCTAGGTAGAAGCAATCCATTTTTTTGTGACGACCTTGCATGAAAAAGTTGCGAATTTCATTTTGATTTTCCAAGATGGCGTCGTCGAACACAACGACTAAATTTTCACGACAATCGTCGAGTGGTTTTATTTCCGAGGCGAACGTTGCAATGTCCAGACCATCGTACAGTTTCATCAGTTACTGGTATTTGGATTGCTCCAAACTTTTCGAGAACACGTACAGGTGCCTGTTGTCAAAAGGTAACAAGTTACCTTTTGAGATGCATTTACCTGGCTACCAGTACTGCAGACCGGGTACCAAACTCAAGAAAAAATTGGAGAGAGGGGACAAAGGTGTGAATTTGTTGGACGCCGCATGCAAAAATCACAACATTGCTTACAACACCACACAGACAGATCTGGATGCACATCACAAAGCAGACAGAAAGTTAGAGCACGCAGCTTTCGAAAGGTTCGTGAGCAGAGACGCATCGCTGGGTGAACGGGTCGCCGCACTGGGTAGAGTCCAGCGCAGATAATTCTGCCATGCAATGCGCGAAACAACTAAAAAAGCAGTGTTGCTAATGGAGCAGATAGAAAAATCGCTGCAGTGCGCCGATGCACAGCTGTTACATACAACAATAAAATTAGAGAATTCAGGTCTATCTAACGTTGAGTTTTAAACGTCATGCATTATACCAGGACTAGGATTAATATGTACTAACAAGTGACTTTGTATGTAGCTACATACATATGGACTAAAAATTCGCAAAATATGAACTAACACATAAGTAAAAATAAATAAAAAAATATATATATTATTTTTCATTGCATTAATGCACTGGTGGCATTCTAACTTTTCACTTCCAAAACCCGTATACACTGGTATGGAACTGCAACGGCAGATAATAACATGCCAACGTGTTAAACCGCTACAATTGCACCATAACACTCCTCCTGAAGCAGTATTATTATTTCCTCTCTGAGATCGGCGACAGTCGGTTGCTTTTGTTGTACATTTACAAAGAATGCCGGCTTCCACAACAATAACAAGTACATATACTGCCACTAGACGATAAGCTGCGCGGCTTTTTTTTTTGTTATGAACCAGGGCCGGCGCTAGTCATTTTGCCTCCCTGGGAGGTGGCGGCAGATGCCGCTCTATTTCGACCCCCCCCCCGGTCATTACGCAGCAACGGAAAATTGAAAATCAATATATTCCTAACTAAAACATCAAAATATAAAATAAATAATAAGACTTCTTATGCTATTTCAATACTATTCAGCGCAAAAGAATATCTCGCCGGAGCCAGAGTTGAAATAATTCCAAAATTATGAAATATGAACAATTTGTTGCTGCTGTTCGCTGCTCTCTTGCCAAAATGCTTTATTGGGATGCTAACACCATGACTGGCTTCCTCCTTCATGAACTCGTGCACGTTGCTTAGAATTTCCCGAGCTTGGCTATGCAAGATTTTTTTGATTTCAACTTCGACAGAACTGGAGGCATTATGAAATTTAACGTTCATTAGCAAACACACACTTTTACATACACACACGCAATACACGCACACAACGTCAAACCAGTCAAATACTTAGTATAAAATAAAAATATGGTGCTTCCAATCCAACAAAACTCACCGCCACTTTACCTGCCTTTTCCCCTTCCATGACAGAAATAGTACTTCATTATTACAGTTGGCAACACTAGTTACTAGCTAGCCAATGAACATGCACTGCATAAAAGAAGCAAGCACTACACCGTGCTATATTGCCACATTAGCATCCCTACCGAACGGTGGGAACCGCGAGCTGGAGCGCTATTCAATTGTTTTCAATGATGTTTGCACGAGTGTATCCAGGAATGGAATAACAATGTGGCAACAATAGCGAAGGTTATCGAGCAGGGTAGAACACATGATGCTAAGAGAGAGGGAGACGAAACGAAAATTCGTTTCTACGCAACGGCAAATTTACGTGTGTGGCACTCTACCACCATCGCCATGAACACGAAACAAAAATTGGGGTAGGGTATATAAATAACATACAGTAAAAAAACAACATGGCTTGCATAACTGATTTGCCGCCCGAGCTACTATGTAAAATATTTAAACACGCAGTAAACAGAGATTGTAAGGATGTAAAAAAACTTGTAATCATAGCAAGAACGACGCCGGAATTTCGCATCCCTTGTGAAATGGTTCTCAAGGACCTTCTTCGGGAGATCAGCGGCCTGAGGTGCAGTGATCTCAACATTCTGCTTTCGGCTGCAGGGGAAAAATTGAACGATAGGTCGGACGAACTGTACGAGGCGATGCAGGGAAGAAGACAGTATACTGATGATTGGTACAAGTCTATGCAGGAGAAGGAAGATATCACTACGCACATCCTCGCGTTTTCGGAAGCACGGACTTTCTTCCTCTGTTAAAAAAAATAATAATATATATACGTGTCAAAAAAAACAACTTAAAGTTGGCAATAGAAATATTTTTTCCACACTTAGAGCACAGTTTGGTCGCACATATTCGCTTTCCCGGCACACAAATACGACAGTGCTTTTGAAAATGTTTACTTGACACAGCAGTTTGGCACGTAGGGGCAATTTTTTACAGAACGCATAATGCAGAGATTTTTTGGGAGTATGTTATTTAATATCCAATGCTGTGCAATGCAAAATATAATTGCTCACTTTTTTTTTAACTATTTTCTATGACCTTACTTGGTTTTTTTTTTCGCCAAATTATATGCTTCTAGTCTCCTATACAATATAATATACGAACAATATTGTCAACAGTATCATATTTCAGCAGGTCGTTTGTCGCCTAAACACTACAGCTCACAGGTTGGTAAAATCTGACATGAAAGCAGATAATACGCTTATGCCTTATTTATATGTAATTTTCACGGGCATACAATATTGTCAACAGTATCATATTTGAGCAGGTCGTTTGTCACCTAAACACTACAGCTCACAGGTTGGTAAAATCTGACATGAAAGCAGATAATACGCTTAAGTCTTATTTATATATATAATTTTCACGAACGTACAATATTGTCAACAGTATTATATTTGAACAGGTCGCTTGTCACCTAAACACTACAGCTCACAGGTTGGGAAAATCTGACATGAAAGCAGATAATACGCTTATGCCTTATTTATATATAATTTTCACGGGGCATACAATATTGTCAACAGTATTATATTTGAACAGGTCGCTTGTCACCTAAACACTACATCTCACAGGTCGGGAAAATCTGACATGAAAGTAGATAATACGCTTATGCCTTATTTATATGTAATTTTCACGGGGGCGTTCAATATTGTCAACAATATCATATTTGAACAGGTCGCTTATCACCTAAACACTACAGCTCACAGGTCGGCAAAATCTGACATGAAAGCAGATAATACGCTTATGCCTTATTTATATATAATTTTCACGGGTATACAATATTGTCAACAGTATTATATTTGAACAGGTCGCTTGTCACCTAAACACTACAGCTCACAGGTTGGGAAAATCTGACATGAAAGTAGATAATACGCTTATGCCTTATTTATATATAATTTTCACGGGGCGTTCAATATTGTCAACAGTATTATATTTGAACAGGTCGCTTGTCACCTAAACACTACAGCTCACAGGTTGGGAAAATCTGACATGAAAGCAGATAATACGCTTAAGTCTTATTTATATATATAATTTTCACAAACGTACAATATTGTTAAGAGCATTAGTTTCCGTAGAGCTCTCTTTTTCCATCTTTCCTCTAAACAGTGAAGCTGTAGAAGACACAATTAGCTAACCTAGCATACGACATACCTTCCTAATTAATATGGATATTGTCACACATTCCTCTTATTTTATACTGTTGTAAATGGAAAAGATTATGTACGGTAAATGTTTTGTACATTATAGGAAAAAATGCAAAATATCCCCCAATTTTAATTCGATCCATCTCTGAATCGAATTTTTACATATTCTCACGCCGGCACATGTTGCCCTATTTGCTTCTTTTACTTGCCTTGCTTAATTAACTCTCGCTAATTAGCAATTTTTTGGAAGAAGTCAACTAGAACAACATATGGCGGTATGAGAAATATGCAAATCAAAGAACATTTTAGCAATATATGGGCCCTAGCAACTAGCTTCGTCGACTAAGAGTACTCTTTTAAACATCTTCAGCTAATCGTATTACTACGCAAGGACATTTAAAATTTTTGGGTGTTGAAAAAGTTTGACCCTACTTTTTATTTCTATTGTTTGCTAATAGATGGCGCTAATAGTACCCCCTCCCCTCCCTCTCCCCTCTTCTCCTCTGCTGTATGACAAATAACACAAACATAAAAATCAAGATTTTGGAGAGCAAAACATAAAATTTGCATGCATCTGATGTCGAACCGGGAACTTTTATCTTTCGGGGAGTCAACATTATTTTTTACTCAGTCGTCATATAACATAAACACACGCAAAGATTCACATGTGCTTTTTATTATTTTGTGTTCGGTAAGTACAAGTATATTCTTACATAAATTATTGTTTAATTTAATAAATTGTAAACTCAAAGCCTGCTATACTAAAACTCCTTCTGTCTATTGAAAGCGAATGTTGCGTGCATGCGGAAATAACACAGAAAAAAAAGCGGATGGAAGCAATTTAAAATCAGTAGAGCAAGGTCAGTATTACGAGAGCGTAAAAACACGTGTTTTCATTCAACTTCGAAAAATAAGAATAAATGTGTGCATACGGAACACATATGCTTTCTTTTCACAGTTGTAAAAACATATAAATTGTACATGAGGTAAGTTACGGGAAAACTCTTTCTTTTATGTCTGTGTATATGTTGTACAATTAGGTACAAGTATTGTACAATTAGGTACAAATTGTTGTACAATTATTTCCCCCAGTTGTCCAGTTGGAGTGGGGGGGGGGCATAACACTGGTATTATTTGTAATCACAGTGCTTACTCATGTATTTTGTTTAATATTTTATTTCAAATTCACTGTCAGAAACTAGTGTTGTTAGTTTCTGCATGTAGGTTTATTTACTCTGTTGGTTGTCACTGTCAAGTTTTTAGTATTCGTACAGCATAAAAAGCTATAACCCCCCTCTCAAAATATATACATTGTATACGCCAAGATGCCCAATAGCCTGGCAACACATCATGAAAAAACATGCCAAGAAGACCCAGTGGGTTTATAAGTCAGTGCTGGCAATTCCTATTTGTAGGTTAGCTTAGCCAGTGAAAGATCATATAGTAGAATTTTTGTAGAGTGGGTGTTTGCGAGTTCCACGACGCCTTGCCCGAGGATACCCTATGCAGTGTCATCCTGATTGCAGAGAAGTCCTTCGCCTACGACGTGAAGAACGAGAGGGTCACAGAGCAGTTTTAAAATTCATAAAAAATTGCCACATACTAAAAATCAACATCCAACACATTTTAGGTTATATAAAATTTGTGAAAACCTTATAATACTGAAATATTAAAACAAACAGAGTCCCTTGTAGGTTAGTTCGATGCGTAAATAAAAAAATGATAGGTTAAGTTATATCACTTAGGATCGTAAAAAAAATTAAAAAATCGTAAAAAAAAAGGATAGGTTAAGTTGTATCACGTAAGATCGTGATATACCTACCAAGTATAAATGGAAAAAATAAGTGCAGTGAAAATTTGTACTAAAACATCGCTAAACGCTATAACATCGACAAAAAATTGTCAAAATATGTCAAAAACTTATATTCGATTGATAAAAAAAAATACCTACAAAATATGATCCTCAAATGATGACGTTCAAACAGTGCATAAATAAAAAAATGATAGGTTAAGTTATATCACTTAGGATCGTAAAAAAAAATTAAATAATCGTAAAAAAAGGATAGGTTAAGTTGTATCACGTAAGATCATAATATACCTACCAAGTACGAGTGGGGGAAAAATGAGTATAGTGAAAATTGTACTAAAAACATTGCTAAACGCTAAAACATCGACAAAAAATTGTCAAAATATGTCAAAAAGTGATATTCAATTGATAAAAAAAGAGGATACCTACTAAGTACGAGTGGGGGAAAAATGAGTATAGTGAAAATTGTACTAAAAACATTGCTAAACGCTAAAACATCGACAAAAAATTGTCAAAATATGTCAAAAAGTGATATTCAATTGATAAAAAAAGAGCATACCTACTAAGTACTACTTTGAAACAACTAATATACACTACTCGGAGGAAACGAAAATAGAATGTTTCCTTTGGTAGCCACGGGCAATGAGGCAACAGCTCTGCGCTCTTGCTTCGTCGCGGTTTTCCGCGTCGGTGCGATGTGGCATAAGGTACGTCCGTCATTCCGCGCGCCGGAAGATTCGATGTCGGACATTCGAGTGTCATATTCCGCCCAGAATTTGGCCAGCCCGGGCATGTCTACCGACGAGCCCTTGTCATTCCGCTCCTAGTAACGCCGTGGTTCGCTCGAACCCGGTACCTTCGGTCAGGCCCTGATGGCTATGACAGAACTACCACCTGGGAAATTTTCATCAATTCCCAGGATTTTATCTAAATTTTAAAAGTGGCACTTGATTTTGATAACCCTTGTTTTTGCAGTAGTCTCTTGAACAATTTGGTATTTTTTTTAACGTAAATTTGGTGCGTAACTTATGATATTTCGGCTATAAACGATACGACTCAATCACACCATGGTGTGTGTACTTAGTGGGTCACAGCAGAGAGTATTGCTGAAGTTAATTGTGTTTTAATTAATTAAAGTCCTTTAAAGTTTCAATTTCATATATATTTTTAAAACAGACCGTAACTTGTTAATGATCCGAAAAGTAACGCCGTTTGTGTTTATGTGTTTTAAGTTAAACTGTTAAAGATTATCGCAAGGAGGGTATTTAATTTTATCACGTATAGTTTTGAAATGCACAAGGATCAGTGGTCGACTCACTCGTAATTTAAAATGACTGAAATCTCCTCGCCCCGAAGATGGGAGCCTTGGTACTAATAATTGTAGTGCAAATTGATAAGGAGATAGTCGAGAGAATACACGAGTCAGTCGCAGAGCATTTTTATTTTTACCTTGTTTAAGGAATATTTTTTTACTAAAGTAAAGTTAATATGTGAAAAAACGAAACGCTAATTATATTTCTAGGAATAGAGGAGCAATTATATGTCCGCTACTATACGCTGGCGTAAGTAGTAAGAGTGACGCTACCATTCGTTTAGAGTATAACCCGCTCGTTGATTCAATGTTCTAGCTAAAGAATAATAATAGGTGTTTTTAGTTGTACGCGCAGAAATACCGGTAGTGAAATATAAAAGAGTGCGCAAGTGTTTATATATATGTTTTAAGGAATAGAGGAGCAATGATGTCCGCTACTAAAGGTAGTAAGTGTGACGCTCCCTTCCATTAGTTTTAAGGTTAATTATGTCTTCCCCTACGAATTAATTGTGTACACAGAGGTACCCGTAGCAAGAGGAATGACACTGTCATTGTAGCGCAATGACATAAGAATGACTTAGTCTGCATGACTTTTAGTTTGTTAAAACACCATAGTTAGGCGTAAGCCAACTTGTAATGAAAAGTAGAACGAGACGTAAGCGGTATTCAAGGCGTGGAGTATTTCACATATTAACGAGATTTTTTTTGTTATTATCCATATATTTATTGTCTCCTTCAGCTATTTATTAAAGGATAGCTTAATATTCCTCCTTTTGCGTTTTCTAGCTTTGAATTTTAAATACCTTAAATTTCATGTGTATTTATATTATGATATTTATATTTCAAGTTACGGCATTCCTTAATGTTTAAATAAACACTCTTCAGCATTATTCAACAGATTTCGTGTGGTTATTTAATCGCATCGCAAATCACTAAATCACTAAATAGCGATAAAAGTTAAAAAGGTTGTTTAAATTAAGGCAAAACTGGTTGTCATTTTTTTCATTAAATAACGATGAAGTATTGCGAATAGTATAATCAATCAAGCCCTCCCCTTAGGTATAATCACGTTTCATTCCGTCAGCTTACGATAGGTTTAAACACGCAAGTTAAATCTCTGCACCGAAAGCACGATTCATTCGTTGTTTTCCTTTTGTTCCTTCGAACTCAGGATATGTGCAGTCGCAAGACTCAAGTCCAGGATTTTCCTCCCATGTAAGTCGCCAGATTTCCGTGCGGAAATTTTCAGTTTCGCGTTAGCGGAAGAAACATATGCTATTTCAGTCTCGGAGAGAGAGAATTTGATGACACATTTTTTTTTTCGTCGAGTGTCGGGATGGATGCGGAATTTGTTGTAGATGAACTTTACACTCCTCAAGTGGCTTCGACAATGAAATTCCTAGCCTCCAAACGAGGTGTGAATAATAGCCTCTTCAAGGGCGCTTATTTATGCGATTTTTTTTCTCGTTCCTTCATTATTTTCAAAAGTTTCCCGAATGAAATTTAATTACTTCTTACAGATTAATTTCGTGTTAATCTTCGTAAAGTAGGTAATAGCGAGTAATTGTGCTTATATTTTAATCTCCCACACGTCATAGACTTTAGTTGAAGTAATATCATACGAAAGGAACGTGATAGCCAAGAAATGTTTTCTAAATCAATAACCCAGATTAGTTTTACCTTTGAATTTACATTTTACCTAAGAGAGACAAATGCGCCCCCCCCCCCATTTTGCCGACGGTTTCAGACCGGTCAAGGCAACCTCTTAAGGTCACACCCGGGATGTTTATGGTTTGCTTTGAGCAATTTTAATTTAATTTTTTTTTGGTTGGTTAGTATTCTAAACCGTTTTTTTTTCATTTTTCTCCGTTTATTTAGATCAATTTGTTTCATGAAATATTTTTGTCCCATTTTCCCGTTACTATTATCCTATTACTAATTTGGAACTTCACTTTAACTGTTTATTTATGCTATACGTCAGGCGTATGCAAGCGCAAACCAACCTCGACTAGTGACCGTTAACAGTGCGTCACTATGTCGCCTTGATATATTCATCCATTTTTTATGTATCTTTCGTATTTAATGATCTTAACGTCATTGGAGCCATGTCATTTACTCTTTTATTATATCTTCGTGATCCCGAATTTACTTGTGGCTAGGTCCGTTTTAACAGCTGTGACGTTACCAAATTTTGGGTTAATTCTTTTTTTCCGTCAGTTTCTCATTTTTACAATGCTTTGACACTTCTGACATGATATTAATGGATTTCGTCGGGTTATTTTTCTGATACCAGGAGATATATTTTATACCATCTACATATTACTTTTATATATTTATCAATGTTTAATCCTAGATATTTTCGTTTATTTTATTGTATATTGATCATGTCCCAACAAAGGGCATTTAGTGCCATGTCATAACTTTAGTTTTATATTGCACATTATTTTATATTTGGGAGAAGCCAGGGGCTATATATAATTTAGTCAATATATACATATATTACTTTTGATGAAGTCAGATTTTCATTTTAATGGTGTTCCAGTGTTACGGCGTCAAATGACATTTTCCGCCTTTTATTTTCTTTAGCCTTCATTCAAACTTTGTTTTATAATTTATATCACTTATTGGGCAGTCTATTTTATTTTAGTTTACTTATCTTTACTCATGATTTTCACTTGCCTATAGAAGACGATTCCTTTACACATTTTTTATATATTTTCAATATTGAATGACTGTGAGCAATGTAGTTTATTCCTATGTCCAACCTGTTTCCTCCCCTGTTCGGGAATTCCAAGAGTTCAAGGAATTTCGAAAAGTCCAGTGACTTTTTTTGAGGCCGGAAGCAGAACGCATTCCTGAAGGCTTTGGAGCTCACCAGCCTCCTGTGGTTTTCAGCGGTGTATGTCACGTAGCAGCACCGAAAATCCTACTCCAAGTGACATCCCAGGATCTGAACAGCGTCAGAAACATCAGAAGAAATGTCATCTTACAGAGCAACCCCCCCCCCCACGACTCTAACCCCCTTAAGAAGAAGCATGAACATCTTTCATGTACATCGTCCCCTTTTGCTCTGTAAGGCCAGGCAATGTCCTTCACCACATATTGGAACTTTCCGGGTACAGTCAACGACCCAAATGTGTTGAGACCCAGCCCTGTGGATCAGCAACCTGCCAAGCCACCTGTGACGTTTCATCCTACCAGTGGCCATAATTACTGTATGCAATGGCGTCTGCTGTGAACTTTCGGGGGCCTATCCTAACATCCCCCCAGTGTTCGCCATTGGACAAGGCATATTTTTGGGGCTTGGAACCGCTACTTGGAGTGGCTTCCCATGGACTACCCTGTGTTCGCCCGCCCCACGACCCACGTCTTTTCATCTGACCTTTGCTGACCAGTATTCCGGAACTTTCCACACCGGGATTCGAATCCGGTCCCCCAGTGAAAATGATCGGTCAAGGACCGTGTATGTCACAGAACAGTGCTTCGTACCCCAGGACTCCGGGGTTGGAATGTATTTGGATTGCCCTGCCGTCTCATTTCTCAGGTCATAGTGTGCACACATAGTGTGCTAAGAACGTCAGTGGCAAGTGCAAACATAACCTTCATCTATTTTTTACTCTTCGTGTGGTTGTGCGCAGTCCAGTGGAGTTTGGTGTTTACCACGGTCCTTTTGCTCTCGCCTCGAACTGTCATCCTGATGAGGCGGAAGATTGCTAGCATGCGGCATTAAAGTTTCTCACGGATTATGTTCTGTGCTTATTTAGCACTTGTTCAGAAGCAAGTCGCATGTATCGCGTTACGATGCAGTGTGTTGAACTTTCCGCTGACTCCACGGACCTGCGAACAACACTTTATATCGCATGTTGACCAACCGTCAGCATTGTTGATTACGAAAGACTCTTCCAGCGTGTGGCTAATGAAAACAAAAGACTTTCTTTCAGCTTTCAAGCTTGAGCTTAATTCTGTTCCATTTAATTTTCGGTGAAGGGTTTCCGACATTTTTTTGTTATTATTTTATTTTATGTAACTTTTTTTTTCATGTAATAAACAAAAACCTTTTAAATTTTGGTGAATGGCAGAAGGTTCAATTTAAACTTTTCATGACTACAATTTCAATTTTAGAAATTGTCTTGCAAGAGGGGGTGTCGTACCATACCCCGTTCGATTAAGAAATATTGACCCTGGCAGACCTTGTCAGCTCCTGCTCAGAATGTGTAGAATAAGCATTCTACAGGAAATGGTAAGAACACTGGCCTTTGGTAAGAGGTGACGAGAGGCCAAGCGAGTGTTTAAATACGTGCGCATGAGAGCGACACGAGGTCTTTTAATCTGGAATCATCGGAGAAGCAGGAGCTACTGGTCTTATTTCTAAACCGAACAGGGTAAGCTAGTCTACACCCATTCTGCCATTTGCATTGCTCACTTCAGTCTAGAAACGAATCATGAGTCTATTTTAATGAATAGTTAGATATTTGTACCTGCCCGTTCAGGGCTGTCTCTACCATCAACTAGTTCTAATAGTACATCCCTATTTAAGATTCCCGCGTTCAGAGGAACGCTACGATTTAACGATTTTTCCGAGTGTATTTAACGATTTTTTTTAAAAGGGACTCAGTTTTGGACTTGAGACTAGTCAGTGTTTTGTTGGCATAGAACATTTGTCATGATTAAAGTAGTCGCCAAAGTATATACGGTATGCGCCAAAATATACAGTACTGAAACTCGCGCATCTCGAACACGTGGTTGCGTTTGTCGACGGGGCGTAGCTCCAGCTGCACGTGTTCGCAGTACTGGAAAGGAAGTTGTGTTGTGCAGTGGTTGTTGGAAATGGGTCTCTCGACGGAGGAAAAAGTATTCATAGTTGAGCATTATTTTCGCTCATACGGAAGCGGTCGTGAAGGTGGACCGAGTTTGAAATAGGTGACTGGTCTATATGCAACCCAAATGACAATCGTCCACTCCACATGCCCTAACCTAACCTAAGGTTTCCTGACAGTTATGCAACACAAAAGGCACGATTGTTATTTGGCTTGTATATTGACCAGTCACTATATTGTAACATGTCTTATACTTTTGTTCATCTTTTCATTTCAGTACTGTATATTTTGGCGCATACTAATTTAATAATAAAAGTGTGGTCTATTTTTTATAGGAATACGTACTGCACACTTCTTAACTGAAAAGAGCTTCGTCATTTAATAATACAACTATTAACTTTACCTAAATTTCAAATTCAAATTTCAAAATATTTGACATTGGTCTTAAAAATTTAGGAATATCACCAATCTCCTCATACAAGGTGACGCAGGGAAACGGGAAATTTTGAATCTAGGATTAGCAACACTGTAGCGCCTGCGTTTGTTTGGGACCGATGCGACATCATTGAGAAGGCTTTGCATTTAGTAATGACGGTGCAGTGGAGTGGTGCGGAACGTGCGTTTACTGTGAAAGAGTTTTATAAGAACGGCGATAGTGTGACTGCAGCGCAAAGGGTATTTCGGCAGCATTACCAGCTAGGACGTCATGGTCGTGTCCCATCGGCTCACGCGATTACAACCTGGGTGCGTAATTTCGAAGAAACTGGTTCAGCCTTGAAGAAGAAGCTCCCAGATGGCGCTCGAACGGTACGTACCCCAGAGAATATGGAATCAGTTCGAGTTACCATTGAGAGGAGCCCTCGCCGCTCCGTTCAACAACATGCATCAGCGCTACAGTTGAGTCGAAGAAGCGTACAAAGAATAATGCATGAATTACAGCTCCACCCCTATAAGTTACAGATTGTGCAGCAATTACAACCTCACGACCCTGTGTTGCGTAAGGGTTTTTGCGAAGTGGTGTTGGTTCAGGTTAACCAATTTCCTTAACAATTTGTGGATGTCAGACGAATCCCATTTCCATCTTAGCGGCTATGTTAACAACCAGAATTTCCGTTACTGGGCAAAGGAAATTCCTTGTCAGCTTCACAAGCGTCCATTACATAACACCAAGGTTACAGTATGGTATGTAGCGTCAATCGTGGTGTCATCGGCCCTTATTATTTTTAAAGTGAGGAGGGCATTACAACGACAGTGACATCGACTCGGCATGTGGCTGTGCTTGAAACATTCTTTGCACCGAAGTTGCACGACGCACATCGACATCGAAAACATGTGGTTTCAGCAGGGCGGAGTCACTTCAGATGCTGCTCGACAGTCGATGGAGGCCATTCGCAAATTGCTTGCAAGACGGGTCATTTCACGAAACAGTGATATTCCTATAAACGAAAGGTGGGGTTCAAATCCGATATACCAGTCATGGATGTTTATAATACGTACAAAAGAAAACTTGAAAGAATTGTACCAAAATACATCAACATGAAGGATGAAATGGTTTTTTTTTATGTTACGGCCCAGAAGTCGGCCAACGGAGAAGGACGATTAAATTCCTTACTCGATGGTCTTCGATCACAAGCCAAGTAATTTATTTGATTTTTACAAATGATAGAATCAAGACACTGTGTGAGATAAAACATTTACTGTATCACGCAGACATACTTGCAAGCGATATCTCAGCTCAGTACACGGTCACCTTCCTAACAGGTGAGGATCACTTACCCAGTGGACACAGTTTCAAAACAACGGACGATCGGGAGCCGCACATGGCCAGCGTCGTTCACGAAATAAGAACAAGTTCATACCGTATTCCGGTCCTCTTTCTACCGATGCATTAAGTCTACCGTTCAGGCTATATACTGTTTCGATGCACAAACAAAACTAAAACTGGGTCAAGCGAGGAGAGAAATCTTTCCCCCGCTAACTGGCCAGAGTGTCGTAGCCGAAGTGTGTCCTAGTACTCTACTTTACCTCCGAGTTTTCTGAATCTTGCGGCACCAGGGGTAAATGTCCTTTCCTATTGGTCGGTGGGTTTTAGCTCCGCCCACACGTGGCTTCATGTTTACACCAGAGAGGGATGGTAGCTTAGCACGAAAACACACCAATCCCTTGTTCATGGGGGGTGATTCGGAAACTGAAAAGTATATGGTTCGAATCAATTTAGACCTGTTGTAAAATGCTGCTAGCATATAATTTCTGAGGTTTTAATTTGATTTATCAATTTCCTGGGTTGCTTAATGCTTTGAACGTGCTGACATATTTCGTACAGAGCTTGGAGTGAAGTCAGGGTTTAGAATTCTTTAATTTTTCTTCTGTCACTGATGTGTCAGGGATGCAGAATTGCTGGCGCGAATATAGAATTTACGACTCCGGCTCAGTCCCTACTCTGTGCTTAGATTACTTTTCTTTTACGGTGAGCAGGTGTCTTGTATCACTGGGACAGAGGGGTCCACGCTGAGAGCGACCGATGTTTATCACTGAAGTTATCAGGATATTTAAAAATTAAAGTCCCGGAATAGAGTAATAATGGCACGTTTCTGTAGGCCATCTGCCTTTCCCAATTTCGACCAAATGCAGCTTATGAGTTTTTATGGTGACAGGAGCGAAATGTAGACTGGTTGAAGATTAGAGTTCATTGCGGGACCACACTGGTTTCCATGTCAGAGAAGGGATTCTTTGATTGCCCCCACGCCTGGCTTCGTGGGAAAGAATGCTGGTTCATTAGAGAGACGGCTGTGTCATTTTTCAGAACAAAAAAAAAAGTCTGGGGGAAGTTTGAAGCAAGACCGAAATGGTAATGGTAAATCGGTCATATTCCATGGCCTCAGAGATCACTTGATCTCAGTGTTTGTGATTTCTTTCTGTGGGGGACATCTCAAAATCAAAGCGTACAGCACACGTCTTGCAACCATCGCTGAACTGAAACAGAAGATTGAAGAAGAAATCACTGGCATTCCTTGAGACATGATACACCGAGCATTCCAGAGTTTCCACAGTAGACTATCAGAATGTGTACGCCGAGATGGAACACATCTTTCCGATGTCATCTTTAAGAAGTAAAGTGACATGTAAGTGCCATAGTTAATGCCATTGTTAATGCCTTTCAATAATGCATTTCCATGCATTAAATGTATTTTTTTCCTGTGTTTATTTGTGCATTTACATCAATTGAAATTTTCCCGTTTCCCTGTGCCACTCTGTACTTGTGTGTTCCTCGTCAAAAAAACAATAACACATTTTTTCTTCCGTTTTACATCTTCCAGGGCTGATTTCCATCCTAAGAATCATGCCATTAGACTTTTCTGCTTCAGCGTTTAAGCTTTATATGTCTTCCACTCTCGCTAGTGGACTACCTAGCTCACTGTTGATTTGGCAGTTCCATGCCACCACTACATTATTTGTCCGGTGCTTCCTGTTGAAGCAGTTTCACATCACTTAAGGCATCAAGGGGTTTTCGAGACATTAGCAAACGAATGAAAGTCAGATTACGTCGACAGACTGAAATGGTGAAATGACCTTGGAGGGATTTACAAAGCAGAACACCATGATGAGTCAATCAGGTTGGCTATTGTTGTTAGCCAAACCAGCTGTCTGTTTTTGAAAACAGGATTTTCACTTTTATGTGTTCGCAATTAGGATGATTTAGGCATTGTTGGCAATTAGGACTGTTCTTAATTAGGACACAACCGCTGTAACATCCATCACAAATCGTAAACATAAAAATTGAAGCGATAATGAATAACCGAAAGTATAAAAGAGAAATTCTCATCTGAAAACCACGGCGTTGTGTCGCGCCAGTTTCTACCTACCTCCTCTTTCACGTTTGGACTCATCTACTAGAGCTAGGCGCACCTTCCGCCGACGAACAGTATGGAGTGAGTAGATAAATATAATAACGGAAGAGAGTAAATCTTTTCAAGTGGAAGAAAGAGCTTGAGAAATCCAACCTTAGCATGGGCGTATATAAGAGGGGGGGGGGGGGTTTAACGGGACCAAACTCCTCCCATTGGATTAATAAATTTTGCATTAATTAAATAATTGCGTCAAGATTTGATTGTATTTGAAATGATTTTGAAAATATAAAGTAATAGGGGCAGGCGGTCCAAGGATATGATGAATAGTTTCATATTCTTCATGTGCATTAATTTCTTTTTATTCATATCTTCAAAATGATTGTATCAGCATTCATATTATTAATAATAAACTGGGAAATGACAATAAATAGTGTAAGTTTGTAAAAAATATGTTTTGAAAATCAAAATGAAAATGTCCTTAATGAAAAATAATATTGTAATTGTTAAAGTCAATAATAATGGAATTATTAACCAGTTTACCATTAGTGAACAACATGAATAAACATTACTAATAACTAATGTTACAAGTATTTAAATTTTGCTATCCTTCTCATTATTTTCTTATAAGTACGGCTTTGAACCTTAAGAGATGAGATCTTTATGAGAGTGAGAAGTATGATGGCACTGAACGTTGAGTTCTTACAATTACTTGCCACATGACTAATTTCATTTTCTGTCCTCGTGAGATTCTGAAATGGATAATACCATTCGTTTTCAGCTGTAACTCAGCTTATATTTCTCAGCTTTCTCCCACTCTGGCACAACAGCTCCTAGATATTTAAACTCGTTGTACTCTCATACAACTGTTTCTTTCTTCAAGGTATTTGCACATTCTGAAAATTTCATTTCTCAGAATTTCACTTATGAGAGAAAGAAGGATGCAGCGTTTCGAAACGTCCTTCCCCCCCCCCCAACATTTCTTCGAGGTGGATTCACCTCCGTAAAAGACTGTCGAATTCCATCACACAGCTCCCTCTACCTGGGAAATCCCTTCTTCGTCTTTTTGTTTTTATTTTTCTAGGAAAGCTTCTTGGACTCGCACACGTGCACTCAAAGAGAGATAAGGATTTTAGGTTTCCAGACACCCACTACGCAAACTCCCCCTCTCCTCCCCCTCTAGTCTTTCATAGAAGGGCGGTGGGGAGAAGTTCGATCGAGGCCGTTCGATTTGGAGACAACTTTAAAAGAAGTGCCCGTCGCCAATTTCCTGTCTCAGTTCCAAGCGTTATATTGGAGGTATACTTTATCATTTTTTTTTATTTTCTTGTTTTCTTTCTCACTTCCAAGGTGCTCGCGTCCGCATTGGATATTTCTATATGGCGCTGTTGCCAGGCTCTGCTCGCTACATCCTTTTCCGATAAGAATCTCCAAGCGATTATCCTTCTCCCTCTTTTTATACCTTCGCTCTAACATCACCTATGAGAACGGAAACAGTGCCGCCAGTGTTGCTAACTTGTGGTTTCAGTTGAGATTCCAGTATTTGCATGCTCTCATGTGTAGTCAGGGAAAAATTTCAGTAGTTGCGGACTTATTGAAAAAAAGACTAAAATTTCCTACAACTTTTGTATTGTTATTGCCTCTTGGTTTATACCATCACGTTGCTCGTCTGCCAAAAAGGAATATAAATTGTAGTAATTTTAGAGTTTATAGATTCAATAACTGTACTTTTCTCCTGACGGAACAGGGTGTACCGGTAAAACAGAAACTCCGCACCTATCTTCTTCGTAACTGCTTACTCAAATTCTGTTTTTATTTACTTGCGAAGAATTTACTTTCCCTCCAATTACTTCCCTGTCCACTTCGTACTCCCCCCCCCCCTTTGTTTCGTATTTACAGTAGGCGGGGAACATTTTCGCAAACTCTACATAGCTCGATTCTCTTTTGTGCTTCTTCAGCCATCTGTACTTGATTATCTACCCATTTTCTTTGGTCTCTATTAACACTTTTTCACTCTTTTATCTATTTCTGCATATTCTGTGTGTGCTATTGCCTTCTGCGGACGTGTTCTGCTTTGACTTATCTTGTTCTTAGCTTTTTTCTAGCTTTTTTTCTAGCTTCTATTTCCTCCCACGCTGACATCCATTATTTATGTTGATAATTCCTAAATCCGAGCACCTTTTCACTAGTTTCTAGATATCCATCTCTAATAGCATTCAAAGTTACTTCAATATTACTAGCTACTGCTGTTTAATCTTCTGTAAAAGTGGAGAGTGCTTGAAAGTGGTTTCTTAGTTCTAGCTTAAATTCTTGCAGTTGACTTTTATGGTGTAATTTCTGTGTATCAAACTTTTTTCTTCCTTGTTTCAAACTTCTTGACAGCTGATGTTATCTTAAATTGAAAGTATCCAACTGCAAGGTAGTGGTCACTGCCAATATCTGCTCCCGTTCATTCCTTACATTTAATAAGGATCTTCTGAAATTTTTACGAACAGCAATATGACCATTTTGATTTTCTGTGGTATGATCTGTGAACACCCATATAATCTTGTATCATCTCTTTATGTAAAGAGAGTTCCTCCAATTACTAAATCATGGTTTGCACAGAAATTGATAAACATCTTTCCATTTTCATTCATATTTACCAATCCAACCTTCCCATTAGTTGCTCAAATCCTTTATTATTTGATCCTACTTTTGCATTGACATCTCCTATCACAACATATATTTTCTTCACGTTCTGTATAACTGTATTAAGTTCTTGGTAGAATTCTTGTCTCTTGTCCATCTCTGATGTTTCTGTTGGTGCATAATAATGGTTTATTGTCACATTTCTAATTCTCGTTCTAAAACGTGCAATCATTACTCTCTCTGAAATAGGTTTCCAATCCATAAGGCACACTAAATAGCGTTACCGTTACGAGCTAAGGTTCTTCTCGCAGGGCTGGTCCTGGAGACACAATTGGGGGCGTTAAAAAGTTAGTCGTACCGGATTTCAACCTCTGTTTAGAGGGTAGGGTCCGTTGATCAAGAGGGAGAAGTTAGGGGATAAGTATCTGCCCCTTTATGGTGCTAATCCTTCTCCCCTAACTTATCCCTCTTAATAATCTATTGGAGTGCTTTCCAAACAATAAACTCAGCCACTTAACTATTCAATTAGTGTTTCTTTAATTTAACTGCTCTACCTCTGACTCGTCGCCCATTGGTCAACGGTTCCTACCCTCTAATACAGAGGGTGAAATCCGGTACGAGTAAGGTTTTAACGCCCCCAATTGTGTCTCCAGGAACTAGCTCGTAACAATAGTATCCGATCGTGACTTTGGCCCACGGTATACACTTTGCAAAAATATACGTATTTGGGTTGGGTTAAATTAGATGTGTTATTACAGTAATATTAAAAGTTAGATATGGAAAGTTAAATTGTTCACAAGCTAAATTTTTAAGATCATAATTATAGTACATTTTGTGGGAATAAATTACGTGATGAGAAGAAAGAGGAAAATCTATTTCACGTTTCACAAGACTTCACTCTAATATATAGCTATGACTTAATATCTTAAAATTTCGTGTCATTTTTATACTTTTTCATAAAATTTCTTTCAATTAAAATTCTACCTTAATTTCTCTTCATGTGGCAACACTGAGGTGACGTTAGCTTGAAACCTATCCAGAAATTATTTGACCTTTTTCTTGAGACAATCTGCTCATCATCGGTTCAGTCCTCATCAGACTGATCCGTACAACAGGCGTAAGCTTTTTCTCAGACGCGACGGTCTTTTTTTTCTGCTGCTGCTGCGTTAAAGGCTCGGGAACGTGGCCGAGTCAGCACATCCCTTGAGCGTCGTTAAGCAAAATCTTCATGCGACATCTTCAGAAAATGCAAATCGAGACCGCCGTGCAAGTGCTTTTACCTGGCAACACTGAAAGTCCGACGGAAGAACTCTGTAAACATGGAATTTAATGCTTGAGTCGATAATCGAGCCCACGGGAGAAAAGAATGGGGAGGAGGGGAAGGGGGGACAGCTCACTTCACAAGGATGACAGCTGTAGAGGTTCATGAATAGGGAATAGCCGCGAGGGGGAAAAGGCTTAGCAAATTTTT
Organism: Lepisma saccharinum; assembly: GCF_977018435.1. Classification (NCBI taxonomy): domain Eukaryota; kingdom Metazoa; phylum Arthropoda; class Insecta; order Zygentoma; family Lepismatidae; genus Lepisma; species Lepisma saccharinum. Next base: position 36,267,289 of record NC_139251.1, on the reverse strand, counting down.
TGACTTTTTTCCCGCCTTCCATACGCTCTCGCCATTTTTCTTGTCAATCATGGAAGAACTTGAAGATTGCAGAGGATTATCGACCGGTTGGGTTTGGAACATTACTCGCAAATGCAAGCTCGATGGAAGGAAGAACGTTATGGTGGCAGCCGTTAGTGATTGTAGGTTTGTACAAAATGGGACTTGAAGTTTTTACGAGTTCTTTGTTTCCGCAGGCAGTTAAGGAAAGAACACCTGCAACGATCCTACTGCCATCTGTATTTCGGTGTGGATTTCGATGCACGACTTCAATCATCTGAAATAACTCTGGCTAGACCTATACGTTATGCTATTCATATTTTACCACAAATCCATTACCGGAATTAGCTGATCGAAATGCCAAACTGTTATATTTTATTTACTCTCCAGTTTGCGGAGCGATATTTGACCTGGTAAACAAGATTTATTTCGCATTCATTTTTCATACAGCGTTTGGCGATTCGTTCCTCTCTTCAAACACGTATTCGCATGCAGGTCGTATTAAGTTAAGGAGGTCCAGAGTTTGAGTAATCGCGACGGTCTAGTCGGTAGGCTGTCTGACTTGCAGGAGACTTGGATTCGATTCCCGGAGTGAATGATCTAACGTGGAAAATTTTCCTACCTTTCCCCTGCATAAAGTGGCTCTGGGGTTACCAGAGCCACTAATATCTGGTGATGAAAGGCGACCTGAGCATGTTGCTGATCATATCACCTTTACAAAGAACCGAGAACGTGAAAGTGTGGAGCCCTATCTCTACGTTCTCCGTTCGTCTTTATGGCACAGTGCAACACCCCCAGAGTTAGGGAGATACCGCAACGAGAATAACTCGTTACGTCTTAGGTACTTGCGTTAGTAACGCCTTACCGAGTTTACACAAGTAATTGTAAACACATTTCGTTACTTTTACTTGTGCTACCTATGTTGGTAGTCAGAAAACGTGAAATACATTAACCAGGACGAAACATGTTTTGTTGTTTGTTTGTTTTCAACTTGTTCATGTAAAGTTACACTGAGAAAGAAAACATTCGCTTCAGATATGATACGCGTTTAAACAGTGAAGTTTCGGCATTTTATGACAGAGTGACAATAACGCTTTACATTAAGAAGCAAAGTAACCGTGACTGTAATGCGTTCCTTTTTTATTTGAGTAACTTACCCACCTCTCGGGGGTTTATGAATCTGTACATTTTAAATATAAATAATCCTTCCCTTCACCCAATTCTTTTGGAAGCATTTCTTTGATGAAACAAATTTTAAAATAAGCTCTGCAAGAAACATTTCACCTTTGTTTAGTTTAGCCGATTAGGTTTAACTTTAAGCATCCGAATACAAGCATTTACATGCGTTAACAATGCATTATTTTAATTCTGTTATTTGTTATAAGAGTTTAGACTGCAGAAAACAGCTTGAAGTTCTCTTACAGGAGTTTTTATGTAATAATAAAGTTGACACACATGATGTACAAATCGTATGTATAATTATAAAACTTCAATACATTATAATTGTGATCCTGGATAACAATGAGGCTTCCTAAATATTTCACATGATCAAGTGTTTTGCCTGACACTACACGCAATAGGAATTTGAATACATGTTTTCTTTTTGTTTGTTTCTGGTAGCAAAAATACACAATTTAGATGCTCAGAAGCATAATTTTCAATATATTAATTAAATTTAGGTGCATTGAATCTTCCCGCTAAAATGTTCTTCAATACAATATAGCCTATTTTTATCTTTTTAGCTGTGAGTTTTCCATATTAAATATTTTAAATGTGTTATCACATTCATAGTAATATTTGAAGAGTCGAAATTTATAATATAGCGTGGCATAGCCATAATGGCTTGGTACTCGCTCACACAAGTCCTCCACCCCCCTCCCCCAAGGACTGCGATTGCGGTAAAGACCTGACCAGATATGAAATATGTTGGTAGGCCTAATATCATGCTGTTTGAGAATGGTAGCGGAGCTTAAGACACAAGGGAAGATGGAACTCACCCCGTTCGTGCACGCAATGCCTCGAACATCTATCTCTCTTTATATCTTAGTGATCTTCAGCTCTCCTCTCTAATACGAGGGAGAGTGAAAAGTTTTGAGCATCACAAGGAAGGGGTGTTTGAGCTACAGTTTCTCATTATGATTTATCTACATAATCTCTATAATCACTCTCCAGATCAATGCACTCATGCATTCTGTGCTGCAATTTGCTTACAGTCATCTGGTAGAATGATTTGTCCCTGAGTCTCATACCACTGAATAACCGCCTTCGTCCGTGTAGAAGTGACGTCATCGAAGTGAATTCTTCATTGCAGGGAAAAGATGAAAATCTGACGGGGACAGGTCGGGGGAATAAGGTGGATGGGGAAGTGCGGTGACCAAAGCAGCCTGTGCAGTGACGCCTTTCTGACAAAGGTACCGAATCACGGCCCTGTCGGCCACTCTCTTCTCTGACACTTCATTCATTATCAACCTGACAAAAATATAGAAGAAAACATGTGAATTTCATAAAAGTTCGCACAGAGTGTCCTAAAACTCAAACCTTACATCCTCCAAAATTTAACTACCTAGCATCACTCCTTCCATGTAAGGCTCAAAACTTTTCATTCTCCCCTCGTAGATCTGATCCCTTCCTATCACTGCCGTCCCTTTTTATCCTGCGCGTATTCAGCAATCGCACCACATTCACCCCGGCAGTGACCGGACATTTACCTGTGAACTTCCCTTCTCATCACCTTTGAGTTGCGAGACTCATACCTACACCGACAGACATTCCACGATAGGTATTAATAAACGTATATTGTACATTTTTATCAATTGTTTCTTGTTGTATTACTAATGTTCCAGATAAGAATATCATTCTCTAGAATAGATCTGATAAAAATGGAAAACGTTAACAGCAGAACATTTAAATAATTTAACCTGCTCCCATTTTTACAACAAAAGAACTCTGGTTTCTGACTTTCGAAACATCAAATTTTAAACGTTTAACAAGTATTATACTGAGAGATTTTATGAGTTAGCATATTTTATCACGTGAAAATATAATGAGATATAGATGTTGTTTCCGTAATTTTCCACATTTCTCATTAATGCAATGAGTTTAGTTAAAAGAATTGATTACCATAGCTAATGTTAAAGTTGAATAAATCACACTCCTGAGTTATCACTAAATTGATATTGCATTTCGACAATATTCAAATGTTTTATTCATCGTTTTTTTGAAAATTAATACAGACATATATGTACAGAAGTAGGTTAGAATTCGCATTCCCCCCTCTCTCTGTCACACACACACACACACACACAAACACACACTCGCGCACACATTCATATTGAAAATCATACACACACAACATTTATGTACCACCCTAAGAACTTAAAGCGGGAAGAGTGCTTACTGTGGCGGGTGGTCAGCATAACGCGCTACGAAACCAGAGGTCCCATGATCGAACCCTTGGTGTATCATTGTGTTTGTCCCATCATCCATTTTATCAATTCATCCCCATCGTCGCAATTACCCCAAGTCTGCAGAAATTCGACGCATTTTGATGTTGAATGTTTTATTAAATCCCCTCCAAAACAAAAATTATTTGAAACTCTTGCCACTGATTATAGTCTGGCGAATCAGTGTACCCAAGTATTAGCCAGGTTCTCAAAATCTCCTGTAGTTCCACCTCGTAACAAAATATGGTAGCGGTAGAATTTCAAAACACGAGGTTTATGTAAGACTATATTCCTGAACTCGAGGGACACAATTTTTGTCATGCTCGAGGTGATGGAACTTTTTTCATCTAACAAAAAATAAAAGTTTTTCACAAATTTCTCCATAAGAATCATTCCAAAAAGCACCAGGAATTGTCAGGTTGAGGTTTTTTACAAAGTTCGAGATTATCGTGGTTAAGGATTTCCTCAAACTGTTCAATTTTCCTAAAAAACTTGATTAGTTCTTCAACTTGAAGGCAATTTTTGTGAACTAATGCAAGATGTACTCGACCGAAATTTCCTCCCAATTAGACTGGAAGTTAAGAACCACTCTCGCTAATTTCCATGTGCTCTTAGCCCCAGAATTTGCGAAGAAAAGTTTTTAGTTTGTGTATTGAAAAGTTTCACCACTCTGTTGTTTTCGTAATTAATAGTACAAGGTGTAGCAAAAGTCTCGCACCAAATCACTGTGTTTGTTCGATGTATTCTAGTGCCACACAGGTGTGTAGGTGGAATCGCACACGGGGAGCGTGATCTCAGATATAGCATGGCAATCGTTCTCGATTCTGGTGGGGGAGGGTAACAGCACTCGTGTTGTGACGTCATTGCGGTTGTTAGTTTAGGCGTATTATGTTTAGTTCTCTTAGCAACTTTTTGGTCAATCCCGAAATACTGCATTCATTTTTTGCTTAGAGAGCTAAACATAACGAGCATAGCGTAACAACGACGACAACCGGAAGACGTCGGACCACAAGTGGACTTTGGACCATAGGTGCAGCCAATGGCGTGCTCAGATTACATATACTTTTCTTAGTAGTCAACCTACCCCCGTGGCGGAGTGGTTAACACATCGCGCTACGACGCCAGGTATCCCGGGTTCGAATCCCGACTAGGACATGGCTGTTTGTGAGTGTCCATTCATCAATTTCATCATATCATCACTCATCCTCATCTTCGAAAATTAGCCAAAAGTAGCACAAAAAGCGAAGTAAAATAAAGCAAATCAATCTCTCTTAGTGGCCAGCCCTCATTTTATTATGTCTTCCTGCCCTTGACGTCATTTTTTGGGGGGAATAGGGGATCAAAGGAGGGATTATGACCCCCACCAATCCCCCCTTGGGCACGCCACTAGGTGCTGCAGTCTTGTTCCAGCGCTGTCGAGCGTCTTGAGAGTGAAACGGCTACTTAAAGCTCTTTACCGTTTTTTCGGTGCTTCGTATTATGGATTCAAGATATGTCAGGTTGACTTATTCGAATGGCTCTCTCGAACCAATTTTCAGATGTGCTGAGGCGAAAGTACGAACAATGGGAAAGGGAATCTCAGCAGAATTGACGCTTGGAAGAAAGGGGGGGGGATGCAGGAACAGAGTTCGTGCCCTATCTATGAAGAGGCAGCATCCGTTTGCAAGAAGACGTAGCGTCTGGGATGATACTCCTCCCCTACTTGTGAATTTAGAGAAGAGCGTTGTTAGAAATGCTGATTGCTTATTAATTATATTATATTATTATTGTTAATATAATGACTAAAACTAAAGAGAAATAAATAATTTCGTATATACCTAGCTATATTTCAATACAGAAATGTAGAAAAATATGAGTAGAGAAGAACTGATGGAAGAAATAGAAATATGATAGGTTCCATATCTCGAACGGGCCAGTGGTGCATCACCCATTTCCTGCATTTGCACGCTTTCACTGAATCACCCTGTGTATAGGCCCGGATTTACATATATTGAAGTCGGGTGCTATCAACATCTTGAACTCTCTACACAAGGGTACAATTTTAGTCAAGTGGGGAAATACCTGGGAGAAGTAAGAGAACGGCGGGGGAAAGCTATTAGGGAAGGCAGGGAAATGAGGGATCATGCTCCAGCCGAGCCACCTTTATAGTGTAAGTGTATGTAAAGTAAAATTTAAGCGTTTTTGGTGAGAATGCAGGAAAAGAGAAGTGGGGCGAGGAAGAAGGAAGAAAGACTGGAAGAAGAACTGTTGGGAGAGGGGAAGAACGTGTATATAGGGGACAGAGTAAGAGACAGCTTAAAAGAAAACTGAATGGAACAAAATATTGTAGAATAATCAAAACTATGTAGTGCGTACAGTCTATGGCTCGCACAAAAAAAATCAAATGAATCTATAGCTTTGGCACTAAGTTGTGTCACATTTCATATTACAATTATTCCATTTTGTTGCATTTTTCAAGCACTTTTTGTTATTGAAGAGCAATTTGCAGATGGAGGGCTGGACTTATAGCCCCCATAAGCCCCCCTAAATCCGGGCCTGCTAGATATTACGTCACTCAGTGGAAGTGTTGAGGGGTTCATTGTTTTGACTGGCCTTGATTCCATCCATACTGAATCCAAGTCATTTTCAGATTAATTTGTTCCTCTAGGCAGACGATACAAGGAAAACGCTATCTACTTTCATGTGCGGCTTTTGTTGGGACGGGAGGCCCCATTTTCTTCTTCATCCTTCCATCCCACGTTCCATAATTATCATCTGATTATTCATTCATGCTTCAGCGAGGTGATCTAAGCCGTAAACGGGATTACTACGTGCGTCATTATCACCACCATCGTGGTCGAACGCTCACAAGCCAAATGAAGGCGCGTCACGTCACCGCCACTTGCCTTTCCTTCGATGCATGTACGGTTGGTATTGTGGAGATATTGGTGAACAAAGGCTGGCAATTCTGAAAACTTATCAACTCAAGGCCACAGTGTTCTGTACAGCTAAACCAAGATAAGAATGCCCCCCGGCAAACTCGCGAACATAAGTGGGCAGTCATTTGTTTTCTCGTCTCGCTTCCCTTTCGCTCCTGCTCGACTTGTAATTTTCCTTCCTTGCTTCGTTGTCTCAAACTTCAACAACGTGACTAGAATACCCAATTGGCACTGTAGTCGAATTTTTAAAAGGGTGGAACGACAGAAGGGGAAGCAAGAGCAGAAAATAAATGACTGTGTAGTTTAGTTTGTAGGTTTTCCGGGTCAATTCTTATCTTGGTTGAGCTGTACGTCTCTGCTTTCGCTTTGTACTGTTTTGCCCTTCGTGACGACCAAAACAATTGGCGCTGAATTAGGGAGACGACAATGTGTTGAAGGACGGCGCACATTTTGGCAACGCAGGGGCAGGATTACATAGCAAGCAACTAAACACATCGCTTGAAAATTCGACGACAGCGCCAGTGTGAGTTTTCTCTTCGTGGTAGAAATTTACACTGTCCCGGGAGTTTCTGGAACGAGCGAACGAAGGCAAATGAACGCGCGAAACTGAGTGCAGCTAGCAGCCGTTTGCAGCAGCGCGCATTTCTTTGTTCCGTTACTCGCTGCACGTTTTGACTCTCTTTGCATTCTCGAGCGGTGAACGGCGTGGTGCATTACAGTGATGCCATCCGTAGGGACATGTCCCTACGCATAGGGACTTTTCACTATATTTTTCCCGCGTAGGGACCTAGGGACAGATTTTGCCAAATGAGGGAAAACTCACGGACTTTTTTCAATGTTGGAAAATAACATTTTATTGTGCAAAGGTGCAAATCTCCATCAGAAATTTGGAACATGTTATCGGTTACCGAGAACTTGTAAGGCAAGTTCTTTTTTAAAAACATTTCCACTCTCGCGAAAATAGTGCTAACATTACCACATTCTAACGCAGAAACTGAAGTAATATTATAACGGTAACAGTTGTTTTTTGACTTTTTGTGTCGCAGTTTCGTTTACGCTAGAACATATTTTTGGTTTTACATTTCTAATTTACACTTTAAAACTGCTTAAGAAAACCCAAGAATTCTTTACTGTTTTTTATTACAAACTTCTAAAATAAACTAGCGGTTAATAAATTTTTAATTTGCCCTGGAAAGCTGGAGGGCTTTGTTTTACATAGTTAAAACTAATACAAAAATTACCTCCAGTTGCCTTAGATTAATCTTAGGTTTGTAACATGGATTAATAAACAGAAAATAAACACTTTAACCTCAATTAAAAGAATATGGTCGACCTACTTACGAAATTTACTCAGCGCTGCGTTTTCACTTTGACTGTAATCAACACTTTGGATATAAAAGTACACATCTCGAGAGCTCTCGACACTAGGGGGGGAAACACCACTGGCAGAAGCTCCTTGATGTCTTCTTTCCGCCGCTTCTTCTTTCCCTCGAAGATCTTCGACGTCTATCCCTCGAAGTAATTCACCGCCGCATTCATAGTTCAAAGGTCGAACTTGGTATCAACGTCACCTCGATTAGCAATTCTCAGTTCACAACTTGCAGTGTTCTTTTTACTTCTCGCGCTATACAAGTTGCCACGAGAAAACAGTCTGTATTTAAATAAAATTCCGCGCGCTCTTTTCCCAATCACGCAAACGTTCAAATGTCCGGAACACAGGTCACTGTTAACTGTTCACTAGGCAAACGACATCTACAAAAACAGTCCACCAATATCTAACTGCAACTTGCTGCCGATAGCACTATCAAATTCGTGAATATCTATAACAGATTATTTAGAGGACTGATTATTTTTTTTTCCGAGAAGGAGGATAGAGAGATTAACACCCCTCGAGCAAAATGAACTGTCCTTAATATGCATTATGTAAAGGGACAAAGAAAAACGCGGTGAAGTTTTTCGAGCAGTGTTTGTAGAGCCTTTGAGTGAAAGTCCGCGTTGCTTCGCGCGTTGGCTGCAGAAGTTTACATGCAGCAGTTGGCGTCGAGATCTCTGGGTATGGAGAATTCACGAATTTGATAGTGCTATCGGCAGCAAGTTGCAGTTAGATATTGGTGGACTGTTTTTGTAGATGTCGTTTGCCTAGTGAACAGTTAACAGTGACCTGTGTTCCGGACATTTGAACGTTTGCGTGATTGGGAAAAGAGCGCGCGGAATTTTATTTAAATACAGACTGTTTTCTCGTGGCAACTTGTATAGCGCGAGAAGTAAAAAGAACACTGCAAGTTGTGAACTGAGAATTGCTAATCGAGGTGACGTTGATACCAAGTTCGACCTTTGAACTATGAATGCGGCGGTGAATTACTTCGAGGGATAGACGTCGAAGATCTTCGAGGGAAAGAAGAAACGGCGGAAAGAAGACATCAAGGAGCTTCTGCCAGTGGTGTTTCCCCCCTAGTGTCGAGAGCTCTCGAGATGTGTACTTTTATATCCAAAGTGTTGATTACAGTCAAAGTGAAAACGCAGCGCTGAGTAAATTTCGTAAGTAGGTCGACCATATTCTTTTAATTGAGGTTAAAGTGTTTATTTTCTGTTTATTAATCCATGTTACAAACCTAAGATTAATCTAAGGCAACTGGAGGTAATTTTTGTATTAGTTTTAACTATGTAAAACAAAGCCCTCCAGCTTTCCAGGGCAAATTAAAAATTTATTAACAGCTAGTTTATTTTAGAAGTTTGTAATAAAGAACAGTAAAGAATCCTTAAGCAGTTTTAAAGTGTAAATTAGAAATGTAAAACCAAAAATATGTTCTAGCGTAAACGAAACTGCGACACAAAAAGTCCAAAAACAACTTTTACCGTTATAATATTTTCAATGTTAAGTGATGCAAAAAGAGAAAGAGATAAATATAATGGGACGAGAATTGTTAAATTCTTTCCTAGTGATAAATTCTTCCCTTAAGGCACGTGAAGAAGACTGCAGGAAACACAGCATCACCAACCAACATCTATCTCTTCACAGCAGCAGCATGTATGACTGCAAATAACATAATCAACAGTAAACGACTAACCGTTATTCATAAATTGTGGAAGCATCGAGCAGAAAGATTTGGTAAGAAAATGTGTATATTTTATCTTCTGTTTTGCATGCTCATGAGGTGGTGTTTTTTTAGTCTCTTACTTGGTGTAGGGACATTTGGTCAGTTGTAGGGACATTTTGACTACGTCTGTAGGGACATTGCCGAAAAGTGGTTGGCAACACTGGTGCCGTATCACGTGGCGCGTGCTAGCCAATGAAACGTACGTTGAATGCACCAGACAGGCATTTTGTTCAATCTACACCGATATTCTTACGTACTTGGTTGAACGTAATTTCCTGGCACCAACCTGACACTGGGATGTACCCGTACTTCACCTGGTACCAAAAAGTGTTGAAAAATTAGACGGGCCTACTATGTGCTTCCAAAGTGTGTTGAATCCAAAATCCCTTGATTACAAGGCGACGATGTATCCTCTACGCTATCTTGGAGGCCCCCAACTAAAGTTGTGCGATATTTCGATATATCGATATGTCGATAACCATATACGATATCGATATTATCGACTTATGGTGGTGTTGCATTCCTTTCGTGCAAGTTAAGTCAAGCATAATGATGTTTAGATAGCAAGTAACGCGCTCACCACGCGGAGACAGAACTTGGGATGTGAATGATGAGAGATTGCCTCTGATTAACATGGAAAGCAAATACGTGCAACAACCAATAAAAATAACAAGGTTCCTACTTCATAGAACTTGCAGGTTACCTTTGTGTGCCCAAGTATAGAGATGGTATCGATACGATAGAGACAATACTTGGCAAAGACTTCGTCTAAAGTTATAAATGATTGTTTCGTTCTTGTTATCGCCTAGATATACAGCATATACACAGCACAGAATATTTTGTAATAGCATTTTTCTGTTCGATGCATAGTTTCGACGCTACGAGCAGGAACAGCTCCAGAAGAGGGCAGGGACGAAACTTCAAATTGAAAGATATAAATGTGTCGATATTATCGCGATCGTCGATATCGGTATTGTCTGGATTGTCGATTTTCGGTAGCGTCGATATCTGTATTATCGGTATCGTAGATACCGACTCGATATATCGACTCGATATCGATATTCAAGCGATATCGAACATGGATATCGCACAGTCCTACCCCCAACAGCATGAGAACAATTGGAGAACTAATATAAAATAAGACAACAATGACAATGGGACTCGAGACATTGACTCTCGTCACTCAATGGAAAGCCGTTTTGCAGCCCCTGGTCTACAAAGGGCTATAGTACCACGGAGTTTGTACTGCTTCTCGCCCAATAACGTGTATGCTTCTTCAAACATTAACCCAGTACGGATGTGCGTTGCATGCTTTACTTCATTAAGGATCACTTCTAAATTGAAAAGTGGCGTCGTTCATCATGAAACGCTGATCCGTATCACACTGTAAAGGTCAGGTATTGTGGTTACTTGAAGCCTTCGTTCGTGTTGTCTCTCATTAGAACACCACAACTGCTACGATGCTATCTCTCATTCGCCTCCCAACTGGTCTGTCTGTGAAATTTGAGACCGCGATAAATAGGAGAAAATCTGAAATTGATTGCCGAATATTTCTAGACAAGAAGCCAAAGTCCTGACGAGTATGTCCGAAATTATTCTAAAATAGCCTGAGAAGTCTGGCAACACCTCAATCTTATGGAGCCTCCCCGATGCTGCAGTGGTAGGGTCGTCGCTTTGTAGTCAAGGGGTCCCGGGTTCGATACTCGGTAGAGGCACTTAATGATCCCACTTTAAACTGTAGGTCCAGTCCCGATTAGCTTTACTGTGCATAAAGTGGACTTAAAACACCAACTCAATCAATCCTAACCTCATCCTTATGGTAAATTAACTTGCATTGAGCTTGTTTGCAAAGCAAATAGTGGCACGTACAGTGCTGATCTTGAGCCCACCTCTTGGTGGAGTGGTTTGCACAGCGCGCTATGACGACAAGGGTCCCGGATTCATATCCCGGCATGGACATGGTTGTTCTTTCATCATATGATCACTCATCCTCATCTTCTCGATTAGTCAAAAGTGGCAGTAAAGCAAAGTTAAAGAAAACCAAACTGGGCTGATCTTAAAAATCATACGTTAATGTTTTAAGCTGAAATCTCAATTTAGAAGCAACCAACAATGAAAAATATCACCACGTAGGAGACAAATTTATGTAATGCAATAACTTGATCAGTGAAAAGTAACTGAGTTACTTCAGCAGCTCCTTTCTGCTGGGAATCTTGCGAACAAAGTACGCCCAATTAATGATTATTAATTGTAATGCAATAGAAATATAAGACTTACGTGTGTTTTATGTTTCTGGAACTGTACAGTTGGGTTTATTTATTTTTTAACGAAATTAGCCTATTGCATTTAACAGGGTGGACCTGCCTGATTTTGAGTGCGTATTGACCACTCAGGCCCTTTTTTGGCAACTTTTAGAACAATATAAATATAATTGTCTACATGCTAGAGATATGTGCGTAAAGAAATAAAAAATATATTTTTAATTATAAATCAGTTTTAAAAAACCTTTACGTATATTATATTAACGGTAAAGGTTTTTTTTAAAAAAAAATAAAGAAAACTGAATTGATCTTACATAGGTGGAACAGTTAAACGCTACGTAACTGCTTCCAAAAATCTTGTAATTTACACGAAAGCTTTTTATGGAACATTTCCGTTAGCTGTTTCAATTACAATGTGCAATACATACAGCACGAAAGGCACATCGAGTTACACCGTCAATGCTGTGTGCACGGTGTTTACAATTGAAAAGGCTAAAATATACTTCCATAAGTAGTGTGATTTGTGGTACTACTGGCGCGAGAAAGTATGAACCCCCCTCAGGCAGATTTGGCTACACTTAAAACAAGCTCAACATGCCCATATGAGCTTTTTGCTCAAGTGTGGAACCCTGTCTAATCCAAGATTTTTGTAAAAATGCCCTCGGGAATTTCCCGTGAAAGTATGACCCCCCTCAGATTGATTTGCCTACACTTATAAAAGGCACTTCTGTGAGATTGTTGTCCATAAATTTGTTAAAAATATGCCCTTCTTGATATTTTTTTTGGCTACACTTAAAACTAGGCCAAACGTATTAACACACACACACACACACACACACACACACATACACACACACACACACACATATTTACTTCCGGTTTAAGTTTAATTGGGCACCAGGCTCAACTTGTATATCTAGTATTAAGATAATGTAAATCTTCTAGAATTCCTCTGTGACTCTCTCATTTCTTACATCATAAACATATGATTTTTCACCTATAAGAATAACACTACATATGGTGTTATCAGGGAGTGTATCGTGGAATTCACAGATAATTTTAATGTTTGTCCTGTCATTAACCACAACTTGTTTCCTTTTTGAAGTGTTGATTACAAACATGGGTCTCTGTGCTTTGAATTCATCTGGTGTGTAATACATGTCAGTATTGCCAGTAGTGACCCTTTTGTATGCTGTAAATGCTTCATATAATTTAAGGAAATCATCCTTGGACATGTCTAAATTATAATTTTCTCTGGGAAATACCTCATTTCTGCCATTTTTAAGATATATGTTCTTGATGTTGCAGTTATCAAATCTACTTGAATTTTTTTCCTGATTATTGTGTCTTCCAGTCTGAAACAGTACCACCACAAAATCCGGCATGTCGTATTGTATACTGGATAATGAATTTGTAGCATCAAACTCATAATAAGTACCAGCGGCAGGTTTCTGTACACATTGATATGTATAAAATTGTAAAGGTACTTGTGGATTTTTTATTATATCTGCTTTGTATTTAAGAGCATAACTGGCTCCATATTCAACAACTGGGATTCTTAGCTCCATAGTCTGAATAATGCATTTGCCTTCATCAGGTAGGGTATTAGGCAGAGCTTCCCCTGTAGAGTTTAATGTGCTGTACCTCATCAAAGCATTATTATCATTGGCAGCTCTTCTAAATGTGATTCTTAAACCACCCTTCCACATAATGTCTTTGTAATCTGAGAAGAATCCTGGCAACAGGCGCATAGGAAACAATACTGTGTGGCTTTTAGATAATATCTTATCACCAGCCTCAAATCCACCTAATTTGTAGTATGATGCCTCGGTTTTGGATAATTTTAGTGTGGTCAAAGCTGTGGAGGTAATGCCGGGATAATCCACTCTGTTTATAACAACACCATGCTTTCTGATCTCAATTTCAGAGAACAGATGCGGCACAAAATTGTCTACCAATCTTATATTTGAATTTGCCGGATAATCTGTTCCATCGAGCTTTACAACATCAAATTTGATGTATAGATCTGCTCTGTGGGGGTGTATAAAGCCATCCCCTACATCAAGATCAACCTCAATCTCTGTGTTGGGTTGATTTAAATTTGCAAATGTCCTCCTGTTTGGGGGGAATGATTGTAGCTCATAACTCTTAATATTTTCCATTTTTTTGTAAGTATTTTTATTTAAATATTAATCTCTATGATTGCAGTTGTTGTGGCTCCAGCAAAATCAACTAATTCTTCTTTTTCATTAGTGACCATCAATTCAATGTTATCTATTCTATTATGGCACACAGGAAAATATAATGTTGGGGATGGAGTGTAGATGATTGGCTCCATAAATTCAGAATTAGGTTTAAATGTTGCAATGATGCCAGTTTGTTTGTGAGTGCCTATGCCATTTGATTTGGTGATCATACCCTCAGCCACATTACAGTGAATATTCAGAGTCTCTATGGCTAAGAATTTAGGTATATTAATAGCAGTGTGTTTGATGGCTGGTTCAAGTTTTGTGTTGTTCTCAAAGCCTAACAGCTCTCCTATAGTACCCAGATCCACTGCTTCTGTAGCAGATACAATCTCTACTCTGTGAGTGACAGAATTTTGAGTTAATACTATACCTCTGGGTAACTGAGCATTTAGAGTGGACAGATTATACTGCCCTGGAGTGATGACAATTAGGGGATTAACACCAGGATCACCTCTGTTTAATCTATGGTCCAATTTTGTACCGGGACCACAATACTGATAGCCTGGAATATGTAGTTCAAATGGCAGCTTGTTTATAATGTCATTAACCAACCCCCGACCCTCAGAAATATTCCAAAATTTAGGTGGTAGAGTATTAATAATTATTATAAGATATCCAATGCCCTTAGTGTCATTCACTATAAAATTAGACAATTTTGTGCTTATCATGTCCATAATTCCAACCTTTTCATTGTAAAAATTGTGGTTGCCAGCATTTTCCTCCCCAGCTATCACCAATAACCTATCTACAATTTTCCTGACATCATCAACCTAGACAAATTCTTTAGGCAGGGTGTTGTATTGTTTGATTCCACTGCCAGTCTTGATCTGTGACTATGGGCTTGATTAAATTGTTGTATTTTGCTTCACTGCTAGACTTGACTCTTTTTTGTGTGGGATCATTGTTCTGGTATAGAGCATCTGATTTTATTAATATTTCTTTGTAATGCTCATAATCTTGATCTGTATAGCTGCCAGGCCTTTTCCTAGTCATCAGTTCCCACAATCCAGGTGTGCCGGGATATTTAACAAAACCACCTTTTTCTCCAAGATGAGATTCTGAATATACAATTAGATCATCTCCCATAAATGTTACTCTGAAATTGCCAATTCTATGTATGATGCTACCATCACGCTCTGTGTCAGCATATAAGCCAAAGACCTCATCTTTGTTGTTTTTAGGTGTGCTTAAATATTTTTGAGCAAGAAGAAACAATTCAATAGGATCCTGAGTAGCTTCAATTCTTCGAGGAGCAACAGGACTAGGTGTATGAATACTGGAAAGTGGGGTGATTGGATAATCTAATATGTTCCTTGCAGCTACAGGTACAAGCTCTGTGATCAAATTTTGATTTTGCTCTGTAACAGTTTTGATATTTTTACCTAATTCACTAATAGCATCAATAATAGGCTGTTCTGTTTGTTTGTGTTGTTCATAAATTCCTCGGTTCTGTGATTTCCATCCCTTAAATCTTTTTACAAGATAATCTCTTAATTTAAGATCATCAATGATTGGCCTTTTCATGGTTATTTATACATGTTTCAATGTCTAGAAAATTGTTAATTTTATTTCTATATTTACCACTATTGGGTTTTCTTGTCATATCAATTGTGACAAACCCATAACTGTCCTGGTTCCAGCACCTACTGCAAAACTTGGAAAAATCATTGTAGCTCAAGTCCCCACCTACATATTCATCATGTATGTGTTTGAGGTTGGTATGATCTTGATGAAACACACATATAAAATTGCTGTTGTCTCGGATCAGCTGCTTCGGTATTTTAGAAAAAGTCTGTGCCAGGTAGAAGCAATCAATGTTTTTGTGTCGGCCCTGTGTAAAGAAATTTCTAACCTTCTATTGATTATCCAGTATAATGTCATCAAACACAACAACAGAATTATCGAGACATTCATGAAGTGGCTTAACATCTGATTCAAAAGTGGCAATATCCAGTCCATCATATAGCTTCATCAGCTGCTGATATTTTAATTGTTCCAAGCTCTTAGAGAAGACATACAAGTGCCTATTTTTCCAGTCTAACCAGTTGGGTGCCAATAAAAAATTATCAATCATTAGTGTAGTTTTACCACAAGCTGATGGCCCAACAATAAGACATCTAATATTATCAGGCAGCAACTTGCCATTTCTCTTAATCTGCTGTTCAGGTTCTGGCAACCTTTTTATAACATCCCAGGTGCTCATATTATCACTTTGTCTGCATCGATCCAGCTGTGTTCGGGAAGTCCTAGCCATTTGACAAATAACTTGTTGCCTTTTCTGCGGATGATTTTTTCTATGAGGTATGTGTCAGGGTGTTTAGTTTTGCTGAGTTCTTCTTCATAGAATCTGCCTTTGAGAATTTCTCCTCGGTGATCTTTTATTATATATGTGTTAAGGGTCCCAGGTTTAACTTGAACCACTGTAAATAATTCAGTGCTCCAGTTTCTTGTAAAGCCTCTTTTGAATAAGTGCTTATATTTGCTGATTCTTACTTGATCACCCACCTTGTATTTGGCCTTTCTTGTTGTTGGTTGGTATCTAGGATAATAAACAGTCCTGATCAATTTTTGCTCATCAGATGAAGTAACTTCAGAGGGTTTCATGTTGATTGTGGAATGAACCGAGTTGTTATATTTATGTAGAAGTTCTGGAAGAATATTAAGCCATTTATAATTACCTTGAAGTGTAAATTGTTTATACATAAGATTTTTTAGAGTTTTGTTGAATCTCTCTACAATTGAGGCTTTGAGATCACTGTAACTCGAATAATGTTGTATTGACTGGCTTTTAATTAATTGTTGGAACACAGAATTATAAAATTCTGTGTGTGTGTGTGTGTGTGTGTGTGTGTGTGTGTGTGGGTGTGTGTGTGTGTGTGTGTGTTAATACGTTTGGCCTAGTTTTAAGTGTAGCCAAAAAAAATATCAAGAAGGGCATATTTTTAACAAATTTATGGACAACAATCTCACAGAAGTGCCTTTTATAAGTGTAGGCAAATCAATCTGAGGGGGGTCATACTTTCACGGGAAATTCCCGAGGGCATTTTTACAAAAATCTTGGATTAGACAGGGTTCCACACTTGAGCAAAAAGCTCATATGGGCATGTTGAGCTTGTTTTAAGTGTAGCCAAATCTGCCTGAGGGGGGTTCATACTTTCTCGCGCCAGTAGTACCACAAATCACACTACTTCCATACGTGAACAGTAAACGTTGTAAAGTATGTATTTAATCAGCGCCATTGTTCTCTACCTAGAACCATTTAATACGAAGCGATATTCTTCTCGGTTGAATAGTTATCGGCTTTTAAAAATGTGAAGTGATACATATCTCACGCGGCCGCCATTACAACTGCGCTCGTGACCTAGACCTCGCCTCTGATTGGTTACGCTACGAAAAATGATACAGACCGAGCCTATCCTTGAGAAATGCCATGAAATATGCGTTGGCATCTGTAATGCCATAAGATTTCTCACTTTACACGGTAGTATTTTGGTCATGGCATGACATGTTAAGAAAAATGACAAGGAAAATGCTTTCGACTAAACCGTACCTTAGAGTTTGAAAAACGCGTAGTCTAGTAGGGCGACACAGTGTGACTACAATCTCCGTAATATCTAGCATCCTTAAGCCAGGGACTCATCCGTTAGCTCGTTTCATAATGTCACCTGTCGGATGCTGCATCTTAGGTCTATCATCTCTCTCTCTCTCTCTCTCTCTCTGTCTCTCTCTCTCTCTCTCTCTCTCTCTCTCTCTCTCTGTCGAATGTTTGACGTAATGTAAAGCACGATTCCTAAGAGTCCCAGTCTGGGAGCCTCTGATTAGCCTCCTGCTCCGGAGGAACCTAATCAGAGGAAAGCAGGGAGTGGCGCTTGGGGATTGCCGCTTGGTGTAATTGATTCCGAAAGTGTCCGGCGAGGGCGCAATTTTCGCCCACAAAGGGACGGGGGTCGTCTGCCGACGGGTGAGACAATAGTTCCCCGCCGGTGAGCGCCAATAAGTGTCCCCGAATAGAACAGAAGGGACATAAAAAAAATCGCACAATTGACTGTTCGGGCACCCTCCGCTGAAAACCGTTTTGAGGAGCTTGTTTGCACGCAGTAAATGTTTCCGGCTTTTCCGATTTTTCAACATGACATTACGAAAATACGTATTTTCTGGTTACAAAACTTCAACACAAATACTTCCCTTTTCGTGCTCCCAAGTTTCCCTATTTTCGTTTACAGAACAAAAGTTATCGTTTTTCTGGCTCGAGTAATTTCCCGTATCTGAAACCAAATTTTCTCCCTTTTTAGGAAACTCAAATCTTTCTCTTTCAGCAATAATAGTTGCATTTTTTAGGCAACGAACTTTCATATTTTCAAAATAAAAATTTTCAAGGTTTTGCAAAAATAGTTTCACCAAATTTGGAATCAGCCTTTCCATTTTTTCGTCAATAGTTCACGCCGTCGACGAAAAAATTTACCGATTTTGAAATTGAAACAAACATTTCCTACCCGTTCCCCGAAACAAACCCAAATATCGGAACAGATACAGGCAGCCACAAGCAGAAGTGGATTGGATATGATTCGTACGAGTATATAGGAAAGAGCCAGAATGGTTTTTTTTAAACGGGCATCCACTTCTTACTTCCAACATATGTCACCCCATGAAACATGCAAGGACTTATTGTAACAGACGCTCCAAAATAATAGTTACTTATATTTCAGCGTCTATTACTTAGCAGAGTAGGTAGCGTGACGTACTTAGAAGCTTGGTGTCCTAGTTCAAGTCCTGGTTACGGCGTGGACTTGAGTGCTGCAGAAGAGCATTTCGCTCCAACGTCAAATAGTTCGCACAGACGATGCTAGATAACGTATGGAATTGAGAACTGATTCGCTCGAGCGAATAACGCTCGAACAAGCAAAGCGAGCGGTATACGCTCGAAGCCCAGTAGTACACGTATTACCGTAATTTGTCTGTGGTAGTGGACCCTCAAATATGGAAGTGAAGTGAAAGATGGAGTGAAATTGAAACTTAAGTGAACATAGTCGTGATCTCCATGTTAAAATGCAGTTTACTCTATGTTGTCAATACTCAGTGATGTATGAAAATCAAATAGATGATTGTGGGCTTAAAGTGCCAGAACGGATATTTTACATTGTCTACGATTATTGTAACATTAGGTGGCTTCGTAGATACATTTTCTACTCGTGTTTGTTTTTGCTCTAACGAATCATAACTGGTATCCTGAACTGTTATGCAATGCGTCAATCAAGTGTGTGCTTAAGGTTGATTCAATTCATTCGCAATCCACTTTTTCTCGTGACTGTACGAGACCAATGTAAACCAAAAGGGTAAATTCTTTACAACAAGCCACGGAGATGTGACGTCAGAATTCCCAAATTATATTATTTTTCTTCCCAGCCTTCATTTTTGCATCTCTTTTCTATATCCTCTACGATTCAGAAGCTACAGGTCAATCAAGAGGAAAATATATTCGGAATTGTGCTGAGAGGAAAAGGAGAAAATAAGTAAGAGAAACAGAAATATTTCTCTCTTCAATTTTCTTTCCCAGACGTCCATCTTCGGAATTCAAATCCTCTTATAAAAGGGTTCTTGTTTCTCCAGGTATTGGTCGCGTGGGTGGAGGAAGGGGAAGAGGAAATGTACAATGGAAAACTTTAAGAGGAGGAAAAACTCTCTTGTTCAAAATTGGAAATTGAAAGTCATTCTTTTGTTTCTTCTGTTTTCCCTTGTCTTCCAACTTTGAGAAATATTTACTGTGAAAGCAATTCTTGTTCTCCAGAGGAAGATAAGACGTAGCATAAATAAAAACATTTCAGCTTTATATTTCAACACGGTAGCTACACTCTCTCCCAGTATCTTGAGCAACGCCTCGCATAACGGTAAAGAAGGGGAGAGAGCGAGAGGACGGATCAAAACCTTGCGCGCTGCTGCCAAAAGTCAAGCAACCCATAAAATCTAATTGGTTCTATTGGTGTTCCGTAACAGGACCGGATTCTTTTTTCTTGCACAATTCGGTCCAAGTTGCGTACAGTTTCATTTCAATACCGCACTTGGACCGTATTGATATTGCCGTTAAAAAGGGTTCCGGGACCGGAATGAAATAATTTGAAGAAAAAAAAAGGTTCCTAACGGTCCAGAACACATAACTTTCTGATTTTCTCTCCCGGACCGGAATTGAAGTTAATTATGATTGGTGGACTTTTAAGAACCCTTATTTATTATCGACACGCTACCTTATAAATATTATATCTTGGTACATCCTTACGTTTAAATATTAGTACGTTTTATTATTATTCTCTAATAGCAAGTTTGAAAAAAAAAAAGGTAAAGTGTTCCCCTGTGCTTAGCACCACGCCATGAAGGCGTATAGGGGGTGTGGGGGTAACGCCCCACACTTTCTTGATCCGGTCGTGAGTGGGGGTGATGTGATCAGCATCACGCCCCTGACCGCCTTTACCCCCAAGGGTTTCCCCCAGGTACCCATGTTATTCGACGCTGGGTGGGCGCCGGGGCCGCTTCCAACATTAGAAAAGTTCCCGGATTTGAACCGGCCGGGGATCGAACCCGGGACCTTGTGCATGGTAGTCAGACGCGTTACCGACTGAGCCACCGCGGCCACTTTGATGCAAATGAAATACCGATAGTTGCACAATGAGTCCATTTTTGTTGGTTAACGAGGCTTTGGCGCCTGGACCTCAAGCCAGGGTAATCTTCCATATGTGTTTATCATTGATCCTTTATCCATCTCATTGTATCATACATTTATCTCCATCATCGCCAACAGTGTCAAAAATGCGACGTACATCAAAGAAAATTAAAACCTCCGTTGTGTCGGTATGTAGTACTCGGAAACGAATTTTATAAATATGTTTGAAAATCAAGTTCTGATTCAACTTTTCTTAGTATTTAGCGTCGCTTTTCTGCCACTTTTGACTAAAATGAAGATGAGTGGATATGATGAAATTGATGAAGGGACAATCACAAAGGACACCCAAGACAGGATTCGAACCCTGGATCCCTTGTGTCGTATCGCGCTGTAATATCCACCGCGCCACGGAAGTCTGCTTAAGAGTCAAGAATAATGAAGTATATTTTAAAATAATGTTATGCGAAAGAAGTTTTTTACCGGGTAATTCAAAATGGACGTACAGTTTGGACAAGGCTATTACTGTCACAACTGAAACATATATACGTATTTACCACAATGTAGATATTATTATTTTTATTATTAATAAACGCTTTGAAATTATAACCAATAAAATCTTCTCTATGGACAATATCGATTTAAATATTGGCTTGATATGGAAATACTTTCTTCCCTGCAACAAGCTATGTCGTATGCTACGTCTCTGTATGGCAGCTGAAGTTCTGAGAAGGATGGTTATGGTCGTGACTGTACAAAACAGAGCCTGACTCGCGACTCACTCCAACACACCCTTCCCCAAATCGTAGTTATGCCTCCCTCTCCGCAATGCTTGTAACTGTCCACTCACCCCCGTCCTCCCAGACATTTATTCCGATCGAATTTACTCAATGATGCCGACTCAGTTACCTGTAGTCTCTTCTTTGAGTGCAATTGTTTACACCTGTTTACAACGATGGCGATCAGGGAAGCTCGGCAATGTCTGACAAGCCATTCCTCTGATGTTTCTAGATATTTCCTGTCTGGAAAAGTGATTGCTAAATGCCTGGGATTTCGAGTACTTTGTACTTAATATTTCCAATGATTTTATAGACTGTTACGATGTATGTTGCTTAACTGTACGGCGAATAGTCGACTTTTAATTTTATCTTTTCAATAGGAATTACTGCTATTACCGTAGTGTTACACAATACATATAACTTACACGCCTTGCAGGGAAGCCAGTATTTCGGGATCTAGGTGCCCCATTATTATTGCCGGTGAGTGTACCGGGTAGCCAGAATTAAAGTTACCCAACTCAGAGCCTTCTGTAGCCTGTTTGAGGCAGCGTAGAACTCTGAAATTTGGTGAATCCACTATGCAGACCATGGGGAAGAGGATGGCGATAAAAAGGAAATAGTTCAATTTTTCGCCACCAGGTTGAAATGCGGCACTGTACTTCCATGATGGGTTGTACAAATAATCACGTTAAGTGATTTGGCTGAGTTATTAATTAGAAAGACGTTAGTGGCTGGAAGTTGCGAGAAAATAATCTCTCGTTTATTGCAAGATTGCAAGGTAAAGGGAAATCCATAACCAATTGGAGCAGTTTACGTCGTTATTACAACCCATCATGGAAGTACAGATAAATAGACTGATAGAATTAAAAAACAATTACAATTTAATTCCAGAAATTAATCTGTTTGATAACTTCCCCAATGAGCTGTGTCACTCATAGCTATTATTTTATTCTATTTTCTCATGCCAGATGGCACTGAACTAGTTTCTATGTTGTATTTCCCAAAATATTATTTCACTGAATGCAAGTTATGATAGAAATTAACTGTAGTGTAAAATATTTACTTTCATCTACAGCATAACATAACCCATGGTTCTACAGAATAGTTTCCCAACCTATAGGATGCGACCCACTCCTGGGTCCTGAGGGGACATTTGGTGGGTCGGGAAGTTGAGCTCGAAACTTTGTTAACTGGGTCCTTAAAACCTATTACATTAAATTACTTAGATATATTGTTTTAACAATTTAAATTCAGGTTGTGTTGTTAAAAAGAGCAAATACAGTAGACTCACGATTATCCGAGCTAATTGGGACCGAGACTACCTCGGATACGGAAAAACTGGGATAATACGGAGATAATGTGCTGATAGGTCGTAAATGACGAAACAACACTTAAAACTGTATAGTAATTATTTATTACTAGTATAACATAAATCAGAATTACTTTTTCAAAAAGTCTTTCATAGTTTTTTGGACCTTTACCTTCCAATCTTGCAATATACGAGAGATTATTTTCTCGTAACTTTCATCCACTAACAAATGTCTTTCTAATTAATAACCCAGCTAAATCACTTATGTTTTTCAATATTCATTATTACAGCGCCACATTTCAACCTGGTGGCGGAAAATTGAACATTTTTTTATCGACATCCTCTTCCCCATGGCCTTCGTAGTGGATTCACCAAATTTCAGAGTTCTACAATTCCTGAAACAGGCTTCAGAGGGCTCTGAGTTGTGTAACTTTAATTCTGGCTACCCGGTACATTAATTACATTAAGTATAACCATATTATTTATAAATATAACTTTCTTCAAGTTGGGTTCTTGTTTTTAAATCACCTACCCGTGTGCATGGTTATGTGATATTAATATAGCTTTCAACACCTGTTCAACAAATCTATACCCTGTCCAAGCTAACTGTGGAGCAAGGCAGCGCATAACGTCAGAGTAGCGAGGGAAATCGAGTGGCCAGAGCGAAGCTGTACACGCTACTCACTGGCTGGTAACTGCAGTCACTTCCCCCCTCCTTCACGCAATTCCGTTCCTCTTACGTGTTCATTGGTGGAGCCGGCTCACGTCACTACTTGCGCAGGGATTTGTTTTCGTTCGCCTGCTCCACAGTTAGCTGGGACAGAGTATAGTGATTTGTTCAATTCTGAGAAGTTGTTTATTTGATTATACCATTAGTGGAAAATGTTTACTGAACCGATGGGAGGGGCTTGGACCCGTATAACCCTTCCTTATAAAAGGTCATTGGCGTAACTTGGGAGAGGGAGGCAGAGTCGAACTTGTGGCTTAAATTTGAGGGCAGCAGAATCGAAATTGTTTCTATCCCATAGTAATAGTATACAGGTCTGTTTTGCTAACTGTTACATTTTGTGAAATCAAAAATTAGTATTTTGCTCCTCGCGTCCCAGGAGGTTAAGAGTACAATTAACTTCTACATTTCAACAAGCTGAGAATTCGTGGGGAAGTGCCCCCCTTGCCTCCGCCAAGTGCCCCTCCGCTTCCAATGAACAGGGGAGATTAACACCAAATGGACCGAACGGTATCTGTCAAACCACCAGTAGTTATGTACCCCCGTTGAAGTCGATAAATCAATTGATTGGAAAAGATCGATCAAAGATCAATTGATGACCAAGCCGTGTGGGCAAGCAAGGGTGGGTGTTTTGAGTGATGACGTCATAAATGGGTGGGGTTTATTTTGTTAGGAGTGATTTGATTGGTGTGACGTCATTGAATGGGTTGTGATTAATTTGTGAGGAGTGTTTTGATTGGAGGAGGAAAAGTCGGTTGGGAATTGATAAGATGGTTTCCTGTTAATGATGAGGTGACGGTTTGGGGGGAGGAGGAAAAGTCGGTTGGGGAATTGATAAGATGGTTTCCTGTTGTTAATGATGAGGTGACTGTTTTCTGGGAATGTTGATATGGGTTGAGGTTTCCTGTTGTTAATCAGGAGGTGACTACAGTTAGTTTTCCGGGAATGGTGATATGGGTTTCCGTTTCGGTTGGGGGGTGAGAAGATAAAGGAGTTGGAAAGGAAATGTGTTGGAATGTTGAAGTGATATGGAGAGATTGTGGAACACGTGTTGGGACATGTCGGATGTTTCTTGGAATGGGCGTGTGGAAGTTTGTGGGAACGTTGATAAGGTATGACTGTGTGCAGGATACGTTAGTAGGCGGCGGAATGGAGAGCGGGCAAAAAGGAAAAAAAGTTTCCGAGAGGCAGCACGTGAATAGAATAAAAAAAGTTGTGTTCTCGGAGGAGGTGGAGATTCATAGTATACCGGGAAAAGAGGAGGACCGACGAGGCACGTGGGCGTTGGATGCCTTGCGCGAGAGAATGCGCAGAGAATATCAGGGAATTTGAGGAGGGGTAGGTAGGTATATAAGAAGTTTTACCGTGTTTCACTTACACAGTTCGACAGACTGTACGCTATCAGCACTTACACAGTTCGGCAGACTGTACGCTATCAGGTAGTAATCATCTGCGATTTTGCTGACACTTGTTCCTGGACACCCTTGCTGACACTTGTTCCTGGACACCCTTGCTGACACTTGTTCCTGGACGAGCTAGGTATAAAATCAGTATTCCGAGGTGAGTACTATAGGTTTCGTACGCCTATACGTGAGTAAAATGTAAATAGAACCTATGCTCGGAAATCCAAAATGGCGACCGGAAGTGGGGTTATCTTGGAAACGGTAAGACTTAGGAAAAATCTGTTTGCGGATTCATCATGTACGCCTATATGTGAGTAAAATGTAAATAGAACCTATGCTCGGAAATCCAAAATGGCGCCCGGAAGTGGGATTATCTTGGAAACGGTAAGACTTAGGAAAAATCTGTTTGCGGATTCATCACGTATGCCTATATGTGAGTAAAATGTAAATAGAACCTATGCTCGGAAATCCAAAATGGCGACCGGAAGTGGGGTTATCTTGGAAACGGTAAGACCTAGGAAAAATCTGTTTGCGGATTCATCATGTACACCTATACGTGAGTAAAATGTAAATAGAACCTATGCTCGGAAATCCAAAATGGCGACCGGAAGTGGGGTTATCTTGGAAACGGTAAGACTTAGGAAAAATCTGTTTGCGGATTCATCATGTACACCTATACGTGAGTAAAATGTAAATAGAACCTATGCTCGGAAATCCAAAATGGCGACCGGAAGTGGGGTTATTTTGGAAACGGTAAGACTTAGGAAAAATCTGTTTGCGGATTCATCATGTACGCCTATATGTGAGTAAAATGTAAATAGAACCTATGCTCGGAAATCCAAAATGGCGACCGGAAGTGGGGTTATCTTGGAAACGGTAAGACTTAGGAAAAATCTGTTTGCGGATTCATCACGTACGCCTATATGTGAGTAAAATGTAAATAGAACCTATGCTCGGAAATCCAAAATGACGACCGGAAGTGGGGTTATCTTGGAAACGGTAAAACTTAGAAAAAATCTGTTTGCGGATTCATCACGTACGCCTATATGTGAGTAAAATGTAAATAGAACCTATGCTCGGAAATCCAAAATGGCGACCGGAAGTGGGGTTATCTTGGAAACGGTAAGACTTAGGAAAAATCTGTTTGCGGATTCATCACGTACGCCTATATGTGAGTAAAATGTAAATAGAACCTATGCTCGGAAATCCAAAATGACGACCGGAAGTGGGGTTGTCTTGGAAACGGTAAAACTTAGAAAAAATCTGTTTGCGGATTCATCACGTACGCCTATATGTGAGTAAAATGTGAATAGAACCTATGCTTATAATACTGACGTGTGCATAAATAACAGTTTTTCTTTTATTTTCAGATGGCATTGTTACCTTTTGATTTCGACCTTTTGTATGCTGACCTTAAGAACGAGAATCAGAAGGGAGAAAGAAGAAACCTATGGAATAAGAACCAGGCTAAGCATGCGGAGAAACATATTGCGTGTTACGTCGACTTTTGCGAAGAAAACAACTTAGCGGAAGATCTGTTAAAAAATCTGGAAGAAGTGTGCAAAGATATGGAAGTAAGAATCGACAATCTCATAAAAATGTTTTCATGTATAATCGGGAAAAAAGAAAAATCTGCGGCATTCGGGGATTTCGTCGAAAATATAAAACGTGGGCAGTATGTACCTTCCCATCTATCTCTTCGAGTGTGCTTTGAATTGATGGAGTTATTTAAAGGTGTCAGACAGCAGAAAGAAGAGGAGAAAATGGGGGACGAGGAGAAAGGAATGGAGAAGAGAATGGTGGAGCTTTTGAAAAAGAGAAAATTGAACAGCTAGAACTAACATTACTAATACACTAACACACTGTTCAATTTTCTGCGGTTGCATGCGAAGAGATAGATGGGAAGTTTATTGATTTGTTGCAATACAATTATTCACCTGTAGAGTTTCATTATGTGTAACAATTTCTGTGTATATATTTTGTAAACTGATGATCGGCACTATTGATTTGTTGCAACACTGATATTATATAATTACTCACCTGTAGAGTTTCATTACGTGTAAAAATTTCTGTGTATATATTTTGTAAACTGATGATCGACACCAATAAAGGTTGCGATGTGTAAATATGAACTTATTATTTGACAAAATGAAATTAATATAAGGTACTTACATCGTCCCCGTTCTCCATTCTGATCCTTTGTTAACAATTTCAAAGTGTGAAATGATCGTAGAGAAACATATGCAGCTGCCGCAAACACAGATTCCAGTATCATATCGCCTTTCAAGATAGTAAGTTGATTGCTGAATCTGGCTAATTGGTATATCCGGTAAACTCTGATAGCAGTATCATATCAAATTGGTGTCAACACTTGCGAGATGAACTCACTGCTGGCTAATTGGCATATCCGGGAAATTTGGATCGCAGTATCATATCAAGTTGGTGTCAACAGTTGGGAGATATCTAATTGCTGCATGTGGTTGATTGCTTGGCAGACTCTGATAGAAAAATAATAAGGGTCTAATTAAATATACAGCTCTCTGACAGCCCTGTCGAGAAGTGTTGAGATAAACTGTTCTAATATAAAGTTCCTTCTTTCTTTTTCCCAATGTAATGTTATGAACCGATCGGCAGGAAAAGTCTACAAATATGGATGTTATTAGCTGAGGCAGGTGTCTCACATAATAAAGATGTATTTTATAATATTGGTTATATATGTTTTATAATGGGTTTGGTGTTATAAGTCCACTTTATGCACAGTAAGGCTAATCGGGATCGGACCTACAGTTTTAAAGTGGGACCCGAACTTCTATAAGCTTTCACAGGGAAATGCACAGTAAGGCTAATCGGGATCGGACCTACAGTTTGAAAGTGGGATCCGAACTTCTATAAGCTTTCACAGGGAATATATATAAGTATAACCTATAATATATGATGTATATAATTTTTGAACTTGACCTCGATCTTTGACCTTGACCTTAACCTTCGACCTTGACCTTAAACTTTAACCTTGGCCTTAACATTTGACCTTGACCTTGGGATTGACCTTGACCTTTGACCTGACCTTGACCTTGAAAATTTCAAATTCGAATATCTCGGCTTCTAATTGAGGTAGAGGGATAATTCAAACGCTATTTTACTCAGAAAAACATGCTCTTTCAGATGAACCAGGTTTCATCCTCCGCCAGTTTTCTATTTTCTTTATTTACGGTCGGAGACTTTTGATGTTACAATCAAATGAAAGGTCTTGCCGTGCAGATTCCGAATATGTCATAACTTCCGGTCTAGCTGAATTAGGACCGCCAGGACGACTGTTTAAATTTTATTTCCGGTCGGAGATCTTTGATGGTACATTCAGATGAAAGGGCTTGCGGTGCAGATTACGAATATGTCATAACTTCCGGTCTAGCTCAATTAGGACCGGCAGGACGACTGTTTAAATTTTTCGCATTTATATAAGTAGTTATGCACCCCCGTTGAGTCGAGTAGTTATGCACCCATGTTGAGTACAATATTTCAAATTTGAATATCTCGGCCCCTAATCGAGATAGAAGGATGATTGATACGTTGTCGGACTCGGAGTGAAGTCCTCTTTCCGGTGAACCAGGTTTCATTGTTCTAGGACCAGCGGTTTCCTAGTTTCTTTATTTTCAATCGTAGACCCCTCTTCCGACCACTCTAATGAAAGGTCTCGACGTGCAGATTACGAATATGTAATCAGATTCGCTGTACGTCAATTAGGGGAGGAGCTAGAGCCTTTTGAAAAATTCCGGTTTTTTTTTTTTTTTTTTTTTTTTTTTTTTTTTTTTTTTTTTTTTTTTTTTGCGAAAACTTAAAATCGCTGTAACTCGGCTCCTAATTGAGCTAGGAGGATGATTGATAGCTTGTCGGACTCGGAATGAAGTCCTCTTTCCGGTGAACCAGGTTTCATTGTTCTAGGACCAGCGGTTTCCTAGTTTCTTTATTTTCAATCGTAGACCCCCCTTCCGACCACTCTAATGAAAGGTCTCGACGTGCAGATTACGAATATGTAATCAGATTCGCTCTACGTCAATTAGGGGAGGAGCTAGAGCCTTTTGAAAAATTCCGTTTTTTTTTTTTTTTTTTTTTTTTTTTTTTTTTTTTTTTTTTTTTTTGCGAAAACTTAAAATCGCTGTAACTCGGCTCCTAATTGAGCTAGGAGGATGATTGATAGCTTGTCGGACTCGGAATGAAGTCCTCTTTCCGGTGAACCAGGTTTCATTGTTCTAGGACCAGCGGTTTCCTAGTTTCTTTATTTTCAATCGTAGACCCCCCTTCCGACCACTCTAATGAAAGGTCTCGACGTGCAGATTACGAAATTGTCATCACTTCCGGTCTAGCTCAATTAGGAGCCGAGCTATTTCCTTATCTACGTCCTTCTTCCTTTGTCGATAGATAAACATTTCACACGTTCCTTCGTTAAGAATTTATCTACATCCTGTTTCCTCTGTTTACAGATAAACAAGAAAACCGTTACATAGTGATATCAACGAGGAAAACATGTGGTGAAGACTGTTAATCATTTCCGGGATAACCACATAGGGTCAGTAGAACCGTTAGGATCGGAGATAACTGTTGCGTCATGTTTGCGTATATAAAGAACGGCGTTCTCTCCACAAAACAGTCTTCGTGAAATAATCATTGTACGATCATGGACGTACACTTATCCGCTGACGATCTGTTAGTGCTATATCGTGACGGATATTACACAACATCTGCACAATTACGGGAAGTGTTGGCGATTATTGCGCAGAAAATCATCGCGGGAGAAAATATCTCTTTGGTCGAGGAGTATGACCACTTACTACGGACAGTGACAACATCCGCACCCGATCTTTCAGGAGGAGGATGGACAGATATTCCCGAAGAGTCCCCCGGCCCCCCGTCGACACCTGATTCTGTATCCCGAGTCACCAAGAAGGCGCAGGCATCCGACACAGGAACTTCTACAAACGCTGCATCCAGATCACACCCGGAGCCTTTGCCAGGACCGTCATGGAGACCGGACCCACCAGCAGAACAGCCATCAAATGGGAAAGGTAAGAAAAGGAAACGTGCTTCAGTGTCTCGTGAACAGATAGGGAATATAACATTACATAACATTCAAGAACGTGAATATCCTAAATTCCGTTCCAAGGGACGACGTGTTGAATTCAGTTTCTCACACCCGCCAGAAAATGTCGATCCTCACACTTGGATTCGCGAAGGTGTTCAAAATCTTCTCACCTACGTTAAAAAAGACAGCAAGGATGAAGACAAAATAGGTTTAACTTTGTCTAACATATCTGACCCAACTGTGAAAGATATTTACATCGGGTGGCATAGATGTGATCAGTTGCATAGTGATATGGTGTGGAACATTATGTACAAAATACTACAAAGTGCAAAAACCTTCACTGCTACAGATCGCTTAATTTTACGAGCAGACCATGTCAATATACCTGTTGGAGGTGGAGGTAATCGAACATATTGTTTACCTAATTATATGTTAAGCACTCAAAAAAGAAGTATCGTCGGTGTGCCGAATAGAAAAAAACCACTCTGTTTAGCTGAAGCTCTGGTCATAGGGAAAGCCCATGCTGATAAAGACCCGTCCTATACTCAATATAGAAGAAACAGAAATCTTCTTAAACCTGTTTTCGAACTGATGCGAAAAGCAGATGTAGATCTGACAGACAATACGTGTACTGGAAGTGGAATTCCGGAACTGAGAAAATTTCAGCAAGTTCTCCCTGAATATAAGATTATTGTATACAACAATCTTCGTGATGTTAAAGATGTTTTGTTTGAAGGACTGGTTGAAAACGCTTCCAAATTTATATACCTTCTCTATGATAATACCAGACAGCATTATGATGTAATAGTGAACCGTGTTGGAGCATTTGCGGCAAAACAAGAATGTCGCGGGTGTAACGAACTCATATTTCAAAAAGCTCATAACCATCTGTGTAAACAATTGTGTTGTATGTGCCGTTCAACTCCCCCGTGTGTACCTGAACAGGGGGTTCGCAGAATATGCCAGACATGTCACAGAATTTTCAAAAATGAAAACTGCTTCACGAATCACGTTTCTACACCATTCCGAAACGGTACAGTCTGTAGTGAAATACAACAGTGTCCCCGATGTTTCAGAATTATTCTAACTCACAATACATATGAAAAAGTGCATAAATGTAACATGAAGTACTGTACTGTATGTAACTGTGTGAAGCCTATCAATCATTTCTGTCACATGGCTATACCGAAACCTAAATTGAATTCAAAATTTCTCTATATATTTTACGATTTTGAATGTTATACAGATATTCCTTACTCTGAGAAAGAAAAAACTTTTCTGCATGTTCCGAATCTTATCGTGGTGCAGACAGCCTGTCACGCATGTTACAAAAAAGAGGATTTAACAGTTCCGTGTTCTGTTTGTGGAACAAGAGAGTTTATATTCTGGGATGACCCTGTAGACACATTTCTGTCCTATTTGGAATTGCAGCATAAGTTTTCCGACATAATCATCTGTGCACATAATGCACGAGGTTACGATTGTACATTTTTATTACGGAGAATGTTGGAGAGAGAAATGAAACCTCGTGTCATCTTAGATGGTACCAAAATCATCAGCATGACATATCAAAATCTTCATTTTGTGGACAGTCTCAACTACGTTCAGACAAATCTTGCAGGCTTTTCGAAACTTTTCGGTTTGCCTGTTCAGAAAGGATATTATCCGCATTTGTGGAACACCTACAAGAACAGAAATTACATTGGACCGATGCCTCCTCCTTCTGCATACGGTTATGAATACATGAAAACAGTTGAAGATCAACACCGTTTCATGTCTTGGTATGACGTCGAATGCATGCGAAACGTACCTTTCAACAACAGAAACCAGCTTCTCCAATACTGCATCAAGGATGTTACCCTATTGAGACAAGGATGTCTGAAGCTGAGACAGAATTTCCTAGACATATGCAAAATAGACATTTTCAAGGATTGCCTCACAATAGCATCTGCCTGTTCACTAATTTACAGACAGAAATTTATGCCTGCTAACACTATAGGAATAATTCCTAAAGGAGGTTACCATCATGCAGATCAGATGTCGAAGTTTGCATTGAAATGGCTAACCTACGTTGAAGAACAGAATGATGTAATACTTCTTCACGGCGGACGTACTCGTGAAAAATATGTCATAGGAGGACGTTACAGAGTGGACGGTTATCACGAGGAGACGAAAACAGTGTATGAGGCCCTGGGCTGTTACTGGCATGGTTGTCAACGTTGCATATCTGTTAACAGGGATATGTATCCGAAAGATGACGATGAAACCGATCAGGATAGTAACAGTCAGAAACACAGTGACATGTTGAACACTGCAGCCTTCAGATACGAGACAACATGTCGTAAACTTGCGGCTTTACGTTCTGAAGGATACCATGTCGTCACTATGTGGGAATGCGATTTCAACAAAATATTGAAAGCAGATCCTGAACTGAATAGATATCTATCGACACATCCTATTGTTTGCTGCATTCCTTTGAATCCACGAGACGCCTTATATGGAGGAAGAGTTGAAACAGTCAGGACTTATTACAAAATCAAGAAAAACGAGAAATTGCAGTACAACGATTTTACAAGTTTGTACCCTTATGTTAACAAATACTGTGCCTATCCTGTCGGACATCCTACCATATTTCTAGGAAATTCTATTCCGTCGGTAAATGAGGTTCTGAACATGGAGGGACTCATCAAATGTACCATTCTGCCACCGAAAACCCTTTTACATCCTGTTTTACCTACAAAAATGCACGGAAAACTGATGTTTGTATTGTGCAAGGAATGTGCTTTTAGATTAAAATGTGAAGGTACATGCAGCCATTCCGATGATCAGCGTATACTTTCAGGAACTTGGGTCATAGCCGAGGTGCGTAAAGCTTGCAGTTTAGGCTACAAAATGCTGTCCGTGTCGGAAGTGTGGAAGTATGAAACATCGATGTACGACCCTGTCACAAAGACTGGAGGACTTTTTTCTGGTTATGTCAACACCTTCTTGAAAATAAAACAGGAAGCGAGCGGGTGGCCTTCATGGTGTCAGAACGACGAGGATAAGCAGAAATACATACAGGAATATTTCGATAAGGAGGGTATTCTGTTGGAAGAAAACAGTATCGAAGTCAATCCCGGGAAACGTACTCTGGCTAAACTCTGCCTCAATTCTTTATGGGGCAAGTTCTGCCAACGGGACAATCTTTCCCAGACAACCATCATCAAGGAATCGAAGGATTTCCTCGATAAAATGACTGACCCAAATATCGTAATCGGAGGAGTCGTATTCATCAATCAGGACACCGTTTTAGTAAACTGGAAATATGTTGAAGAAGCAGTCAGTCAGAACAGGAAAGTAAACGTTCCTATCGCTGCCTTCACAACATGTCATGCTCGTCTGAAACTTTATGAACTTCTAGAAAAATTGGGTGACAGGGTATGTTATTGTGATACCGATTCAGTAATTTACATAGATAGTCCTGAAATGGAATACCATCCCCAGACAGGTGACGCACTAGGAGAACTCACCGATGAATTGGCAGATTTCGGCACCGATGCGGTTTGCGAACAGTTTGTTTCAACGGGACCGAAAAGTTACAGCATGAAAATAACAAAACCGTTCTCCGAAGCACAGTATATCTGTAAAGTGAAAGGGATTACATTGAATACCTCCACATCAGAATTGATTAATTTCAATACCATGTGCGACATGATAAACAATGAGAAACCTGAAGTTATGGTCGAAAATATTTTCCGAATCAGAAGAACAAAACAGTTCCAAGTCATCAGTACAAATGAAAAAAAGCTGTTTCAGTCAGTATTGCTGAAACGACAATTCGACCATGAACATTTATCGTTTCCTTTCGGATACTGTGCAGACTAAAATATGTCTGTAACGGTCCAGAGTTCGTACCCTTCGGGGCTGATATAAAACGTGTTCGCAGACTGACAGACCTTCATTTTTCTTCAGAATCTGTAAGACGTTTCTTCAGCATGATTCCTAAACTTTCTCATCCTTTCACCATGATGGTTTGCGGAGCATCAGGAAGCGGAAAAACTACTTTTGTGACAAACATGGTCGATTCCATCGTTCATCTTGTAGAAGGATCCGTCAAGAAAATCATATGGTGTTACGATCAGGAGAACAGTATTCCACAAAGTTTTCGAGATGTGCAATATCATAAAGGTATCGTCGATTGGCAGTCGTGGAACGGAAAAACTCCTACACTCATAATCCTGGATGATCTTATGATGGTTGCACAAGGGGAAAAAGTCGCCGACCTTTTCACAAAAGGCAGCCATCACAAAAACATTTCCGTGGTGTTCATAACACAGAATCTTTTCCACCAAGGAAAAAATTGCAGGGACATTTCGTTGAACGTGAAGCACTTTGTTATTTTTAAAAATCCTCGAGATATGAACCAATTCACTGTTTTTGCAAGACAACTTCATCCTCACCGCATGAAGGAACTCGAAAAAGTATATATAGATGCAACCACGCAACCTTACAGTTATTTGTATATTGATCTCTCACAGTCAACACCGGATCCTTTACGTTATCAAACAGACGTTTTCAACCAGAATTACTCAACTGTATATCTTCCTCAGGAATGTTTAAAACATCGAGATGAGGAAAACGAGGAAGACACGTACCAACTCACGTTCTAACAGGAATAGACATTCCACTTCTTTCAAGAAACATTCACCTTTCTTGCACGTGTTGAAAAATTCGCCGCCCAAAATCCGTAAATCATTATTGAAAAGTGCTCCGAAAAAAACGATACGTTTCATCAGCGAATGCTGCCTGAACGTTTTAAAAGGAAACGTGAAAATTAAACCTTCCGCAAAACGTCGTCTGACACCTTACAAGTCGGTCATACGCAATCTAGTGAAACCGAAAGTGAACATCGAGAAACGCAGAAAGCTTCTTGTTCAGAAAGGAGGATTTCTACCTTTACTTCTAGGCTCCTTGTTATCGGGTCTTCTCGGTACTCTCATTCCTCATTGAGAAATGACATCTTCTTACAAAAAAATGATCGTCCTTTCACCGGAACAGTTAGCACGTATTCGTGGTTCCGAATTGTCTGTGACTCAAAAATTATCCGTTCTAGATAAGAAGATGAATGATATTCTAAAAATGAAAAATATATCAGACGATCAAAAATGGCGTCTTTACAGAAAAGAACTGGACGAGTATTTATGGTTGAGTCGAAAATCTAAAGAACCATTACAGATTCCTATTGTGCAAGATAACGACGGTTCTTCTACTATTTCACCAGAATCGACGTATTTTCCTCAGAATCTGGCAGAGACATTACCCCGTAATACACGTCATCAGTTACAGAATATCATCGATGAGTACCAATCCACGGCACAACATTTGATAGACGAACGTCAGGAAAAAACACTTCCGGATCCGAAAACATTGAACTTCTCATCGTCGCCAACGGAAAGCCCTGGACCGTCTCATCGACAGAAGAAGAAGAAGAAGAAAGTGACCGTCCGTGTTTCCAGGAAAACTACACCTTTTCTGAGAACACCTGACGCTTACAAACTGGTTCCTCTGAGAAAAAGCCGTAGACAGAGAGATCGGTCATGGGAGTCTCTAAGTTGAAACACAATAAAATTCTCACCAAAATATATTACGATCCCCGACACCATGCTTCATTCTCATCTGTAGATCGTCTGTGGAAAGCGGTACGGGATAAAAATATATCCCGCGATACGGTGAAAAAATGGTTGATGCATCAGGAAACCTACACTCTCCACAAACCTGCGAGAAAAAAGTTTCCTCGAAATCATTACAACGTATGGAACATAGACATGCTTTGGGAAGCCGATCTCAACGACATGACATCGATACAAAAACATAACGACGGATACAAATATCTTCTGACAGTGATCGACGTATTTTCAAAATATGCCTTTGCATTACCGCTAAAAAATAAAACAAGCAATTCGGTAACCGAAGCTTTCAAAACTATTTTCGAAGAAAACAAACGGAAACCTGTTACACTACAGACTGACCAAGGAACGGAATTTACAAATTCTACATTCCAGAAATTTTTAAAAAATGAACATGTACAGTTCTCGACAGCAACAAATTATCCTGTGAAAGCGAGTGTAGTGGAACGTTTCAACAGAACATTAAAAGAACGGATGTGGAAATATTTCACCTCAAAACAGACAAGACGTTATGTAGATATTTTACCGCAACTTCTCGAAGGTTACAATACAGCAATCCACAGTTCCATAGGAATGGCCCCTCGAGATGTCAACGAAGCAAACGTTTACATTGTGTGGAAACGTCTCAACAAACCTGACAAACATGTTTCACAACCGTCTTCAGATCTTAATGTAGGTGATATTGTACGAATTTCTGTCGTCAAAGGACATTTTGAGAAAGGATACGAACAAACGTGGTCACGAGAACTTTTCAAAATCCATTCCCTTGTTCAGCGAACACCTGTACCTGTATACATATTAGACGACTTAAATGAAGAACCAGTAAAAGGTACATTTTACAAACATGAACTGCAGAAAGTTTATTCGGATCCTGACGAAGAGTATAAAATTGATAAAATTTTGAACACCCGGGGAAAAGGAAAAAATTTGGAATACCTGGTTCGTTGGCTCGGATATCCGCCTAGTTTCGATTCATGGATCAAGGCATCTTCCGTAAAACAGTTATCGGGAAAATAATTTCCAAAACATATTTATATAAAAATATAACGGTACTGCGATCCAGTGAGTCTTCTGTGTTCGGCGAGAATGGATGATAATTTCTACGTTTACCTCCTATCATCTGCATCGGAGGAATATTTTCCAGACAACACACTCACCCATTTCACCGTAAAACTTGCTAAACGGATCGATCTGTCTCCAGAATTGTGGGAAGTCGGATTGGCAGAACTACATTATTCAACTCTATACGACAATGTTTTGGAAACTGATTCTGGAATGTTAACTCTTCCTGTTCGGACATATGCAAGTGCTGAGGACCTAGTCTCTACCATCATCGAATCTCTCCCCGACGACCTGGAAATAAGGAGATCCGTTCTCGAGAAATTCTGGCATTTTTTGACGGAACCGCAATGGGGAACATTTGGATCTACTACCTGTACGGATAACACACTCTATATTAACGAACAACCATTTTATTTTCCTGCAACAACATATACGATAGAGGATCTGATTTATTTCCTGAAAACAGACCCTGCTAATGTAGCTGTTCCTACTCATCTCAGGTTTTTCTTCAAACAGGCCGTGTACAAACATCTATCCGTGATAGGGGTTCCGAAGCCTGAACCTGACGATGCTCCAACAAATACCGTTACACCCATAGACGAAACTGATGACTATGCTAAATTTCGATATGACATATTGAAATCTATTTATTCTACGCACGCAATGTCCAATAGTGTTGTGGATAAAAACCCATACATATTTATTTACTCTGATCTGGTGAAACAACAATTGGTCGGGGGAGAAATGGTACGTCTCTTGCGTCTTACCCGAAAACAGTGTTCGGACACAAATACCTCTTGCACAGTACCCGTAGCCCATCAAACATTCGACCCGATTCATTACGTTCCTCTGGATAAAGCCTCTTTCGAAACAATAGAAATTGCGTTGTACGATAGAAAAGGAAATTTCTTACCTTTGAGAACTGGGTCCGTACCCACAATCGCTGTTTTACATTTTCGTAGAAAAGCAAAGTCCTTTTAAAAAACAGTAGACAGCTATTTCTCTCAGTCTTTGTCGAAAAGCGAATGAATCACCATGAATTCGCAGACCGAATATTATAGTA
Source organism: Lepisma saccharinum (assembly GCF_977018435.1). Classification (NCBI taxonomy): domain Eukaryota; kingdom Metazoa; phylum Arthropoda; class Insecta; order Zygentoma; family Lepismatidae; genus Lepisma; species Lepisma saccharinum. Next base: position 36,229,564 of record NC_139251.1, on the reverse strand, counting down.
ACCAAATCCGTGGAGGAATTGGGCCCATCTACCGTTCAACTAGAAATCAGAAAGGGAGAGGATTGGGGTCACTTTTCGCAGGACTGTTTAGAATGGTGAAACCTCTACTCTGGAGCGGTGCAAAGACGATCGGAAGAGAAGCTTTAAAAACAGGAGCTAACATTATCACCGACATTGCAACAACCCAACAAACTCCGAAAACTATTGTTCGTCAACGGGTACGTGAAGCAGGTCAAAATCTTCAAAGTAAAGCACGACGGAAAATCGACTCTCTGGTAGGTTCTGGTATAAGAACCAAACCTGCAACAAGAATTGCTCAGTTGATGTTAAAACGTTCAGCCACCCGTATTAGAACATCTACGATCCGTAAAAAACGAGCATCCAAAAAACGAAGAAAAACATCTGCAAAATCTAGGAGAACACGTAAAAGAAAAATCAAACAGAAGGTCTCAGGGAAAGATATTTTTGGATAATGATGGCGGATAACATGTGCATGATCTCGCAGTTCGACCTCTTCCGGAAAAAACCTATTCAGCAAAATGTGGAAAAAACGTACACAGCCACCTACAAACCTATCGCTTCCATCGATAATCAGAATATAATTCAGTTTGTCATACCGGCGGCAGGAACTGATTTTCTCGATCTTTCATCTGCCTATCTTCGTCTGCAAACGCAAATGGTTAAACAGGATGGAAGTCCCATGAGTGCTTCCGAAACAGAAAATGCCCTCACAAAAAACTGCGGGGTCGTGAATTATCTTCTCCATTCACTCTTTTCCCAATGTACAGTGACTCTCAACGGCATTGCTGTAACAACCGCCGATAACAATTACGCATATAAAGCGATCTTCGAAGCAGCTATCAATTACGGAAGCGATGCCGCAAACACGCATCTCACGAATGCCCTATGGTATTTGGACACACCTGAACATCAAGATAAAATCACTGCCGACAACACAGGTTTCACCACAAGAAAAAATTTTTTCCAGTATGTTCCGACGATCGGAAATCCTACGGAAGTGACAGCCGTGGTCGACCTTATGGGAAAACTTCACATAGATTTCTTCCACCAGTCTAAATACCTGATCAACGGTGTTGAAGTACGCATCGATCTAGCTAGATCACGTGACGCTTTTTACATCTGGGGAGACCAGACATCACCTACAGTAAGAATAAAAATTTTAAAGGCTGTTCTCGAAATAAATCACATCATTCCTACTCCTACCACCAGTTTGGCCATAGACAGAGCACTCACTTACGCTCCTGCTCATTATCCGTTCACCAGAAGTGTCATCAAAGCTTATTCTTACGTCGCCGGAACGCAACAGATTTCGATCGATAATGCTTTTCAAGGTCCTTTTCCGAATGTTGTTCTTTTTGCTATGGTATCCACCGCCAGCTTTCTCGGAGACAGTAAGAAAAATCCGTTCGACTTTAGAAGTTTTAACCTATCTTCTTTCCATCTTGTGAAAAATGGAGAACTCGTACCTTCCGAACCTTTACAAATCACCACAGGAGGAAACAGCGGATTGATAACACGTGCCTATCAAACTCTATTTTCCGGTACAGGCATTCACCACGCCAATTACGGACACCAGATCACACGGAAAATGTTCGAGAACGGATTCTTTTTCCTGATTTACGACATAACGCCAGACTCTTCAGGAAACGACACGCACACCAGTCTTCAGGAACAAGGCATCATCGGAGCCGAGATGCAGTTTTCTCCTCAGCTGTCGGAAAATATAACATGCCTTTTGTATGCTGAATTTGAATCTGCAGTAGATATACCTAAAGATAGAAGTGTCATCCTCCATCAGTGAGACCGAATTTTCCATAAATATGTGTGCCTGTGTTTCTGACTCACAGTGTTACCGAAATAGCTCTTATGTAAACATTATACTGCTTGTGATGGAAAAACCCACCAAAGTGATAACCCGTACTATTAAGCATAGTAGTGTTTCTTCGAAAGTGACAACTTCAAAACCTGTGAACATACAATTGTTTCCCGAACTATTTGACAACAGCCCAGGAAGCATAGAAATGACCAAAGACAGACACATTATTATACATTATTGAAAACATAAGCAGCATGAACACGTCGCAGATCAGACAGATTCTATCTCGAAACTGTTCCACCAGAAACATTTTTTACGGTGTTTACCCGAGAGATCTTTTACCTCGGACGTTTCCTAAGCCGGCCTTGGTCATTGCAAACACTGACAAGTCCGTCTCCCGGGGTACACACTGGGTGGCCTTCTATTTCGACAAAAACAATGTGGCCGAGTATTTCGATTCATACGGATTTCATCCTTTCTATCAAGAATTCGTAACTTTCCTGAACAGTCATTCCTCGGTCTGGACTTACAACAGTATTCCCTTACAGGGGATATTGGCCACAACATGCGGTCATTACTGTTGCGTGTATGCTTATTACAAAGCACGTCACGTTACAACCAAGGATTTCATCCAGACATTTCCACCAGGTATCAGTAAAGATGGATATATCCTACACCGTTTTCGTCAGATCTTCAAATGTCTACCACATTCCAAGTGTCCCAGAGGGGAACAAGCGTGTTGTTCTATCCACACGATCCAGACTCGTGTCATGAAGAAATCTATTTAAAATGTGTGCTGCGTATCTTTCTCTCAGTGCCATCGAGACAGTTCTAGTGAACACATCATGGAACCTCCTGCTGTTTCTATAATGGAGAAACACGACAAACTTGTGACGCGCATGACTAATCAGGATGATGTTTCCAAACGTAAACCTCGAAAACGTGTGCAACCCATTAAATTAGAAACCATTACTATCAAGAACGAGGCGGCTGACGAAGGAATGGATGTGACTACGGACTGTGATTTCATAAAGAGACGTAGGGAAATTGGTTTTTCCACAGACAAAATCGAGTGTCCTAAACTACATGACGTAGATGCATGTTTAGATCTCTATCTTGCAAACACATATTTTCTGAACAAGGAAAAAAACAAATACGTAGCCATAGGATTCGAAAAGGAATCCCCTTTCAATTTGGTGTGGGAGTTTTCGCAACAGGGGAGATCGCCCGTTCGCATCCATTCTAAACAGATTAGAGAACTGTGTGCTTCAAAATCTGACTTACTGAATTACGTCGACACTGGTCGACGATTCAATTATTTGGTTACTGGAAATATCACCGTTAGTGGTGTAAATTTTTTCGGGAAACGTTGCATCTCGATGTATCAACATCATTCACCGGATGCTTTCATTTTCACAGCCTCTGAACTACATTTATTTATGTGTAATCTTTTCAGACCTCTGCAAAAATTAATGAACGAACGTTATCATAAATTACAACCCGAAATGGAGGCTTTTGTATATTGTATAAAAAAGAATATGGTTTCAGAAAAAAAAGAAGTACCCGATGTATTGAACTATTTTTATGTACTTTGGTACAACGAACTGATGATTGAAATATATCTTGAGAACAATCTTGGACACACATTGGTATTGTAAATAAAATCTGTTATATATTTGCTGTTGTAAACTATCCATTGTATTTCATATTGTAAATAAACCATTGTTACTTTTATGTATTATGTAAAATTACCATTATCGATGTCCATATGTAAATATATTTCACATCGTGTTCGAATCATATTGTTAACCTATATCTACAATTATAAATAAAACATTTGTAAATGTTCAAAAAATCTTTTATTTCTTGTATTTATTACAATAGAAACTGTACATCTTCCAGACATTTTCAACTGCACAATTTTTTTTCACGTTCTCACATTTACTATGTTCTCTGCATTTTCCTGCAGTCTTTTTCACACTATCCAACTTTGGACATTCAAGTTCTTCGATGTTGCGCACAGATATTTTACCCATACGTTTTTCTCCAAGTAATTTTTCCAACCATTTAATTTTCTCCATACCTTTGACGTACACTTCCTGATTCACAAGCATAAAATATAAAACGTCTCCTAATTTCTCATACGGTAGCCACCCATCTCCCCAGTTCAGACCGTGTTTGTTGGTACGGAGCCAGTAATTCACCCGGCGATACTTTTCACTCAACAAGTGAAAACCATATGGAGATTTCACTAAACAGTCAAATGCGCTGTCGAAAGGAAATTTTAAAATCCCCACTTCTTTCCACACAAATTCTCCTCCTGCTCCGCGAAGACCTTGAATGTCCAAAAAACAGGCATCCATTTTGTTCAACAGGTGAAAACAGTTAAGGTATCTTCAATGCTGCCCCGGCATACGGCACACTTGTCCAATTGAGAGGCACAGAGACCACAGGCTACAAAATGTCGACACGGAAGAATTACCACACTGCAAGAGTTTTCAAAACATATTTTACAGAGTAGCACAGAATCCACACTCTGATTATCGGATGTTTTTTCAGTAGTTTCCACACTGTCGCAATATTTGCAACTTTTCGAATCACTGTGTAACGCTGCAACACTCTGTATGTAACTACAGGCTGGTATTGCCCGGTAATGTTCTAGAATCGGGCAATCTTCGGATGTCCAATCACACACTCCGTACCCACAATGGAAACATATTACCCTATCACTGAATCCTGAATAATAAAAACCTGCAGTGACTAATTCTTCAGCAGTCTGACGTAATCCTATTGGCCACTTTCTGTAAGTCTTGTATCTCGCATTCACCGACATATAATCGGTGGTAAAAGGACCGCCTGCTATCAGACGAGTATGGTAAGTATACACTCTCATATGTCGAACAAAGAAAACTCGTATGATACTGTAGGTATCGGGTATGAAGGTTCAGCCAGAATATTCTCAAAATCAGATACTGTAGGTGACGGGGTCCTCGGTATCGGCGATAAAGGTTCAGCCAGAATATCCTCAGGATCGTCGGGGAACAGCCGTCTGCGAAAATCGAAACCTTCGGGAGGAACCACAGGGAAACAAGGATGACCTTCTAAGTTAAGTAACAATGGACGATCACAGCCAGAACACCACACGGAATTTCTGTCTGCCAGCAAAGAAAGCCACTCTTTCACTCTCTTCTTCAAAGCTTCGCCCAACTCTTCCTTCCTGCGACGTAGTTCGCAGATACACCCGTGACTCGGAAATCCTGTTCTCTCGTCACCTCTTCTTTTCCTCTCTTCTATCTCCTTCAAAGTCTCGCAGCGACGGTGAAGTCTTTTTCCTGAACCGTTGACCACGTGACATCCACACCAGGGAGATTCAGGTATCGCTACATACATAAACGGGAAATAACTCAGCAACCGATCCAGGGTCGTTCGATCACTGTCCAGATCGCCGCAAGACCGAACAAGTTCCCAGAACTCTTCGTAGCTGATCTCGTAGAAATTCACACCATTATCAGACAAACGTGTACCGCTTACATCCATCCTCACATGACACTAAGATCCTCTTTCCTTTCTATTTATACCCTTTTCCCTCCTACGTCACCATTTCCGTTAAACAAACTTCAAACTACAAGGCTACGCCCAAAACATGTTCGGGCATGTTCACACAGAACCGTTACACCACCCAGAAATTGCAAATTCATCCAAACCTACGCCCGAAACATGTTCGGGCATGTTCTATTCAGACAGAAAAACCACATCAATCACTCATTAACAACACATCAACGCCATCTGTTTTCAAACACCGGAAACACGTACTCTAATTTATATATGACGTCACACGCCAAAATAGCGTAACAAAAAACAAAATGGCGTCACAGAAATTAAAACAATTCATAATAATAATATAATAATATTTAAATTAATAATAATTTAATAATATAATCTGGTCACGTGACTTCCATTTTGTGACGTCACAGTCACGTGACTCTCAGAAATTGCAAATTCATTCAAACCTACGCCCAAAACATGTTCGGACATGTTCTATTCAGACAGAAAAACCGTTACACCCATTTCCAGGAATCTCAGACTTATCAACGGTCTCAAACGGGAAACGCCCCCCAAAAATAGCCACCTATCTCCTCAACACCGGAAACCCTTATCAAGTCCTCAATAACAACAGGAAACCCGCAATCTTATCAACGCCCCGAAAACCCCACTTATCAATCTTCTCATTAACAACAGGAAGTCCATATCATTAAGCCCCGCCCCTTTTCCCTCATCAACCAATCAAAACGCTCAAAACCCCCACCCTTGCTTGCCCACACGGCTTGGTCATCAATTGATCTTTGATCGATCTTTTCCAATCAATTGATTTATCGACTTCAACGGGGGTACATAACTACTCCACCACAGAGCGTGCACGAAGTTAGCAAATCGTCCGCTAGATGATGCTTCGTGTAGCTGCGTCGGTGCTGCTACCTGGCGGCAGGAGAGAGAGATTTCATCACGTGCTGGAGAGCATGTTCTCCAAGTGGTCGTGTCTTTCGCCTCGCACCATATCTTAACTTCGTTCTTAGAGCCTTTCTCTAGCGTCAAGCTCTAGGACTTTCTCCCCTGCACGCAACCGAGAACGCACACTTGCGACACGCGTGCGTGCCTGGGAGACCGACTCGATTCTGTTTGCTGACCGGTTGCCATGGCAACTGCACCTCTTCGCCCTCAGAAGCGGCATTAAGAGATTTTGTTTCCGTGCTGAAGGATTCGCGGCAAGGTGAAGAGCCTCGAGAACAACCCCCCACCCCTTCACCCCTCACCCTCTCGCGTGAACCACCAAATGCGCGACACTGAAATTTTTACGGGTGGAATTTGCGGTATGGGACTGCGAGCCAACGCAATGCATGGGAATATATAATATGCTTTATGTGGGTAGCAGCAGGGTGCGAAATCCTGGGGGTGCAGGGGGAAACTCCCCCCACCAACGATCTTGTCCTAAAATTCCCCCTCACCAAACTCTTCCGGGGGGGGAGAGGTTTCGTTCTAACAACAACAACAAAGATAAACAATTATTTTTGAGATCGAATATACTTTACTGGAATAATAACGAAAACACCCACAGAGAACGAAAGAAAGGTCACTGAACCCATCAATCCCCAGAACATAGGAATTAGTCCGAGTTGCTATTTCTTCTCCATTTCTCATCACCTTTCGCAGCTACCGCAAAGTATATAGCTAAATATAGAAACACGTAATAGCATTTAGATGTGAATTTTATATCGGAAACTATTACCTTCTTGAGGTCTATTAATTGTTTGCCTGACCCCCCTACTCACGCAAATCAATGTTCATTCACAGCATTAATAAAATAATCAATATGCAATTGAATTTTGAATGAAGGACAGTTGTATATTCTATAATTTAATTGTTTAATAATTGACATAATTAATGACATTATATATTTATATATATATATATATATATATATATATATATATATATATATATATATATATATATATATACATACTGGGTGAGTCTGTTAAAAGAGGCACGTGGAAAATGTGCTCCTTGCATGTAGGCCACCCTGGTACACCGAAGAGAAGAGCGGTGTAGAGAACAGCCCCGGATATCGGTGCCAAGCAGTTTAGAAAAACTTGACATAAACGTAAATGAATGAAACATCACTTCTGTAAATACAGTACAGTGTGACAACAACCTACCTAGAGGAGGTGCTGGAAATGCCCTCCGTTGACCTCGAGGCACGTGTGCAGACGATGTTCTGAAAAGCACGGGCGAGGACATCCTGCGGGATGGAGTTCTTCGAGTGTGTGAGGGTTGTTGCTATACACCTGTCCCTTTAGAACTTCCCACAAGAAGAAATCACAGGGTGATAAATCTGGAGAACGAGGTGGCCAACGTTGGTTCATGCCACGGCTGATGACGCGATCAGGCGGGAACACTGACTCAATGCGCGTGATCGTTGCACATGCTGTATTCGCCGTGGCTCCATCCTGCTGAAAGTAAGCGTTCCTTCGCTCATCTTCAGTCAGTTGTTCTACAAACACACACGTTGAATATGTTACTGATGTAACGATCCGAGTTCACAGTCTCATGGAAGAACACGGGGATGATGCGGCGTGACGACACGGCACACCAGACACCGAGTTTCTGGGCGTGCAGTGGAACCTCCATGAACATGTGTGGATTGTCACCTGACCAGTGTCGCGTGTTCTGGGAGTTTATGTAACCTGACAGATGGAACCATGCTTTATCGGAAATAAACAAGTAACCATCCTACAGCACCTCCGGAGCAATATTGGACAGAAACCACTCACAAAACTGCACGCGAGCTGCCTTGTCCACATCCCGCACCTGATGCATCACGGTAATTTTGAATGCGTGCAAGTTCAAGTCCTGCTTCAGGATCCGCATAGCGGTTGACTGGGACACCTGCAACTGTTGTGCCAAACGCCGAGATGATTTTCGTGGACAGCGTATCATTAGCTGCGCTGCGTCGCCCACCTTTGCCTCGGTGCGGACAGTCTTTGGACGCACTTTTGGCCTATTCACCACAAATCTGGTTTCCCGCCATTTTGCAATCAGTTTTTGCATTACTGATTTGGTTGGGGCCTTCGCTGGAACTCCATTCACCGCGAACTCAAGACGTAAACAAATTTGCACACTGTTTCCAAGAACCGAGGCGTGCATACGTCTCGACAAGAAAGATACGCTGCTGCACCGTTAACACCATGTTGACCCACCGAACCACACTCAAAACTTTCCTCGCCGCTCAACTGCACTCAACTGACTGCAAGCTGCCTGCCTCAAGGTCACTACTGGACACTTTCTTTTCACCCCCCCCCCCCGTATCATGTTGTCGAAACTGCTCAGCACCGATATCCTGGACTGTTCTCTACCCCGCTCTTCTCTTCGATGTACCAGGGTTGCCTGCATGCTAGGAGCACATTCTCCACGGCGCCTCTTTTAACAGACTCACCCAGTATATATAAACACACACTATATACAAGGTGGTTATAATTAAAGTGACGGTGTTCAGAGTGGTACAGCACGGGCTGTAATGAGAGTAGCAGTCTGAAACTTCGTAGATATGCTAATGAAGCAATGCGCTCGCGAATTATGCAAAAAAAAAAAAATAGTTCCAATTCTTGCCACCAGGGTAAAAAATGGCGCTGTAAGCAGTCAAAACGTGGTATAGTTACAGGAAAAACACTATAAATCACAGAAAACAATACTCTTTGTAATAAAATATCGCTACAATTTCACTATTCGAATTACATGAACATTACTAAAGGAAAAAGCAACAAGCGTCACCAATGACAACCAGGGAGCTCACACAATGGTTAGGCAATGTCACCGACTTTGACGTCAGAGTTACGGAAAATTCCACGTTTCGACTGCTTACAGCGCCATTTTTTACCCTGGTGGCGAGAATTGGAACTAATTTTTTTATTCGCGAGCGCATTGCTTCATTATCATATCTACGAAGTTTCAGACATATATATATATATATATATATATATATATATATATATATATATATATATATATATATATATATATATATATATATATATAGTGTGTGTGTGTGTGCGGGGAAGTGCTTCTTCCCCCCACCATTCTAAAATGGTTTCGCACCCTGGGCAGCAGCCTTCAGGGAGAAGCGAAAATGGAACATAAACGGAAATGACAACCTCAAGGCTATAGTATTAAATGCAAAGTAAGCCCTAACTGAGCGACTTCAACAATGAAATAAGTGCTAGCCGAGCAACCCCAACAATAGAATAAGTTCTAACACAACGAGTGATCGATACCACCATTAAACTGTAAAATAACCAAATACTGTATATTATATTATACAAATAAGGAACACAAGAGAAACGGGGAAACCACAATTCAGAGGATACAGACGCCCTGGTTTTTATTTAAAGGTACCAGGGTGACAAGCGCATACCGCTGAATGTATGAGAGTGAAGGTTGGCATCTTCGGATCTGTTAAATATACCATGAAATAATGCTGTGGCACCAAAATGCACCCTTATCCGAAAGGAACATTACAATATTTCCAACTCCCCGGCAATCATGAACCCGAGGGTGCCATTCTTAGATGTTGCCGAACAGTTAATCATGTTCATTTTCCCTGCCTCCATGCTCTTAACCCTAGCTTAACCGAGGGGGTGGAGGGGGCTGTCAGGCCCACCACTTCAATTTTTGTGAGTTTCAACTCTGAAAATGTTTATTAAAGAATTGAAAATAAATTACACTATTCTATAGGGTGTTTACAATATTTCTGTTACTTTTATTCATAATAAAAAGTGATGTAAATAGGAGGCAAAATGAACTAGGAGGGCCTATCAGACGCCATCTTTGAAGTCATTCGAGACACTCATGCCAGGGATAGTGTACAATTGGTTGTTAATGTTGCTATTTTTTGTAGCTGTTATAATTAATGAACAATTGAATCTCTATAAACAAAAAAACATTAATGAAAAATTATGTTTTTTGTGATTTTTAGTGAATTATAAAATATGCGTGTGAGACTCATGCTGGTTATTATTTTTCATTAATGATGTTAATTTTAGTAATTATTATAATTATACAATAACAAAGGAAGAAGTGATTCAAAAACAAAATGATTTTTTGAATTTTAGTGGAAAAAAGATAAGTTTCTTGTACGGCACGGGTAAGCCAGTTTCTCCGATGTACTTCCTTGGACCCTTCGGTATCCATGGGAACGGCGTCCTATATATAGATCAGAGTGCACATCGCGGATGCCGTAATCGGGTTAACAAATGAAGGTGGCCTTTCCGGGACTTCTACCCGGTACAGAAGGGTTATTTTCTGCCCAGAGTACATCTGACGTGCGAGCTTATCTCAGAGTGCATGCATGAAAGAGTCTTGTGACGTCATTGAGTGGGGAGAAATAGCTTTTGATCGGTGGAGCGTTAAGGGCGGGTTTGCATTGGGAAGCTCTGTCGGTAGCGGAAGACAGTGGCTCGCTCTGGGAGTGGAATTCCGAAGTTTTAATCCGGCTTTGTGGCTTATCACCAGTTAGTTACTTTTGCTGATATCACTAAAGCATTTGTTTGTTGATTTTTTAAGCTCTACAATTTTTATTTGAAACTTCCTTGGCCAAAACTTGAAATTTTTAAAAAAATATTAAAAATACATACATTTGTGGCCGCGGTGGCTCAGTCGGTAACGCGTCTGACTACCATGCTCAAGGTTCCGGGTTCGATCCCCGGCCGGTTCAAATCCGGGAACTTTTCTAACGGTGGAAGCGGCCCCGGCGCCTACCCAGCGTCGAATAACATGGGTACCTGGGGGAAACCCTGGGGGGTAAAGGCGGTCAGGGGCGTGATGCTGATCACATCACCCCCACTCACGACCGGATCAAGAAAGTGTGGGGCGTTACCCCCACACCCCCTATACGCCTTCATGGCGTGGTGCTATGCACAGGGGAACACTTTACCTTTTTTACATTTGTAGGGGCTGAGCCGATACCACTTTGAACTGATACCCATCTCGATACCGATACTCTCACCGATTTCCACCGATACCACTTTGAACCGATACCGATACTCTTACCACTTTCCACCGATACCACTTTGAACCGATACTCTCACCAATTTCCACCGATACCACGAACCGATACCCATCCCGATACTCTCACCGATACCACTTTGAACCGATACCCATGCCGATACTCCCACCGATACCCATCCCGATACCGATACTCTCACCGATACCACTTTGAACCGATACCCATCCTGATACTCTCACCGATTTCCACCGATACCACTTTGAATCGATACCCATTCCGATTCCGATACTCTCATCGATTTCTACCGATACCGATGCTTGAAAATTGTAGTTGTTCAAAATCTTGATCAATTTTATGACTGAGTATTCCATTACATTTATAAGCATCAATTTACCCTAGTTTTGCTTTAAAATATTAAAAAATTTCATCGGAATATAAAAATTCCTGTAAAGTAATCAGAAAAACAAAGAAAATTAAATTGCTAATTTTACATAACTTCCAGGGTAATTAGATATTAATCTCGTTTGTAACAACTTAAAGAAAAAATCAAAAAGCCACACTTATATCAAAATTAAGGCTTTGGCGTTACAGAAAGGGGACACCGAGGTTTGTGTCTCCCCGGGCGGTCTACCACTTTTTATTGTCTCTTCGCATGTGATACTGTTCGTACGTAACAGTGTGAGGCAACACATTTCTTATTTTATATGAGAAAAACACGTCATACCTAGGTCAGAATCTGACACCCGAAGTAAATGCTGGATCCACCTATATACATTTCTTCTTATTCTAGAAGATAATACACTGAAGGTAAATGATAGACATTTTTGAACGTTTTAACATTTTTAATTTTCTTTGAACTTAAGGTTCCAGCATCTAAGGTAAGAGTCTTCTCTCCCATCAGTGATATGGTCTACTTCAGACATTCTATCTTGACTCTGAAAGAAAATTTAAAAAAAAACTTTCAGTATTTTCAACACACGCTTTAGTGAGAAGCGTAAGTAGAAAGAAGCCCATCATAATGTCTACGCCTAAACGTTTAAAGAGTGTATCCATTTATACAGTACTTTAAAATGTGCCGAAAGTTTTCATTAAGCATTTCATAAAATAGTTATTTTCTTTTGTAGTAGAATACAGCTTTCATATATATGTATATATGTATATATGTATGTATGTTTGTTCCGGCATAACTCTCGAACGCCTGGAGCAATTTCAACCAAACTTGGTACACATATCACTTGCAATTAGGAAAGAAATACTGTTGGGGTAAGACACCCCTGGCACCCCTAGGGTGGGGCTGGGAAGGGGTGACATGTAAAAATAATCGAAAACGACCGATATTACTGTGGAATCCATAGTTTTCGGGGTCGCTAAGCTAATTGGTGACATTCACGATTGCAATTTTTATATGTGTACCAAGTTTGGTTGAAATTGCTCCAGGCGTTCGAGACGTTTGATTACTTTATAACTTGTATACTGTACTTATACTTTTCAATACCTGTAAATAAATTAGTTACATTTTACACTATAGTTAGAATTCATTATTTTCCTATGTAATAGAAGATTGGGATAAATAAATACCCGGTCAACGCCAAGTAATCAGCTAGTTATCAGAATTATATTTTTGTGAGGAAAGAGAAACTCCAGATAACTTTATAAAAAAAAACAGTTCTGTTGGGTGAAGACATGTACGAGTATTTTAAATTAAATTAAAATATTATATCTGCTGTCTTTTTTACATGCATCTTATTCTTATGCTTTTTGTACCACGTTTTAGATACATGGGGGAAAAAGTCATGCATTTACTGCTTAGGACCACAAGTACCTTCATCATCTTCACAAAAATTAGGAACGCGTTGGTATAAATATAATTATAAAGCATCACAACAAGATATCCGATAAACAATTTACTGAAACCACTGTTATAAATTATGCATAAACAAGATGGCTGAAAAATAATTACGGGGATGTTAAATGTTCTATCAAATCGAATAGGTGATATATATTTATTTCATTATCTATTCATACAAGTGTTCCCCATACTTTTTTAGAAATTCTTAGGTCTTCATGCAAATTTAATGTTTTATGGTGATATCTTAAGCTTTTAAGACATGAAAACACGTATTTACGTGTCTCCTGCTTTAGAATGTATCATGAAAAGTATCGTAAAGTCAATTTTTAATTGAAACTGTTTACTAATTGTCATAATTATTGTTTTTAGACAACACATTTTGTTATTGTGATATGTACTGTATGTGGTAGCATCTCTCTCTTTCTTTATATGTCTGGGTGTGTGTGTTGGAAGTCTTATTTGCAATTTCAATTATATTACTTGCATTTACAAATTCCAGTTCCAAATGTTTTAACTTTATTTTCTATAGTTATATACATTTTATACTGTACTAAACAACATAAAGATACTTACTTGTACAGTGTCTCTCAATAGTTTCAGGACAACGACATTTTAAACTAGGCAACCCAAAATACGTAAGGCGCTGGTGGGTTGCGTGTAGAGTTAGGCTCAATTTCAGGGTTGCCATATGTACAATAGATATTTATGAAATACGCGAAAGGAATAAAACCAGTATTATTGTATAAACTTTAAAAATATATCAGTATTACATCTGTCGCAAATAAGAAATACTTTCTGAAAGAAAGAAAATCGATTTTCTAGTATTTCATCGCAGATGAGTCGGCACAAAGGAAAAGAGGGAAGAGGAAACGAAAAGGGCAACAAATGAGAGGAGAAAAGAGAGAGCGAAAGGGGAAGAGAAAAAGTAAAGGAGGGAAGAAAAGATAGGACAGATGTGGATAGGAGAAGTAATGAGGAGAAAGGGAAAAGATGCGAGGAGAGATGAGGAAAATGGAGCAAAGAGGAGAAGAGAGGAGGGCAAGAGATGAGAGGAGAAGAGGAGATTTGAGAGGAGAGGAGAAGACGAGAAGAGGAGTTAAGAGTAGAGCAAAAGAGAGAACATGAGAAGAACGAAAAGAAGAGGAGAAGAGTGCAGTGGAGTCGGAAATCTAAGACAGGAGAGGAGATAAGTGGAGTGGAGAAGAATGGGATGGAGACAAGAGGAGAGAACAGGAGGGAAGGCGATATGGGGGAGAGAAGGAGAAGGAGAGGAGAATGAGAGAAGAGAAAGGAGACGAGAGGAGAGATGAGGTATTTGTAGAAAATATCGTCTCAGCGTCAAGAATTGGTGCATTAATCAAAATATCGACATGAAAATTTCAATAATATTTTAAAATGAATTGGAAAACGTATTAGATCGGTGAGAAATTCTTTTTTGCTGAGTTTAGTGCGGGATAAAATCTGCCACGTAAGATCTTTGATTCTACCTGCGATTATACCACTAAAAACATGAATGTAATTTTAATATTTATAAGAATTATCCAACTTTTCTCCACTTCTCAATTCGTTGAAATGGAGGTTTTTGTTATATAACATTACTCCTCCTCCTATCGTTAATTCTAAACAGAATCATTTCGTTTCACACTGCGTGACAATGAACACAATGGGATATGTCTAAAACTTATGAAATTTTTTTGCCACCGGAGGGGTTTGAACCTACGAGCATCAGGTTGACAAGCTACAACGGTAACCACTACCCTACAATCTTTCGTTCTTGAAAATAGGTAGGAGGAGCTGACCAGTTTGAAATGTAGATGCAACTCTCCTCCCATGTAATGTGCAAAGAATACTTGTTTGAAACAAAGAAAACGAAAGTAGTACGAATCGGCGGAAACATTTAATGGAGAATTGCACATGATGAAAACTTTACATTCGATATTTGCGGAGGTATCCTTGCATTGAACTGGAGTGGGTAAAGGGGTAAAATTAGTATGCCCTGAATTACCACAAATATAAATAGTTATTTCATTAATATTTGTCAATGTCCTTGAAGCAGTACACAATTATCGTTAGAGTATCATAATTCAAGATCTGATACGTAAAAATATCCCTTTTAACATGTGTCAATTCATTTATTTGTTTAAGTTTTTTTTAGTAAATTCCAGATGAATAATAATTTGGCCACTCTACACTGCTATTAAAAATAATGTTACAATGCTCTTGTTTAATAAAAGGGGAAAAAGATCACGTCATAAGAAGACTCGAACCTATGACCGCTAGATGCCCAGGCGAGAACTAAGCATTACACCACGCCTTTACCTTCCGTTCAAACAACAATTTTTATATATTCAGTCACTCCAATATTGTAAAAGTCGTTGGATATTCATGTAGTTGAACTTTTACTTTAATTTTGAATTGCTTTTCTTGTATTAGCAGCTATCATGGAAAAAAAAATCGAAGTGATGAAGAAAAACGATAATATTGGTAGCTGTTGTGGAAATGCGAGTTATTTCTTCTAACTTATTAATGTGGTTAGCAATGTATATTGTTAATGTAAAACGAATATACCGTTAGACAAATACGTTGCGAAGTAACCACACATAACCACGCCTATATGTTTTTCCTGCTTCAGTCTGTAACGTTTCCAAACTTCAAATTACATTCCTGTAAAAAGTTAAAAAGTGGGCTTTCATCGTTATCGATTAAATATCAGCTGGAACATTTTCACGCAGGTACTTCATAATGAGTTATGTGATAGTTTGAGGTGTAACGAACGCTACGTGCAAAGAAAATGGATCCCATTCTCCTACGTGGTGGGTATTTCCTTGCAGACGACAAACAACTCTGCCGCAAACATGGCGGCGGTGCGGCGGTGCGAATCCTGACGTCACATGAAACCCAGCTATTGACATGAAACTTTTTGTATTTTCTTAAGCCACGTTTGCCTTCTGGACACGGTTCTCTTACGCCCCTGTTACCCAGAAGTGTAGATACTTTTTCATTGACGTTTCATAGGGTTTGAAAATTTACAACGGTAATAAACTTGAGCGACATCAAATAGTAAGGGAAATTACATGAGTCATTCCATGCCAAATCAACACAGATATGTCCAATTTCCAACCTGACCATCTCCAATTTTCATGAAATTTGGGGAGTTGAGACTATGAATGGAACTTATACCGCGTTTGTTAGAACCTGTCCCGTTTCCCGCGCTAGCGATCGCTCGACAGTTTCGGTGCCAATGAGAAACGAGGAACAAATCGTCTGCTGGGCAGCGAGGAGCGAATGAAAGCCAGAAGAGAGGCGCTTACGTAGACGCTGTTGCCACGTTGCGTATTTTAATTGGCTGCCTGGCTTTGACTTTCTCCAGCACCGAGAAAAGCCAGCGATCAGCTAAGTAGTGTAATTGATGCTACAACCAGCACCGGAAAGTATGAACCCCCCTCAGGCAGATTTGCCTACACTTAAAACTTGCTCAACATGCCCATATGAGCTTTTTGCTCAAGTGTGGAACCCTGTCTAATCCAAGATTTTTGTAAAAATACCCTCGGGAATTTCCTGAGAAAGTATGACCCCCCTCAGATTGATTTGCCTACACTTATAAAAGGCACTTCTGTGAGATTGTTGTCCATAAACCTGTCAAAAATATGCCCCTCTTGATATTTTTTTTGGCCACACCTAAAACTACGCCAAACGTATTAACACACACACACCCACACACACACACACACACACACACACATTCACACATATTTATTTCCGGTCCATTTCTACCTATTTCTGCCCACTTCCGGTCCACTTCCGGTCTATTTTCGGCCATTTATACCCATTTCTGCCCACTTCCGGTCCACTTCCGGTCCACTTCCGGTCTATTTTCGGCCATTTCTACCCATTTCTGCCCACTTCCGGTCCACTTCCGGTCTATTTTCGGCCATTTCTACCCATTTCTGCCCACTTCCTGTCCACTTCCGGTCCACTTCCGGTCTATTTTCTGCTATTTCTACCCATTTCTGCCCACTTCCGGTCCACTTCCGGTCTATTTTCGGCCATTTCTACCCATTTCTGCCCACTTCCGGTCCACTTCCGGTCCACTTGTGGCCTATTTCTGGTTTATTTATATTGCATCATGTTTTGCAACAAACTATTACCCAATATTAAGCAACAAATTATTAGACATGTGTTGTTTTCTGATTGGTTGCTTATGACATAATGTAATGATGTGTTATATTCTGATTGGCCTATTGTTTCAGATGTTTTCAATGCGGTCTGTGCTTAGGCTATATAAAGAGATTTTGTATTGCATATCAGCCAGTATTGTGAGAGTTGTTGAAGAGTAAGGGTGTGTTGTTGCAGTGCTGATCATATTTTTTAAACACAAAAATATTGCAGATTTGTATAAATTGAATTACAAATCTATTTGATTTAATATATAGAATTTTTAACAACCTGTCATAGGTTTATTAAGTATAGAGTTTTGATTTGAACCCCAGGAAATTTTATATAAATACCAAAGCCAAAAATATTCACACACATACACACATACACACACACACAAAATATACAAAGCACACTGCTGAACCCAATTGATATTTTTTATTAAGCATAGAATTTTGATTTGGACCCCAGGAAATCTTATATAATAAACAACAACAAAAATGCCAAATCAAAAATATTGTAATCAATGCAATAAGAATATATCCAGCCCCAATTGGGCTAAGCATCAAAAGATTTGTAATCCAGACAAATGCAGAACTCCCACAAAAATATGCCCTAAATGCCATAGAGAATATAGCATGCAATACTTCACATATGCACATAAAGGTACTTGCTCTGCACAGTTATCAACATTGCCCCCTCAACCATCTACATCTGGTCTGAAAAGGAAGCATGAAACACCTGTTAATGCTTCACCGGCAAAGCAGCCACGCTATGAACCCATCCATAGCAGTTTTAACGGCCAATTAAGGGATCACCGTTTTGTATCAGAGCCAAGATGTGACATTAAGAATTTTTTGAACAGTATAAATCCAGATGTGCAGGCAATTCTAAATGCACAAAATGGCTCTTATAAGCTGTCTCTCAAATTGTTCTCACAATATAAGAAGCCAAATGGCACAAAATTTACACAGCCCCACATAACAGAAACTGTACCGGTATATTCAAATGCAAATTCAGACAAAATAATAAGCAGTTTGATAGATCAATTGAATATTAAACACTCTGAATTTGCAGCAAAAGAGTCTGGATGGAGCCTATGCGGATCTTCACACAAGTTATATGTTAATATTTCTGAATTCAACCCATTACAAGGTTCCACTTATGTGCCATTACCTGCCAATATCAAAAACAAAACAGCCGTGGTTAATATAAAAAATAATGACCAGAAATGCTTTTTGTGGTGTATTTTAGCTGCTTTGTATCCAGTTTCAAGGAATCCTGATAGAATAACTTATTATAAACAGCATGAACACAATTTTGATGAAGCAATGGAGGGTTTAGAATATCCAATGCCTGTTCAGAATATTGATAAATTTGAAAAAAAGGCCAGGCACATCAATGGCAAACAATTATCTATTAATGTATTTACTTGTTCGACTGGCCGTGACAATTGCTTGATAGATCCTCTCAGAATCAGTACACTTGATGATGAATCTGCTATTCCGATTGATCTGCTCTTAATTGAAAAGGATGGCACAAATCATTACACTCTGATACATAATCTTGAAGCTTTAGTCAGAACACAACTAGACAAAACTCATAGAATATTCAAGTTGTGCAGAAGATGTTTGACTGTATTTGATGGTCAAAAAATGGTGAATGGGGTTCGGGAAAAAAATGCAGAAATTGCTAAAAACAAGTTAATTGAGCATCTGAAATACTGTGGGAATCATAAACCTGTTCATATGCTTATGCCTAAGCCAAGTGAAAATGCCAAATTCAAAAAGTTTGAAGCCTTGTTGGAACACCCAGCATATATAGTCTGTGATTTTGAATCAAACCTCAAACCCCTTGCATTCTGCAGCCCAGATCCTGAGGAATCTTCAATTACATCATATCAATTACATGAACCTTCCAGCTTTTATTATGTGGTTGTACAGGGTGGTGTGGTTAGTAAAGAATATTTATACATGGGAGCAGATGCCATCAAAGAATTTGCACTTAGAATAGAAAATGAGTGCCATGACATAGCAACTAATGTCTTATTAAAATCAAAGCCCATGTTGCCTTTAACAGAGGAACAGATTGAAGATTTCAACAAAGCAGAAAAATGCCCGGTATGTGATTCTGAATTTTCAGATACAAATATCAAGGTACATCACCATTCTCATACAGATGGTAAATTCTTAATGGCCCTGTGTAATAGCTGCAATATTCAGATCCAGAGACCAAAATTTGTCCCCATATTTTGCCATGGTGCATCCAATTATGATTTTCATCATTTGATCAGGTACGAGGGGTTTAACAAGCAGAATTTAAATATTTTAGCAGAAAATGATGAGAAA
Organism: Lepisma saccharinum; assembly: GCF_977018435.1. Classification (NCBI taxonomy): domain Eukaryota; kingdom Metazoa; phylum Arthropoda; class Insecta; order Zygentoma; family Lepismatidae; genus Lepisma; species Lepisma saccharinum. Next base: position 36,209,819 of record NC_139251.1, on the reverse strand, counting down.
TATATAGCTATTAGCAAAATAATTAAAGTTAATGGTGTTTCTATTCACTTAAGATTTCTTGATTCATACAGAATTTTATCGGCTAGCCTGGCTACACTGGCCACTCAATTATCTGATGATCAATTCAAAATCACATGTGCCTTGTTTCCAAATCAGAACCTGAAATTAATTAGGCGGAAGGGTGTATATCCATATGATTATGTTACAGATTTTTCTAAACTTGATGAGTGTTCTCTGCCACCACAACAAGAGTTTTACAGCAAAATCAGAGCATCTGGAATTACTGATGAAGATTATCACCATGCCCAGTTGATGTGGAACAATTTAAAATGCCAGACATTTGGTGATTATCACAGGGCTTATTTAAAACTTGATGTGACCCTCTTAGCTGATATACTGCAGGCATTCAGAAAATCTTCCATGCAAAATTATGAACTAGATCCAATATATTTTTACAGTGCCCCGGGCCTAGCATGGTCTGCAATGTTTTTGAACACTAAAATGCAATTGGATCTGATCCAAGATCAAGATATGTATCTGTTTATGGAACAATGTATAAGAGGAGGCATGGTGCAATGTTCTCAGAGATATGCCAGAGCAAATAACAAATATATTCCTGATTATGATCCAGCACTGCCATCAAATTATATACTGTATGTACACAGCCTCTATGGTTATGCTATGATGAAAAAACTGCCATATGCAGGGCTTGAATGGGTTGAAGATTTTAACATTGAGGATCTTAAGAATTTTGATGACAGTAATTATGGCCTATTCTTAGCGGTTGATCTGACAATTCCAGATAATTTACACAACACATTTTCTGATCTGCCCCCAATTCCTGAGGTTAAGTGTTCACCTGGCTCTAAACAGAAGAAATTGATGATGACTCTAGAGCCGAAACAGAATTATGTCATATATTACAAAAACCTCCACTTCCTGATGAATCATGGTGTTCAAGTGACCAAAATTGGAAAAGTTTTGAGGTTCAGGCAATCAAGATGGTTGAAACCATATATTGATACAAACACAGAGCTTCGAACATCTGCAATGAGCCAATTTGATAAGACCTTGTTTAAATTGATGGTCAATTCTGTGTATGGCAAAACAATTGAAAATGTCAGAAAACATATTGATGTTAAAATAATTACTGACCCCAGCCGGAGCAAAAAATTGATTGCAAAGCCTAATTTCAATTATAGAAGAATTTATGATGAAAATATGGCACTCTTCAACATGAAAAAACAAATATTAAATTTGATAAGCCTATTTATGTAGGGGCTGTGATATTGGAATTGGCCAAATTACATATGTTAAAATTGTATTATGATGTGTTGAAACCTTTTTATGGTGATTGTGTAAAACTGATGTACATGGACACAGATAGTTTTGTTCTTGATATTCAAACAGAAGATGTTTATCAAGATATAGCACAGCCTGAATTGTTTAAATATTTTGATACCACTGAACATTCAAAAATTAAACCCCACAACAAAAAGGTGCCTGGCAAGTTAAAAGATGAGACACTTGGTGATGTTATTGTGGCATTTGCTGGGTTAAGAGCCAAGATGTACAGCTTTGAAACATGTAGTGGCGCTGTTGCCAAAAAGGCCAAGGGCATTGGCAAAGTAACTGTTGACAAAGAGCTTGAATTTGAGGATTACAAAAATTGTCTCAAATCATGTAGCACAATCAGAACATCAGAAAATAGAATTCAGAGTGTGGATCACTTATTGACTACAAATATTGTAAGAAAAGTGGCTCTGGACCCACATGATGATAAGAGATGCATTTTATCATGTGGCATACATACTCTACCATGGGGGCATTGTGATTTGAAAAATGGCAATCAATGCCCAATTACAGAGCATGATTTGAAATAAATAAACATGCCTATGAACTTATTTGGGTTCAAAAAACAGGCTATTATGGAGCTGCCAACACCACAACCCTCTTCTGATATAATATCTAAACTAAGTGGCTTGTTAATTATTCATCTGAACAGCATACTTACAGATGTTGATGATGAAACAGGTAAAATATTGTACATATTTAACAATAATTTAAATCATTATCAATTACCTGTAGGTGGGCAATTACAATTTATTACAACCCCTGAGGGTGATGTCAAGATTTCAGTAGGGAGAAATATTTATAGAATTAAGCACTCAAACATGATTTCTGGCACTGTATATACTGTTTCTGCTGGTGACTGCTTATATATTGAGGTCCCTGGATCCTATGACAAGCTTATACCCTTTTTTATAGAATTAAGAATCAGATATTCAATAATAAATAACCACTAAAACAAAAATGCCTAATGATATATTTGGCCATACAAGACATGAAGATCACAGTGATGAGATTCTGATGCTTGATGTCAGAGTGAAAAAATTAAGAAGTGATTTACAAGCTTTACAAACCACACTCAATGCCAGTCTTCAACTAGAAATTACAAATTTACAATCACAATGTATGGACCCTCTTCTTAAAATTGAATTTTATAATTCTGTGTTCCAACAATTTATTAAAAGCCAGTCAATACAACATTACTCGAGTTACAGTGATCTCAAAGCCTCAATTGTAGAGACAAAACCCTAACAAATCTTATGTATAAACAATTTACACTTCAAGGTAATTATAAATGGATTAATATTCTTCCAGAACTTCTACATAAATATAACAACTCGGTTCATTCCACAATCAACATGAAACCCTCTGAAGTAACTTCATCTGATGAGCAAAAATTGATCAGGACTGTTTATTATCCTAGATACCAGCCAACAACAAGAAAAGCCAAATACAAGGTGGGTGATCAAGTAAGAGTCAGCAAATATAAGCACTTATTCAAAAGAGGCTTTACAAGAAACTGGAGCACTGAATTATTTACCGTGGTTCAATTTAAACCTGGGACCCTTAACACATATATAATAAAAGATCACCGAGGAGAAATTCTCAAAGGCAGATTCTATGAAGAAGAACTCAGCAAAACTAAACAGCCTGACACATATCTCATAGAAAAAATCATCCGCAGAAAAGGCAACAAGTTATTTGTCAAATGGCTAGGACTTCCAGAACACAGCTGGATCGATGCAGACAAAGTGATAATATGAGCACCTGGGATGTTATAAAAAGGCTGCCAGAACCTGAACAGCAGATTAAGAGAAATGGCAAGTTGCTGCCTGAAAATATTAGATGTCTTATTGTTGGGCCATCAGCTTGTGGTAAAACTACACTAATGATTGATAATTTTTTATTGGCACCCAACTGGTTAGACTGGAAAAACAGGCACTTGTATGTCTTCTCTAAGAGCTTGGAACAATTAAAATATCAGCAGCTGATGAAGCTATATGATGGATTGGATATAGCCACTTTTGTACCAGATGTTAAGCCACTTCATGAATGTCTCGATAATTCTGTTGTTGTGTTTGATGATATTATACTAGATAATCAAAACAAGGTTAGAAATTTCTTTACACAGGGCCGACACAAAAACATTGATTGCTTCTACCTGGCACAGACTTCTTCTAAAATTCCGAAGCAGCTGATCCGAGACAACAGCAATTTTATATGTGTGTTTCATCAAGATCATACCAACCTCAAACACATACATGATGAATATGTAGGTGGGGACTTGAGCTACAATAATTTTTCCAAGTTTTGCAGTAGGTGCTGGAACCATGACAGTTATGGGTTTGTCACAATTGATATGACAAGAAAACCCAATAGTGGCAAATACAGAAATAAAATCAACAATTTTCTAGACATTGAAACATATATAAATAACCATGAAAAGGCCAATCATTGATGATCTTAAATTAAGAGATTATCTTGTAAAAAGATTTAAGGGATGGAAATCACAGAACCGAGGAATTTATGAACAACACAAACAAACAGAACAGCCTATTATTGATGCTATTAGTGAATTAGGTAAAAATATCAAAACTGTTACAGAGCAAAATCAAAATTTGATCACAGAGCTTGTACCTGTAGCTGCAAGGAACATATTAGATTATCCAGTTACCCCACTTTCCAGTATTCATACACCTAGTCCTGTTGCTCCTCGAAGAATTGAAGCTACTCAGGATCCTATTGAATTGGGTCTTCTTGCTCAAAAATATTTAAGCACACCTAAAGACAACAAAGATGAGGTCTTTGGCTTATATGCTGACACAGAGCGTGATGGTAGCATCATACATAGAATTGGCAATTTCAGAGTAACATTTATGGGAGATGATATAATTGTATATTCAGAATCTCATCTTGGACAAAGAGGTGGTTTTGTTAAATATCCCGGCACACCTGGATTGTGGGAACTGATGACTAGGAAAAGGCCTGGCAGTTATACAGATCAAGATTATGAACATTACAAAGAAATATTAATAAAATCAGATGCTCTATACCAGAACAATGATCCCACACAAAAAAGAGTCAAGTCTAGCAGTGGAGCAAAATACAACAACTTGATCAAGCCCATATGGTCACAAATTAAGACAGGCAGTGGAATCAAACAATACAACACCCTGCCTAAAGAATTTGTGTGGGTTGATGATGTCAGGAAACTTGTAGATAGGTTATTGGTGATAGCTGGGGAGGAAAATGCTGGCAACCACAATTTTTACAATGAAAAGGTTGGAATTATGGACATGATAAGCACAAAATTGTCTAATTTTATAGTGAATGACACCAAGGGGATTGGATATCTTATAAAAATTATTAATACTTTACCACCTAAATTTTTTAGGAATATTTCTGATGGCCGGGGGTTGGTTAATGACATTATAAACAAGCTGCCATTTGAACTACACATTCCAGGCTATCAGTATTGTGGTCCAGGTACAAAATTGGACCATAGATTAAACAGAGGGGATCCTGGTGTTAATCCCCTAGATGCTGCTTGTAGAGACCATGACATAGCATACAACACACATACTGATCTTGACAAGAGACATGTTGCAGACAAGAAATTAGAAGAGGCTGCATTTGGTAGATTTGTAAGCAAAGATGCTTCTTTGAGTGAAAAAATAGCAGCATTGGGGACCACCATAGCTATGAACACCAAACAGAAACTGGGGTGGGGGCTGTGAATATGTATATAATAAACCTAGAATGAAGGCCAAGGGTGTTATGTATCAAATACCTTATGCAGGTCTTAAATCTCTTAAAACTATTGATAGTCTTTTAACCAAAAAGCAGCGCAAGAAAAAAAGCTCTTGTATTGCCAAGGGCCATGGTATGAAATTGTTGCTTAGTACCCCCCAATTAAAAAAATTACAACAATCTAGAAAAAAATCACATGTGGGTGGTTTCATATTTACTATCCCGGCCATCTTAGCAGCTCTCGGGGCTGTTGGGAGCTTGGCTGGGGGATTAGCTGCCATAGCAAAAACAGTAATAGATGCCAAGAAAAATAGGGCAGAATTAGATGAATTGAAGCGCCATAACCTTGCCATGGAGAAACAAGGCAAAGGTGTTAAGAGAGCCATGAATAAGTTTAAAAAAAACAAGAGCCGCTTACAAACCAAGATATTGAAGCTTTATTCAAGCCACTGGGCATCAAAAATTTTAGAGGTGTGTACATGTCTGATTCTTTACCAGAACAACCACTCAACAAAGAGTGTGGCATTGTTAATTTGGATAAGTACAAAAATCAGGGCACTCACTGGATTTGTTATCTTAAATATTTAAACAACGAGGCATTTGTGTTTGATTCATTTGGAGGTGATCCACCTGAAAATTTATTAAAATATCTAAAATCAGCTAATCTTTATTACAATAATGCCCGTGTTCAAAACTTCAAAGATGTTAATTGTGGACATTTGTGTTTATCTGTTCTTAGATATATGTCTCAAATAAATAAACCATCAATTGAAAATTTTCAAAAGGCCTTGTGGTATTTAAAACATCATGGGGGTATTCCATCTCACCAGCCAAAATTCAATATTGAAACTCAGATTACATGATGATATAGTGTATCCCAAAACAATAGCTCTCAGAGCATTTTATGGCATGTACTTGATCCCTAATATTACACACCACAACAACAAAATTGCAGTAGGGGATCAAAAAATTGTCATCACTCCAGGGCAATATAATCTGTCCACTTTAAATGCTCAATTACCCAGAGGTATAGTATTAACTCAAAATTCTGTCACTCACAGAGTAGAGATTGTATCTGCTACAGAAACAGTGGATCTGGGTACTATAGGAGAGCTGTTAGGCTTTGAGAACAACACAAAACTTGAACCAGCCATCAAACACACTGCTATTAATATACCTAAATTCTTAGCCATAGAGACTCTGAATATTCACTGTAATGTGGCCGAGGGTATGATCACCAAATCAAATGGCATATGCACTCACAAACAAACTGGCATCATTGCAACATTTAAACCTAATTCTGAATTTATGGAGCCCATCATCTACACTCCATCCCCAACATTATATTTTCCTGTGTGCCATAATAGAATAGATTACATTGAATTGATGGTCACTAATGAAAAAGAAGAATTAGTTGATTTTGCTGGAGCCACAACAACTGCTATCATAGAGATTAATATTTAAATAAAAATACATACAAAAAAAAATGGAAAATATTGAGAGTTATGAGCTACAATCATTCCCCCCAAACAGGAGGACCTTTGCAAATTTAAATCAACCCAACACAGAGATTGAGGTTGATCTTGATGTAGGGGATGGCTTTATACACCCCCACAGAGCAGATCTATACATCAAATTTGATGTTGTAAAGCTCGATGGAACAGATTATCCGGCAAATTCAAATATAAGATTGGTAGATAATTTTGTGCCGCATCTGTTCTCTGAAATTGAGATCAGAAAGCATGGTGTTGTTATAAACAGAGTGGATTATCCAGGCATTACCTCCACAGCTTTGGCCACACTAAAATTATCCAAAACCGAGGCTTCTTACTTCAAAATAGGTGGATTTGAGGCTGGTGATAAAATTATATCTAAGAGCCACACAGTGCTGTTCCCTATGCGCCTGTTGCCAGGATTCTTCTCAGATTACAAAGATATTATGTGGAAGGGTGGTTTAAGAATCACATTTAGAAGAGCTGCCAATGATAACAATGCTTTGATGAGGTACAGCACATTAAACTCTACAGGGGAAGCTCTGCCCAATACCCTACCTGATGAGGGCAAATGCATTATTCAGACTATGGAGCTAAGAATCCCAGTTGTTGAATATGAAGCCAGTTATGCTCTTAAATACAAAGCAGATATAATAAAAAATCCACAAGTACCTTTACAATTTTATACATATCAATGTGTACAGAAGCCCGCAACTGGTACTTATTATGAGTTTGATGCTACAAATTCATTCTCCAGTATACAATATGACATGCCGGATTTTGTGGTGGTGCTGTTTCAGACTGGAAGACACAATAATCAGGAAAAAAATTCAAGTAGATTTGATAACTGCAACATCAAGAACATATATCTTAAAAATGGCAGAAATGAGGTATTCCCTAGAGAAAATTATAATTTAGACATGTCCAAGAATGATTTCCTTAAATTATATGAAGCATTTACAGCATACAAAAGGGTCACTACTGGCAATACTGACATGTATTACACACCAGATGAATTCAAAGCACAGAGACCCATGTTTGTCATCAACACTTCAAAAAGAAAACAAGTTGTGGTGAATGACAGGACAAACATTAAAATTATCTGTGAATTCCATGAGGCATTATCTGATGACACCATATGTAGTGTTATTCTCATAGGGGAAAAATCATATGTTTATGATGTAAGAAATGAGAGAGTCACAGAACAATTCTAGAAGAGCTCTGCACAATACATTGTTTTAATAATAGATAAAGAAAATGAACCTGGTATCCAATTGAACTTAAACCGGAAGTAAATATGTGTGTGTGTGTGTGTGTGTGTGTGTGTGTGTGTGTGTGTGTGTGTGTGGGCGTGTGTGTTAATACGTTTGGCGTAGTTTTAGGTGTGGCCAAAAAAAATATCAAGAGGGGCATATTTTTGACAGGTTTATGGACAACAATCTCACAGAAGTGCCTTTTATAAGTGTAGGCAAATCAATCTGAGGGGGGTCATACTTTCTCAGGAAATTCCCGAGGGTATTTTTACAAAAATCTTGGATTAGACGGAGTTCCACACTTGAGCAAAAAGCTCATATGGGCATGTTGAGCAAGTTTTAAGTGTAGGCAAATCTGCCTGAGGGGGGTTCATACTTTCCGGTGCTGGTTGTAGCATCAATTACACTACTCAGCTAGCGCGGGAACAGGGACAGGTTGTAACAAACGCGGTATAGTAACTGTGAAAATTTTTAGTTTCGTGCGTCTTGTAATTGTTAAATTATTCAAGGTCAAAGTTAGCATAAATTGCCCTTTTGAGCCAGCTTAGCTATACTAAATATGCTGTAACTCCGCCCCTATTTCGCCTAGAAAGCTCAAATAAAGCTTATTGTAAAGGGAATTAAACAAGCTTTCCAGTGATATATAACAAGCCTACATTTGGATAGAAATATAATTTTGTCACGTCACCTTGAAATTTGACCTTGAATATCTCAAAACATGTCATCACCAAAAATCGTGAAAAAATACATTTGGTCCCTCATACCATACTCTAAAACATATTAAAAATCATTCTGGGTTTGCAATGGGATCAGAAGATACAAAATAATATGTTTAACTATGTGACTGATAAAAGCCCTATTATATGAACTATGACGAGTCAAATGTCCCTTAACACCCCCTACAAAATGTAACGGAGTTATCCTGGGTATAATTTGTCATGAAATAAATAGGTTAGGCACAGGGAGATCCCTAGCCGTGTGGATCAAGCGCAGGTCCGTCATATTGTTGACCGCCATATTGAATTCAACGCAAAACTTTCAAAGGAAAGGGGGTGATGTGATATATCAAATCAGGCTAGAATTTCACGAGAAATGAAGTGACGAAGGTTTATCCAACATATATTTAACCAGCAAAAAGTTATTACTGCATGCTTGTAACCATTTTCTCTTTTTCGAGGTGTTAAAAACAAAGCATTGGAATGCTCCTAACGTGTTAGGAACTCATCGAGAATACCCTGACATCTCGGGAGAGAAAGAAGTATACGCACCATTGCATATGATTTTAATCAGCGACATTCACCAAATAGTTGAATAGTTAAGAATATTGGAAAAAAGTATCTCAAACAATTACGTGACACTTCCTTTGGAATGAAAAATTCTTCAGTGACGAGGCTAGTTTTTATGTTCACGGTGAAGTTAATAAAAATAATATGCAATACCTGTGATTTGCCCAGCCGAATGGTTGTTGCTGGTAAGCTAATGATGTGGTATAGTGTATGGAGAACTGGAATGGTTGGTCCATATTCAACAACGGAACCTTAAATGGTGAGGGCTTCTTGGATTTGTTAAGTGAACAGGTTTTTCATCCTTGCTTACGGGATATGGCAATTTTCCAGAGTTTTGAAACAGGACAGGGTGTGACCACACTATGTGGACATTGTGGCATTTTCTTCATGGTAAAGTTCTAGGTAGATTGATGGGCAGACAGGAATCTACGTATTAAAAGACCTGCACATTCCCCAGATCTAACATCTTAGGAGGACTTTTACCTTCAGAAACATTTGAAGAGAATGGTGCATGCACTAAAAGTCCGTGATATTGACCATCTGAGAGAAGGAATAGTTGCTGCTTGCGATGTTGTTGCACATGCTACATTGCCAAATGTTCTATGTGAGTGTGAGAGACGTCAACGAGTGTGCTCACAGGAACATTGACAACATTATAATGTTCATAGCTATATCGTAAGTGAAAGATATGCGTATAACTTTTTGCTGGCTAAAGATACGTTGGAAAAACCTTCGTCACTTCATTTCTCGTGAAATTCTAGCCTGATTTGATATATCACATCACCCCCTTTCCTTTGAAAGTTTTGCGTTGAATTCAATATGGCGGTCAACAATATGACGGACCTGCGCTTGATCCACACGGCTAGGGATCTCCCTGTGCCTAACCTATTTATTTCATGACAAATTATACTCAGGATAACTCCTTTACATTTTGTAGGGGGTGTTAAGGGACATTTGACTCGTCATAGTTCATATAACAGGGCTTTTTATCAGTCACATAGTTACACATATTATTTTGTATCTTCTCATCCCATTGCAGTCCCAGAATGATTTTTTAATATGTTTTAGAGTATGGTATGAGGGACCAAATATATTTTTTCACGATTTTTGGTGATGACATGTTTTGAGATATTCAAGGTCAAATTTCAAGGTCACGTGACAAAATTATATTTCTATCCAAATGTAGGCTTGTTATATATCACTGGAAAGCTTGTTCAATTTAACAATTACAAGACGCACGAAACTAAAAATGTTCATAGTTACTAAGTTATATTCATAGTTTCAACTCCCCAAATGTCATGAAAATCGGAGTTGTGGGCTGTGTTGATTTCATATGGAATGACTCATATACGTTGTAAAGTAATGAAAGGAAATTCTCACCTACTGCTTTTGCAGCCTCCTCTTGGTACATGCTGTTGTCTTCCACCCCATTAGCTTGAAAAGACAGCAAGTGGCCTGTGGTATCTAATTTGGTGGTTCAACCTACTTTCACCAGGCAGTCTGTGTTTGGTGGCGTAACTCCACTTCCCAAAGTTTGTTAAGACATTTTCTAGAAAAATAAAAATGTGTCTTTGTAACAACTTTACCTATAATAACACTGAAGAAATTGGAAAAATGTATAATATTCTGCTTCTGCGGCATGCACATGTTATTCACGTGATTTCGAAATTGTGAAACAAATGTGGTTTTAATTTACTGCTTTTCGTAACTACTTACTTGCATAGTAATATTATCTCAGCTTAATCTTCCTTAAAGAATTATGCATAAGGATTGACACCATTAAGACATTTTCTGCCCTTGTACAAATTTATTTCGCTTTCTTTACAAAGTTGACCTTAAAATGAAAAGTGAGTATACATTTCAGGTGAAAGTTTTAAAAAACACGACCGTTTATAATGAATTTATCTCGCGAGGTCTTTGAAGTTCACATTAGAGAAAAGAGCTTTGAAGGTATTATAGACATCAACCATTTCACATTTTTTTTTTTAGAGTTATAGAAAATATTTTGTATTGCGTACAGTACAGTGAGATGCACAAGGATTGCACGGCAAATGGTCCATGACAATTTTCATTAATTGTTCTCATTCATCTTATGCATCTTTAAGAAATCGATTTTGAAATATGTTGATGCAGAGGCTGTAAGCATCTTGTTTGGTGTTTTGATTAAATTCTTAAATTTGCTTGGAAATGCTTATGCATTCCACTGTACAATAAATCACATTTCGATTTAGAAGAAATACCACAGGCTTCGATTACTTTAATGCCAACCCGTGGTCTTTTTGTTGCTGTGTTAATCCTTATTTTGAGAACAAACTTAAGTTTCAAGCCAGGAACAGTACAGGATATTCTTATATCCACGAATGGTCAACAATTGTATGTGCAGTCTTGAATAGTGATTGTCTTGTATGATTTTTATGTTTTAGTACACACATCTATCATTAATATTTTTCTACTCATAAGAAGTGACACGATGACATTGGAATTGAAAATTCTTGAGCTTTGAATGACCGAAAAATATAATTTATATTTATATATTTGTACTACTTACCTTTTTGTTTTTCTGATTGAACTTTGACTTTTACATAAAGTAGCGTGGAAGTCAAATGTCTTATTCCTTTTCATGTAACATGGCTTTCATTGGAGTAGGCATTTTTTTTTAAGATTGGTTCTATGGGAGCAGCTAACAATCAGATAAGCATTATTGAGTTAGCATATTGTTGCCAGCAGCAGCGCCATTTCATTCAGATAGGGACTGGATTTCTTGTTTCTCCTGTTTTCCATATCTAAATTAATTTAAACGTTTCTTGCTATTAAGATGATGATAGCGATGCTTGTTTTATTGGTCATGTAAATGTGTTTACCATAGCCACCAAACGTGGTTTAAAGAGCATATTTGTATTTAGGATGTTCTTAACGTTTTAACGCAACTTTTGCCTACTTCTTTTGAAAATAAGTTACGATGAAGCGAAGGAAGATAACAAAAATGGCAAAGAAGTGGCAAATTTTGCTTAAAATTTACTTTAAGCTGAAGTAGGCTAATCGGAGAAGGACCTACAGTTTACAGTAGAATCCGAAACATTATGCAATGTGCCAACATTGATAACCCTTGATTTGAAGGTTACAATTTAAGTCGCTACATTATCGCCAAATCAAAATAAAGGGATTTACCAGGAATGTATCGTGAAGCAAGGCACTTGAGTGAAAGATTGGTTTTTCGTGTGGCTGCTCCGTGAGAGGAGTTTGTGCTGATGAATAAGTAGACAAAAGGCCATGCTGGTGCCTTGAGTAAACCAATGTGGTCAAATTTGAAATTGTCTCCGGTATTCCTCTATAAGATGTAAGAAAAATTTTATTTTCCAATTTGTTAATTGAAAAAATTTTAATGAGTGCATGATTAGTGGTTTAAATGTGGTTAGTGGTTTTTCTTATACATCTTGTAAAACGATTTTTAAGATTGATGAAGTTAGGTTATTTTACGTCGCTTTTGTGCCCCTGTTGGCTAATCGAGACAATGGGAATGAATGTTAGTACGACGAGATGGATGAAGGAGTGCTAGAGGCTCGTTAATTTGCAAAAAGCAGTCCAGGGTGTACTACATGGAGGAAAGGTTGATATTTTGGTGTCTTTGTAAGTTCTGTATAGGTCATTCCTTACACCCCAGGGGCATTCCAAGGTTACGTGTGTGTCATTTTACAAACAAAATTTAAGATTCTAGATATGAGATTGGATTAAAATATGAACTGATTTCAGTGAGTTATGATTGAAATACATTGTGATGTCTCCTAACAAATGAAAAGAGTAGCATGTTGGCATAGACTGAATGCATTAAAAGCATTAACAAGAGAGTGTTACGTGTGTGACGCTTTAAAAATGTAGCAAATTCTTACTTCATTTGTCTGCGAAGCATATAGGCTGCGGATGCTAGTAACCTTTATTGGAGAAATGGGTCCCGAAAATTTTGAGTGCTGAGAACAAACGTCAGAGACACTTCTTGTCTGCAGCAAACTTGACCCTCCTTCAGGCTGATCCTAAGACATTTCTCCAACGTTTTGTAACCATGGACGAAGCATGGGTCCACCACTTTCAGCCAGAGTCCAAAGTGCATTCAAAACAGTGGAAACACCCCCCCCCCACCCCCAAAAAGTTCAAGTCAGTGAAATCAGCTCGCAAGGTGATGGTGTCTGTTTTTTGGGATGCGAGGGGTGTCATCCTGGCTGAGTATCTAAAAAAAGGTGAAACTGTGAACGGTGCATATTATGCTGCTCAACTGAAACGTTTGAGGGAGGCCATCAAGGTGAAACGTCGTGGAATGTTGAAGAAGCGCGTCCTTTTCCACCAAGACAATGCACCCGCGCATACGTCCACCATTGCAATGTCCGCCATCGAGTCCTGCGGCTTCGAACTGCTTCGACACCCTACCTTTTCGCCAGAACTGGCTCCCTCAGACTTTCATCTGTTCCCTAAACTCAAACAACACCTCGGTGGAATCCATTTTCCATCAGATGATGACATCATGGCTGCGGTGGAGGACTTTTTTGCAGTGCAGGATGAAACGTTCTACAAGGAAGGTATCATGGGCCTACAGCACCGGTGGTAAAAGTGTGTGGCGCTGAAAGGGGACTGTGTTGAAAAATAGCCATGAACGATTGAGCCCCTGGCAACCCTTCATGGGTAGGCCGTGAACTTTTCAGTCACCCCTCGTACACTATAATACAATTAAAGATAATAATTTCCATATTAACTAATTTTGTTATTCACATGGATTAGGACCACTTTTCGTAAAATGCAGCCCCAGGATTTTTTTTAAAAAAAAATGTGATAGTGTAAAAGATAATACGATACTACAGTATAATTAATATTATACAGGGTGGAGCATTTTCGATTACCCAGTTTGAAAATAATATACTCAGCCCTAGAGGCAATGAAACTCCAAAAATGTGATATCTTCCTTTTCATTACACTTGTCCATTTACATACATGTCACGTCGAACTTTACTACTGCTCTTTGTGTGCATTTGCTACAGTTATTTGTGAAACACTATATCTGCCAAATGAAAACATTTCGGACATTTTTGAAAATGGAGAGTTGGCCACACTGCGTGGACGGACGACGACGAAAACAGGTTTCTGGCATTGACTATCAGTAGCCATGGAGCGCTGGCCCATTCAATGGTCGGCCAGATCCCCCGACCTAACTGTCCCAGACTTCTTCCTTTGGGGACACTTGCAGGATAAGGTGTTTGCAATCAGAATGAGAAGTGTGGAATAGCTGAAGGAACGCATCAGGGAGGAAATTGAGCGCATAACCTCGGATGTCCTTCACCGTGTCATGCAAAGTGTCCCTAATCTTATTGTGCAGTGCACTGCTAAACAAGGTGATAGTGTTTCACAAATAACTGTAGCAAATGCACACAAAGCGCAGTAATAAAGTCTACGTGGCATGTATGTAAATTGACAAGTGTAGTGAAAAGAATGATACAACATTTTTGAAGTTTCATTGTCTCTAGGGCTGAGTATATTATTTTCAAACTGGGCAATCGAAAATGTTCCACTCTGTACATATATAATATCATATTATTAATATAATTGTATTTTACCTCTTTATGGAGTCAATAGCATCTTGTAAAGGATATATGGCGCATACAGTTACTAGGAGGCGAAAATTAAAGAAGTTGAAAAAAACTACAGGTGAAACGAGAAGGAAGCTCCCTAGGGAAAAACCAGCAAGCTGTAAAAACATATGGTGCGTCTCACTTTGGTGTAAGAATGGCAGTAAAACTCAGGACCACGGACGCGAAAATTTAGTAATTATTTCCAACTGAATATGATTTGTAAGCGGACTTTATTGTTCAATTACTCCTGGTCCACCCCTGATAATCTCCTTCCTAGTCCACCTCAGGAACTGTGTTCACTATTCCCCCAGGGAGTTTGGTCTCCTATTCCACCCAGGATCCGATTTGTTAAGAAATCTACTACTGTATTATCACATTTTCTGGGTATATAGACCTGTATATGTACTCTCCAACCCCCTTTGATTATAAAATTATTGCATCATAATAAAGTTGCATTAATCGAAATTATTTTGTCACGTTCAGTGAACGTTACAAATTTTAAAAGTTTAGATATTATACATTTTTTTCTTTTAGATTATCTTACAGGAAATACATTTAATTTGTAAATGTGCAGCCATTAGTGGATTACATTCAGGTTAGTTGTTTCAACACAGTTGATCACTGATTCGCAGAACACATGAAAACTACCAAATAACAATACTTAATATACCTATACTTTCGAATGGTTAAATGTTATGCTTGTTACAGAGGCGTAAGAACTTGTTGAATGATAAATTCTACTTCATTTTCCTTCTCACCTATCAACAATTTTTTACACATTATTTACATCTCTTCTGCAGCTTTCTATCGTAGTTTTGCTTTCACTAAATCGACAATTATCCTGCTGCAATTATATTCCTTTACCTAGTCTTCTATCTCTTTCCAAACCGTCTTCTTTCCATATTTGTTCACCTTTTCAGCAATGAAATATATGGTTTCTAACAATATCATTCACAAATGCTTACTGCATCTGAAAAAATTGATTTTTCATATGAACAAATTGTCTTGGATATCCTGATAATTAACTTCAACAATCGGCAAATTATGTAAGAGTACAACAATAGACTACTTAATGGCCCCTTTAACTGGGTGTGACGGTTATGTCCTATAAATTTTGCAATTTCTTCTGCTATTGACAAGCTAGTAGCAACTCTTGAGGTAGTTCACATTTCCGCCACGAGATGTCAGTGTTCAGAATCTCTAGAATATTTATCTTGCCATAATCACCTCGAGATGGAATCACTGCTTGTGCACATTGCTAGCTGTGTTTTGCCCATTCAGGAGCCGTGTGAGCGTTTGTTTTACTAAATTAGGTTATTTTACGTAGGTTGCTTTTCCGCCAGTTTTGGCTAATCGCACCGATGAAGATGAATGACGATAAATTGATGAATGAGAGAACACTAAAAAGGAACAACCATGCACAGGCCGGGGTTCGAACCTGTGACTCCTTGTTTCTTGTATTTTGAAGTATTGCGTTTTTCCACGATGGTTCGAAGCAGCGAAAGGAGTCATCTGTCTTCTTTCAGTACAGAGGGCGCACATTTAGAGAGTAATGAGGAATTGAAATTTTTAAAATTACCCACTAAGTTCGGCAGAAATAAATGGTAACAGTTTCATAGATCGGAGACAAATAAAATCGAATATTTTGGGTTTCGCATGGTTCGTACTTACCAATTGTGTATTGCGGAAAATAGTTCAAGGTGCCATTATGCTTTTTACACGAAAAGAAACTCAATTTTTCACATTCTGAGTGCATTTTTTTATTCCTTTCTTCGCTTCCGTAACACACATTATGGCGGGCACATCTTGACTCACGTTGTGGGTATGCAGTGTTTCAACCTTCTTCACCGAATAATACCTACGGTTGTGTTCGTCACCGGTGGAAATTATACATTATACACGGATAGCTGACGGATAGCCCCACGAACCATGCACGGATAGCCCCACGAACCATTTCCGATAAGGTTAGGTTAGGTTTGGTTACGTTAGGCAAGCATAGTAAAAAGGGGGGGTTGAAACACTGACAGGGGCTTACGTCATCAAACGTTCGCAGCATTCGGTTGTCGTAGGGCAAGCAAATGAAAGCAATGGCAATTTTGCGTCGGTGAGATATTTCTCTTCAAAAATACATGATTTCCTGGTCAAATATATTCCACGATGAAAGAAAATGCCTCGACGAACGTTGTAAACCTTGGAAAAACTCATTTTCGTAAGTAGTTTCTTGTGTAAAATTGAAGAAATGTGTCTCCGATGCATGAAACTGTTACCGAAATAAATTGCACAAGAAATGCTAAATATTTTAGTTTATTTATTTTTAGTACTTAGTAAGTCTTTCGGCGGGTCCGGTCCCCCTGGACCCCTCCCCTTAACACGTTGTTACCCTGCCCCTGTGTCAGGGCAACAGTGTTTTTTTTCTTATTGAAATATTTATTAATATGTTAATTAATTAGGTAATTACGTGTATAAACATATATATGTGTTATTAGTGTAAATCAATTTATTATGCATTTTTAGGTTCGTATTATTCCATGTATAAATACCATGTAGCTCTCTGTTCTTGTTTCGTGTTTCGAACGTTCAAGGGAAAGGCGGGCAGTTTAGCTGTTAAAGATTAAAAATTTTGAAAGAAGGGCGGTTGGCAACAGACGCCAACCAAACATATATAAACTCCCAGATCTCGAGGGGGACGTCGGCTGTTGGAACTGAGACTTGGAAGAGAGAGGCTGTTTTTGCTTCGGTTAGCTAGGACCGGAGGACAGGTCTCCCGAAACGGATGCTGTAAGAGATTGGATTGCCGGGCAAGCTAGTGCCTTGGTATCCAGTTTACAGGTAATAAGGTAGTTTGTACTGGATGTTAATTTGAAGTAATTACGGTGCGCCGGGCAGCCTAGTGCCTTGTCACCGTAGAGGTTGAGAAATGTACACGTCGGGCGGCCTAGCGCCTGTTAAGACGTTTCTTGGAGTAACGCGAGTCTACCTTGTGACAAGCGTACTTCAGATGCAATTCATAAAATGTAAAGCATCCAGGTACAAACAATAGAGATTCCAACATCAAAAATTAGAGTTTTGGCCCGATAAATAATTAGAGAAATGAACGTTCGGATACGACATGTATATACTTTAAATTTTAAGTTAATTAAACTATAGAAATTATCCAAAATTTCCGTCTTTAATTTCACAAAAGCTGGACAACGTAATTTATTCCCCTGATCATAAAGGTTTCGCAAAAGTTATCCGTTGTCTCTTGTAGTTAATTATATAATTATGTTGACTTGTAGCAACCCACGTGCATTGTCGTACAAAGAAAGATACCCCTAGACAAATCTGAGCCGAGTACGAAGTGCACCGAACCTAGAGTGCGGAGGTAAAGTGTGGGGAACAGACGAGTAACAACGTCCTTGAAAATATTCTTACTGGAGACATTTGGATCTTTTGGAACAAGTTTCCACCTGAAATTCATGCATGTTTCTGAATTGTGACGTTCAAAAACTGTTGAAAATACATCTATTGAGTTCCCAAATTAAGTAGCAGATGCATAGAATGAAAGAAGAAAATCAGGCATAAAAAATGATATGTAATATTTAAGGTGAATTATTGTTAATGTGTAGCGTTTTGGACCATGTTTAAGAGTAACGTTATGTATTTGTTTGTACGCATATGCGTGTGTGACAGAAACTGTACTGCCATTTTGTTTTTGTGTGAAAGGGTGAGCACGTGTCTGTGGGTGCGTTTATATGCTTTGAATTTGAATTTGATTTTAAAATTGTGGGAGCGTCAGCACTTAGGCTATTTTGCTCCCGTCACATTATACGGGGGCCAGCCCCTTATTACAAATAACAACTCTAACGTTGCATAACTAAAAATCGTAAAATATTCTGACTTCTGTTAAAAGCTGAGGCTGTAAATGGGCACTCAGCACACACAAGGACAAAAAACAGGACAACGCACACAAAATTATACTGGCCATAGTGCCAGTCGCCAGAGCCTCGTTAGCCTCTAGTCCAGGGTGCACTACGTGGAAGTGAGGTTGACATTTGGGTGTACTACGTGGAAGATCACCCCTTACACCCCGCGTTTATATGCTGTTTCATATTTTTGTATTATCTATATTTTTTCTTTTCTATATTATTACTAAGCAGATGTAAGATACACTCTCTTTCGGGAATCAAGGACGCGCCTAGCGGTAGAGAAGGGGAAAAGCGAGTGGGCGGATCAAATCAGCTGGTAGCTGCTGCCGCGTTTCCCCTCCATGCACTCACTTCCCCTCTCACGCGTTCATTGGTGGAGCCCTCTCGAGTAAATACTTGCGCAGAGGACTTGTTTTCGTTCGTTTGCTCCACAGATTCCCGGAACAGTGTATAATATCGAAGTAGATAGTTAAGTGAAATATTATAGCCTTAATTTTCCCATGTATACATAGCCGAAATAAATTAATGTATTTGTTCTCGTTTGTTGCAGCATGTTGGGTGGTGTGGCGGGTAGGCATATGAGCACTCGTCGTAGGGGCAGCTCGCCTGGTGTGGGGCTGATGAGGGGTCCGGACGAGTGGCGTGCCCCGAGTCCGTCCCCCCGCCGGTCCAGCCTGCTTCCAGAGCCGACCCCTATCGAGGCTACGCCGACCCACCGACACGTCCGATTGTCAGTGCCGGAGCTGCCTTCCCCTGGGTTCCAACCCCGACTGAAGCGACGCCGGGCGGTCACCACTTCGGACCACAAATCGTGTGCCTTGGTTCAGACGAGAATGAAGCTGGGCGACATCATGTAAGTACCATTTTCTTGTTAATTATTTATATATTTTTTTTATATACGAGGGTTGTCCGAAAACTGAGGTGAAATTTGACATTGGTCGCGATCATTGACACAAATGCGCGTGCGCTGACTGGACGAGTCCATAGGCAAAATAGGTGTGACGGCTATGCGTAGAACACAGACGAGAAGGATCAGATGTACGAGCAGATGCACATATGTCGTTATTGCGGGACAGGGGTGACGCTTTCTATCTAGTCGAAAATAAGTATTAAGTAAGATATTAATGTATTATACTGTGCAACATGTCCTCAAATAACTCAAAAGCTAGCGGCATGTATGACCAGTAATGACGTGAAAATACAGTTATTTTTCGAATGCCTCGTGGTGGAAGTAGTACTGATGACAATTTCGAAATAGTATATAATTTAAGAATTTAAAGTACTTTTTTTACAATTTTAAATTTTCAAGACTAGTTCAGATGGAACGAAATAGCATTTCTGAATCCATTGAATATTAGTAGGTTACTAACGAATATAATAATATACAGATATAATTTGTATACTTATATATAACATATCCTGGCCATGAAAAACCAACATCAACGACTGTGGGTTCGTCGTGCTAACCACACGTCACACCGTAACTGGTTTTATTATCACCCACCTCTGTTTAGGCATGCGGGAGTGAGGCTAGCGGTCGATAGGTAGGCTTTGATCCTCAAGGGCTGTTGCCACGGGTTAATATTATTAGATAACAAATATTGCTATTTTGAAGCATTATATTATTTACTCGACGTTATGTGACTGACTTATGATTCCTATGTAACAGCACGGTTTAATACGTTCCTGACAAAAATATTGACATGACTCAAAACATATCAGTTTTCATTTATAATCATTCTCATCAGAAAGAACTCGACATGAAGGGTCTCGTTATATTGTTCACAGACCTAATATATTTTGTGTGTTCTTCGCACTTGTATAAATATGTATTTACCATTTATAAACATGTGCGATCTATGTTCCCACCCTCGGTGTGCGCAGAAGCTTTGCACATCCTTATTTTTATGAAGAAGCTCGGAGCATAAGGTGTCAGTCACAATCAGATATGTATTTTGTTTTTCAGGCTAATAATCATAATCTAGAAATCTACTATTTTGCAAGTGATGTAGTTGTTTCATTAGCCTTTATATAATTGAACATGTACCACTATTATATCCCTAAATGGTCAGACACTCTATTGATATAGCTAAAACTAACTCTAACTAACATGCAGGCATTTCTAAATTCAGTGTGTTGTTATCCATCAACATACTCGTGCCATCTGTTGCTCTTCCAAGCAAGCTCAAACCAGTCTTATTCACGTTAATTTATTTCATATTGATCTCAATTGACCTTCCATCTTGGCCTTCACCTTCCCATGGGACTTTTACCATGAGGTTTTCATTTCCGTGCCGAAACTTTCTTGATATAATTCTTGTAAAACGGATGTCGCATATGCAATTTATTATTGCCTAACTTTCCACACTTACATGTGTCTTCATCCGTTTAGATACGTCGCCTCGCTAATCGAGCTCGTTCAGTTGTATAGGCCCAGGTTCGAGTCCTGGTTCGTGTGACAATAAACGTAGACACACGAAACTACATTTTAACATGGGGATAATGACTATGTTCACTTAAGTTTCAATTTCACTACATCTTTCACTTCATGATCCGTATTGAGGGCCCACTACTAGACTTCGAGTTTTTACCGCTCGTTTTGCCTGTCCTAGCGGTACGCTATCTAGCGTCGTCCGTGCGAACTATTTGGCCCTCTACCGAAACCCTCTCGCTATAGCACTATAGTTGGTACCTACTACTTATGTAACACAAGCTACTGAAGAAGAAATAATACTATTACCAAATATTCACAGTAGTAGTCATAGAAGAGAATTGAATGAAAATATTGACACTTTTGAGGGACGTATTTCAAAGGACCAATCACGGCGCATATTGATTCCATCGTTCGAAATGTGTGTCACTGAGCCAGTTGGCGAAGGTAGAGTTGGGGGGAGAGATTTTTTCGTGTGCGAGAAGAGGGGAAGGGGGGCACGGAGCGGAGATCTCGCCCCAGCGATCAAACAAGCAACAGGTTCCCCCTCGGAGGATCCTCTGATGAACATGCCTCTCTCGATCGAGGCTGACCTGCGTACGAGCCTCCTCTCCTAGTGGCGGCATTGTTTCCAGATGATCAACAGGTTCCTGTCGCCAGTGACAATCGGAAGTTGACACCGTCAACAATCAGCCTGTTCCAAGTGTCTCCCCTCAGCACAATGGTGCGACGACAATGCGGGTCTTTACTTCTTGAGGTTGAACGTGTGGCATTGTCGAGCGATGCTTTAGGGGTGGATTGGAGCTTTGTTCTGTGAGCTCCCCGAGTAAAATGTGTTGCCCTTCTGACCAGGAATCTTTACTTGCGTGATCAACTTCTTCTTCTTTAGCAATGCCCTTAGGCCCGACGCCCAGCCTTCGCAGGAATGCCCGCTATAAGCAGCAGAAGAGGTAAGTGCAAAGGTGCCATGGTCAGCACCACGAGACAATGTCCTTACCCAGGGTCGACATAGAAGTCAAGCCTCCCATCTTTATCTTCGCGTTGTGTTTCAATCCTGTCCTCTGCTTCCCATCACCACTAACTGTTCA
The DNA here is from genome assembly GCF_977018435.1 of Lepisma saccharinum. Lineage (NCBI taxonomy): Eukaryota > Metazoa > Arthropoda > Insecta > Zygentoma > Lepismatidae > Lepisma > Lepisma saccharinum. The sequence goes on along the minus strand of NC_139251.1, from coordinate 36,187,648 downwards.
TTGCTCCTGAAAGCCTGAGGAGTGAAAATTCTTGAATACGTCAAAAAGGTGTATCTTATTAACACCCTCCAGTACCCAATTCTCCTACTGTGATCCTAGTGTCTTCTTCCAATTTTTCGTCTCGTCTTTACTATTTTTTTATTTTTGTACTAGCCCATTTTTTTAGTAGCCTAATCTTGATTATTGTAATAGATCGATCTTTTTCATTTTTGTACTAGTCCAATTTCTTGATTCTTCCAGTCACTGTGACTGAAATTAAATTATATGTATGAAATATGTAATTTTAGGTTGAAATTCATTTTCCAGGAGGAGGGGGTCGTTGCCACCTTGTTCCTCCTTCCATCCCAGGTGTTTGAAACTATGCACTTGTTCAGTTCTATCGGGTTGAATTGTCCTTGATCTCTTCCAATGGCCATGGTGAAGGACTTCTCAAATTTGAAGCTGTAAAGGGTATCTATCCACTGAGAGTTTGTCGGATAAATCTCTAAATTTGAAGAAATTTTATTCGGAACGTTTTTTTCAGTATGTACAACCGTATTACAATGGCTTTCCACTATTTTCCAGATTTCTTTACATGTTTTTAAAATTCGTAACAAAGGTCTGAAAAAGAAACTGATTCCCTGATAGCGTATTGGTAACGCGCTGTCGCTTAGTAATCAGTGGGTCGCTAGTTTAATCCCCCGGTGGAGGCACATTACACAGTGATTCAAATTCTACTGTAAATCCGGTCCCGATTAGCCTAACTGAGCATAAAGTGAACTTATAACACAGTTCTGCGCCAAGATAGAATGGATAAACTGTAAATATTTTTTTCGATTCCTAATGTTTTCTCTGTATGAATTTATTACAAGAGTCAAATATGAACCTTAATAGTCCAATACAAATTGTAGGACAGACTGTATACAGCTCAAATTTATATAAGGTAACAACAGTTATCTACAAAACGACCTAAAGGTTACAACACTAATCAAATGAGATTCGAAACGCCATTTCTGTTACTTTAAAGATGTCGCCTCCTCGACACACTTGCAACAGTGAAGAGGAGTGCTTTCTTGCTCTCTGTCAGCCTAAAACATAGAGAAATTTCTCGGCAAATGAAAATTCAATATATCTGTGCATGCTTACCACACCTCAAGTTTACTAATGGAGGAGAAAGTTCGACAATGGCCTCAGTTCGCAGGCAAATGGGTGGAAAGGCCTTCGCAGTGGCTCATAAGTGACTGCACGTGGACCCCAAAGACTTACTCCTCTTTAGGTATATAGGCACTAACGCAAAGTTAAAAATATATGTGGATCAGAAATAGGTTTGTGCTAGAATGCTGACTTGTGGAACCGTACACACAGAAATATACTAGATAAGAAACATAAACAAATGAAGGTTTTCAATTAACTCTCCCTTATACAAGGGCATGAAATGTTTATAATAATTCCTTCACCTACTCCAAAACTATAATAATATTTAAGAGGCTCGTTCAAAGACTATATTGTCCATACCATAAAAAGTTTCCTACGAAGTCTGAAATGAGAGACTTATGCAGGAAAGCAACACGACTCCGTTCATAGGCGCCGACTTCGGGGGGCAAGGTATTTTTCTGTCCTCCCAATTCACGTAGAAGGACACATTTTTATGTATATTTACATATAAAAAGTATTTCTTTCCTGATCTTGTCCCCCCAAATTTACCTTGCCCCCAAAATTTATCTTAAGTTGGTGCCACTGTCGAGCAACATCTTGAGCGTTGCCTCAGCCTCAGCGGAGCACAGCAAATTTTCAAAACACCACCATTCAACGCGTTTCATCCGTAATCATGCGATAACGTGTTCATTTTTTGCTATTTAATATGTCTTCTTAAAAATATTGCCCTGATACTCTTGTGCTTGCAGGATGCGGCTATATTTTAGCTTTACCACAACCAGGGAACTGTTATGTATGTTATGTACAAAAAAGTCTAAGATATCTAAATATATATTTAGTTATTGTGATCAAAAAATTGGATTAAGTATAGACAATTGTCAAAAATGGCCATTTTCATTAGGCAAGCTGCTCACCTAGCTGAATAAACTATATTAGGCTTACATGGCAATAACTGTATTGCAAAATACAAATACAAAAATGAATTACCAAAATATGCTGAATCGTAAATCTCCCTATTGGTACTAAAGACAGATTTATATTCACTGAAACTGCGTTCAATATCGCATGAAATAATGGGAATATATTTAAAATATGCAATGGATTTTACCGCGAACGTTTGAGTTTGCATTGTCTATTGTTGACAAGAATGTTACAATGACAGATGTATTGTTTATTGCCAAGATCTAAAATTAAGAAGAGTACAAAATGAACAAAATACAGATGAACGGAAAACCTTTGGTATTTAACACAAGAAAATAAAATGTAGTATTAGCATGAGAATTGAATATATGCCGGAAAACGCTTGAAAATATAGATATAATATGTAAGAATAACTAAAATATTTAAAGAAACTGGAAAAGTTTCTGCAAACTACCACCAACAGTGGCGCTAGCGTTCCGCTATTGTAAAAATCGGAAGAATGCAGTTTTTTAATGTTTAAATTATCTTTGATCGTTTATTTTTCACAGCAATTTGAAGAAGTAGTTTCGTGTGAGAAATGGAAATTACTCGTGAACACTTTTGGGCAATGATTTTTTTATGATTTCAAATGTAGTTTAACACCAAAACAATGCATCAAGCAACTTCATTTGGCTTTTGGGGATGAAGCACCATCCAATAGGACTGTGTACAATTGGTTTTCCGAATTCCAGAGTGGTAGCACATTTCTCAGTGATCAATTTTGTGAAGGTCGTCCATCCACGTCTGTTGTTGCCAGTAATGTTGAATGTTGATGCTGTGCGTGAAATGATTGAGAGAGATCGGCATGTGCTATACCGTGAGATTTAGGCATCCTTGAACATTGACATGAAAGCAATACATACGATTTTGCATGGTCATCTGAACGAACGGAAACTTTCAAGCCGTTGGACCCCCCACACAACTTGACCGAAGCTCAAAAACAGGCTCGTGTAAATTGGTGTAAAGAAATGCTAAAAAAATCCAACCGAGGCAAGTCAAATTTGGTGTACTACATCGTTACAGGGGACGAAACTTGGATCTATTCATACGAACCCAAAACTAAACAGCAATCCACTGTTTGGGCGTTTCAAAGTGAGCAGAAACCACCAAAAGTTGTTCGTTCGAGGAGTGCTGCCAAGCAAATGATTGCTTGTTCCTTCGGTTAAACCGGACATGTGGCAACAATAGCTTTGGAAGATCGAAGGACTGTAAATGCTGAGTGGTATACAACAATTTGTTTGCCAGAAGTCATCAATGAATTGCGTAAAACAAACCCAAATCGTCGCATTATTCTTCACCACGACAACGCCAGTTCCCACTCAGCACACCAAACTGTTAATTTTTTGTCAAGTAAAAATGTCGAATTAATGACTGATTGTCCGTACTCACCTGATTTATCACCTAATGACTTCTTTTTGTTTCCACACATGAAAAATAAGATGCGTGGTGAGCAATTTGTGTCGCACCTGTTGACGCATTCCGAACAGCGGTTTCTGAGGTATCAGCTTCAGAGAGAAAAAAATGCTTTCAAAATTGGTTTGAGCGTATGCAAAAGTGTGTCGATCTTAAGGGTGAATACTTTGAAAAATAATAAAGCAATTCCCAGAATTTAACATGTCTTTTTTTTTATATTGATTGCAGAAAAAATTTCCAGCAGCCCTCGTATGTGTTAAAAGCTAATATTATGTGAAAATATGGATAATAGAAACAGTATTTTTGAAACTTACATACCTCTCCTCGTCCTTCGCCGTTTCCTGCCTCTGGCTGGGTCGGCATAGAAGTCAAACCTCTCCATTTTCATCTGGTGTTCCACCACTCCTCTCTTTCCACGGTGTTCCAATTTTGTCCTCTTCTCCTAACACTCTCCGCTATCTGCTCTTTCCACCGACATCTTGGTCTCCCCATTGGTCTTATTGCCACTCCTTGTGCATTGTAAGCTCTTCTTACTGGTAGTCTTTCTGCATCCATCCTCTTCATGTGTCCAAACCATCTCATCTGTGCCTGATCTATTCTGTCCTGAAGCTTCACCACCCTCACTGTCTGTCGGATCTCCTCATTCCTTATTCTATCCCTTGTAGTCTTCCCCAATATACTCCTTAAAAAAATTATCTCCACTGCCTGAATCTTTCTTTTGTCTCTCCCTGTCATTGTCCAAGTCTCTGCTCCATACATAATTATTGGTACATAGTTTGTATTATATATTAACTTCTTGCATTTCATAGGTACATTCCTGTTCCATATTAATCTTCGAACGCTATGATAGAGTCCACCACGAATCTGTCCTCTTCTGTGTACCTCCTCATCTATTCTTCCACTTCCCTCAATTATGCTTCCTAGATATTTGAAGCTCTCCACTACCCTCAACACTTCCGTGTCCATCTTTATTCTTGGTTCATTTCTGGCTCTGTTTCTTGTTGTTATTAGCACCTTGCTCTTTTCTGCAGTGAATTTCATTCCTGCTCTTCTCATTCCCTCACTCCGACTATCATGCTGTCTCTGTACTACTTCTTACCTGTTTCCCCATATTACTAAGTCATCAGCGAACAACAGGGCCTACTTCTCTTCCTCTCCTATCTTCTTCCCCACCTCTTCGTTAATTGCATCCATTGTAATTATAAAGAAGATGCCAAGATTCGCAAAAGATAATACAAATACCATTGATTTTAGTATTAGTATTAACATATAAATCCGTTCTCTGCCCATAACCTTTGAAAATCTTCTTCACCCCCTACCCCGCCTTTTTGTCTCTCGTTAGGACATGAGTCTGAATTATTGAACACATCATTTCAAAGGAGAATGACGTATCAATGACGCAATTGCGGAACGGATCCAACCGGTGGAATGATCTCATCAATATTAAGCTACCTGATGAGTGTCGTGGATGTGATGCGTATGACATCCTAGGATCAACTTTTAGCCCCAAACGTTTATCATCATTTATTGCGCTTACATTTATACTCTTTTTATTGGCTAGGACGCTCCCCCGAGGCTGTTCAAATTTTCCTACTCGTATTGGTATGTAACACGAGCCCTACGCCTACACTACGATGAATAGATGTCGAACTGATCTCGAATGTCCAGATTGCGAATAGATCACGGGTTCGGATTCCACTTTAACGGACCTCTCCAACGGCGTGGTGGTAACGTCGTCGCCTTGTAATCAAGGGGCCCCGGGTTCGATACCCGGTAGAGGCCCATAGTGGTTCGAATCCCACTTTAAAAACTGTAGGTCCAGTCCTGATTTGCCTATCTGTGAATAAAGTGGACTTAAAACAACAAATAAATAAATCAAATCAACCATTCTCTATTGCCCATGTCTCATCTTTTATTGCTTATTTTGTACAGTTAGTGAGTAGTCAGCCCTCATTTTGCCACTTTTTCCTGCCTGGGCCAAAGGGGCGTTATGACCCTCAATGACCCATTTGACACGCCACTGTGCCCATGTCCAATCTTCATGCCTATTTTAGTTGGTGCCTATTTTCCATTGCCTACTTTCTAAATGCATTGCCTATTTTCTCAATATTATGCTAACTTTCTATTTGCATTGGCTATTTTTATGTTTTAATGCCTACTTTCTGCATGTAATGCCTACTTTCTACATGTATTGTATATTTTCTCCATTGTAATGCCTACTTTCTACTTGTATTGCCTAATTTCTCCATTTTAATGCCTACTTTATATATGTATTGCCTATTTTCTCCATTTTAATGCCTACTTTCTACTAGTATTGCCTATTTTCTCCATTCAATGCCTACTTTCTACTTGTATTGCCTATTTTCTCCATTCAATGCCTACTTTCTACATGTATTGCCTATTTTCTCCATTTTAATGCCTACTTTCTACTTGTATTGCACATTTTCTCCGTTCCAGTGCATAGTTTCCCCGCAACCAGTGTACGTAGTGAGAACTCTCGTTGCAAACTGGAGGTAGAGACGTCAGGTGTTTCAAACAACTCCAAAGCGAGCCCCTCCCCCCTCCCTCCTCTGCGGCGAACGTTTGATCTTCCTTTGGAGACTGTTTCACGCAGGGTCTCTCCGAAGTGGTTCATTATCCCGAAATAACCAATTGATATTTCTCACATCTCCGGAAGGTTAGGGACGACGTCATCCACGCCGCCTCGCGCGAGGGATGAAGCGGATGATTGCGCTCGAATCTCTCTCGTCTCTTGTGACGTCATTGTTCTTCGTGGATGGCGAAATTTCTCCCGTTGCCACGTGGTCTTTTTTTAACTCTATGTGTTCCTCATACGGGGCGATATATTGTCTGGACGATATATATCGCGATATTGAAAAATCCTCCAGCCAATATCAACTAGACGATATATCGTCACGATATTTGGCAATATATATCGTGTCGGCGATACATCGTCACGATAGTTGTCGATGTATATCGTGGAGACGATATATCGCCGATATCACGATACGGAAAAAAATCATATCGTATCGTCTGTGACGATACTTTCTTGACGATATATCGCGATTTCAAATTTCCGGTATCGTCCATTCCTAGAACTTAGCCTTCCCTCTCCCCTCCGAAAAAACAACAGTGCTTGGAAGTAAATAATTTACATATACTCGTTTTGAACTCAGAATAGCACTTACATAAGAAAGTAACGAAGTTCCTTTAACTGTTTCTTTATTCTAGATAAGACATGTGTGAATTTGAAACAAGCTGTTAATTATTTCCTCCTGGTAACCAACAAAAAATTTGATTGCTTACAGGCTAATAAACTTCCTATGGTGAAATATGACAAAATAAAATTAAGGCAATCAAAATGAAATCCTTATGCTGGAAAAATTTGCACCTAAAGTTGTAAGTTGAGGGGTTGATAAAACTTCAATAGTATAAATAATAATAATTATTGATTATATATAATATATATAAAGTGTGATTATTATAAAATAATAATTATAAACTAATAAACATAATAAATTTGGAAAACATTTTGCTTATTAATATTATTATTATATAATTTGGGAGACCTTTCTACTCTATCCAACAGCCCGACCCTGTGGCCGAGTGGTTAGCACATCGCGCTGCGACGCCAAGGGTCCCGGGTTCGAATCCCGGTCGGGCTTGGTTGTTTGTGAATGTCCATTCATCAATTTTCATCATTTCATCACTCATCCCCATCTTCGCAAATTAGCCAAGAGGCACAAAACGCGAAGTAAAATAAACTAAATCAATCAATCAATCAATACTCTATCCAACAGATGACTGTACATTAATCACAACTGTTTTTATTATTTTTTTACATTTCATGCTGTTAATGCCCTGAAATGTGTAATAATTTCATTTTGTTCTTAATTTTTACACACCCTTTTCAAGAAGTTTTAGTCGTGTGATTTATGTTGTGTGGCCTCTTATATGTAACTATATTTTTTAAATTTTGAAAACTGTGAAACCATTGATCTTTGGTGTAAACGGTAGAATATGAAAATGTAAAGTGATTCTTGTATTTTACTCATTTTTTCGATTTAACGCAATTTTATTTCGTTATTCTATTCGAAAATAGACTAATTGAATATTATTTCTGTTATTAACAATAAAAATAAGAAGCTTTCTCTTTTTCTTGTAACTTATAATTAAGATGATAAATTTCAAGGGGGAGGAGGTCGACGGTCTGGTTCGACTCCCCCTTCCCGACGCCCATACAAGTGAGTGAAAGAAATTGAGTATGAGCGAGCGAATGTTTTTCCATGTAGAAGTGCTCTAATATCGGCCCTGAAAGCTTCGCGCTTGCAAGTAGTTCGCAAAGCTCCCTAAAGACGGCGCTGGCGTATGGAGCTCTAGAGCGCCACGTTGGTTTATTTCCGAACTACGTTCCTGTGCAACGAGGAATGTAGAATTTATTAGAGATAGGACCGTCACACGATCAAAATAACTCTAGGCTCAAATAAATGAAAACTTTGATATGCTGCTTTAATTGGACATTATGCACTGTCTAGTGATTGTAACCAGGGTCGTTTAAGGTCCAGGAATTTTAAGTAAATTCAATTCCGGTCCAGGAGAGAAAATCGGGAAGCGTAAATGGGTTCTGGATCATAAAGAAGCTTTTTATCTGTAAAGTATTTAAATTAGGTCCAGGAATCTTTTTTCCGGCTGAATTTAGATTCGGTACAGGAACTTTTTTCCGTCTGAATTTAAATACGATCCAGGGACCTTCTTCAAATGGAACAATACTCAACTTGTACCGAATTTAAATTGTGCCAGAAAAAGGTTCCGGTCCGCAAGGATTTTTCTCAGGGGAGGGGGGACGAGTCATAGAAATGTTTATTATTACTGCTATTATTATTATTAAATAATAAACCATGGCTCTAAAGCCCTCTAAAGGGCCTAGGCCTATCTCTCGGCTGCCAGTCTCCCTCCCAGAATCCTACCTAGAGGTGTGGAGATATTCAACCAATAAAGGGGTAACGTGGGGTCAGCACGTCGAACCCTCAGCCGTTGTGGAGATTTCCGAGACCAGGTTACGCTGCTCACTCCCCAAATTCATTGATTGATTTGCTTTATTTTACTTCCCCTTTTGTGCCACGTTTGACTAATTTTCGAAGATTTGGATGAGTGATGATATGATGAAATTGATGAATGAACACTCACAAACATCCATTACCAGGCCGGAATTCGAACCCGGGACCCCTGGCGTCGTACTGCGATGTGCTAACCACTCCACCACGGGGCCGGCGTACTGTAAAATAACTAATAGTAATCGTTACTGTAACTGTAGCTGTACGGCCTCTTAAGTCACAGAAAACAATTTTTTAAAAAATAAAATATCGCTACAATTGCCCCGTTTGAATTACATTAACTCTAGCCGAAAATCTCAGGATGGGGGCAAGTGCCCCCCCCCCTCCCTGTCACCCCGCTGCGGCCGCTCTTGCCTTTCACCTTGAACCTACGACAGATCTGTCATATTAGTACAAATCCGGTGCTCTAACTAACTATTCCACGGCGCTACTGTCATTGTTCTTTCACGAAGAATGGTTGAGTAGTAGTATTTATGATACTATAAACTCAATTTTAAGTGTAGAAAAGGCGAGGCTATTTGATTGAACAATCAGATTTGCTTACACTTAAAACAAAGCCAAGAGAGGCCTATACCCCAATTTTTCAGGTGTGATATGCTCTGATTTTTAAGAAATTCTGAATTTCTAGTGTAGAAAAGGCGAGGGCTCAACAGATAGATTTACCCATACTTAAAACAATGCCAAGAGGGGCCTATACCCCAATTCTTCCAGTGTGATATGCTCTTAATTTTAAGAATTTTGAATTCTAGTGTAGAAAGGGTGAAAGCCTCTCAGGCAGATTTGCTTATACTTAAAATTATGCCAAGTTCCCATATGATCTTATTGCTTATAGTGTGTTTTTCTGTCAAAATCCCAGGAATTGAATTTTAGTGTAGAAATGGTGACCCCCCCCCCTCAGATTGATTCTGCCATGTATATTAATATAAAGCTTATAGTTACTGGGTTCTGAGGCCCAGTGGAGTGTGGTGCATAGCCCCATGGTTTTTATTGCCTTGCAATCAGGAGGCCTCTGGGTTTGAATCCTGATAAAATGTGAAGCCTCTCCTGATGGCAAAATGTTAATATTGTTGCTTTGTAAGCAAAAGGCTCGGGTTTGAGTCCTGATAAAATGTGAAGCCTCTCCTGATGGCAAAATGTTAATATTGTTGTCTTGTAAACAAGGGGCTTTGGGTTCGAGTCCTGATAGATTGAAATATGTGTGGCAAAATAATATCTCCACACGTGAGATTTTGAGAATAATTATTCCTAGTTGATATACAACTCCCAGATCTGAAAACCTGGTAATTAGTGTTTTACAACAATATATTGTATAAAAACTGAATTTCTCAGTTTTCTTATTTTCTCATGTTTTATAACCACCGGCTCAGCCATACAATAGGGGAAAAGCGGGTAAGCATAATTAATTGCCTCCATGCCTTGCCGGCACGCAAGAGATAAAATCTACACGCTAGAAGGGAGCATTAATGATTTTTCTGTACGATCCACTGAAGGGGCCATTAATCTTTCTGTGTGACATGTAAAAATGTAACAAAGATTGAGATAAAGATACACATTTTCTGTGCAACATGTAAAAGTGTAACAAAGATTATTGAGATAAAAATACATATTTTCACACAGTGGCAATGAACTGCACCCCCTTCATGCTAAAAGCAATTCTATTCTAATAATATGAGCCTAGGCAGAGACTTGGAAAATATTATGACAGAAACAAAATCCAATTTTGTCTGTATAAGGGTCTCAGAACCTAGTAAAATGTGGGCATATTCCATATTGAGAAGTGTTAATATTGTTGCATTGTAATCAGGGGCTTTGGGTTCGAGTCCTGATAAAATATGAGATTGAAATATATGTGGCAAAATAATATCTTCATATGTGAGATTTTGAGAATAATTATTGCTAGTTGATAGCCCCCAGATCTGAAACCTGGTAAAAGTGTTATACAACAGCATAAAAAAGCAAAATTATTTTATATTTCGGGATCACCCGAGCCTAGGTTTTGCTGTTGTTTGGGTATAAAAGCACCAGCTCAGCCATTAACTGCTGTTATAATTGTTTTGACATATTGTCCATAGTTCTGTTTTTTCGGACCAGGAAATTGTATATAATAAACAACAACAAAAATGCCAAGTCAAAAATATTGCAATCAGTGTAATAAAAATATATCTAGTTCTCATTGGGCTAGGCATTGCCGTATTTGTGACTCTAAGAAATGCAGAAAAGCTACTAAAATGTGTCCAAGATGCCATAAAATATTAAGCAAGGCATATTACAAATGGCATAAGTGTAATTCTTATGTACAGTCATCAGCATTGCCCCCGCAACCATCTACTTCTGGTCTAAAAAGAAAACACGAAGCACCTGTTAATGCTTCACCTGCAAAGCAGCCATGCTATGCACCCATACATAGCAGTTTTAATGCCCAACTTAGGGATTACCGGTTTGTATCAGAGCCAAGATGTGGTATTGAGAATTTTTTGAATAGTAAAAATTCTAATCTGCAGGCAATTCTTAATGCACAAAATGGCTCTTATAAGCTGTCCCTCAAATTGTTTGTACAATATAAGAAGCCAAATGGCACAAAATTTACACAGCCCCACATAACAGAAACTGTACCGGTATATTCAAATGCAAATTCAGACACAATAATAAGCAGCTTGATAAATCAACTGAATATCAAACACTCTGAATTTGCAGCAAAAGAGTCCGGATGGAGCCTATGCGGTTCATCACACAAGTTATATGTTCATATTTCTGAATTCAGCCCATTACAAGGATCTACATATGTGCCATTACCTACCAATATCAAAAACAAAAGAGCCGTGGTCAATATAAAAAATAATGACCAGAAATGTTTTCTGTGGTGTATTTTAGCTGCTTTGTATCCAGTTTCAAGAAATCCTGAGAGAATAACTTATTACAAACAACATGAACATGATTTTGACGATGCAATGGAGGGTTTAGAATACCCAATGTCAGTTCAGAATATTGATAAATTTGAAAAAAAGGCCAGGCACATCAATGGCAAACAATTATCTATTAATGTTTTTATTTGTTCCACTGGCAATTGCCCGATAGCACCTCTCAGAATCAGTACACTTGATGATGAAGCTGCAATTCCGATTGATCTGCTCTTAATTGAAGGAGATAGCACATATCATTATACTCTGATACACAGTCTTCAAGCTTTAGTGAGAACACAACTAGACAAAACTCATAGAATATTCAAGTTGTGCAGAAGATGTTTAACTGTATTTGATGGTCAAAAAATGGTGAAGGGGGTTCCTGAATGTAATGCAGAAATTGCCAAAAACAAGTTAATTGAGCATCTGAAATACTGTGGCAACCATAAACCTGTTCATATGGTGATGCCCAATCCAAGTGAAAATTGCAAATTCAAAAAATATGAAGCCTTGTTGGAACACCCAGCACATATTGTCTGTGATTTCGAATCGAATCTCAAACCTCTTGCATTCTGCAATCCAGATCCAGAAGAATCTTCAACTACACCATACCAGTTACATGAACCTTCCAGTTTTTGTTATGTAGTTGTACGGGATGGTATTGTTATTAAAGAATATTCATACAAGGGACCAAATGCCATCAAAATATTTGCACATAGAATAGAAAATGAGTGCCGTGACATAGCATATAACATCTTATTAAAATCAAAACCCATGTTGCCTTTAACAGAGGAACAGATTGAAGATTTCAACAATGCAGAAAAATGCCCGGTATGTGATTCTGAATTTTCAGATACAAATATCAAGGTGAAACACCATTCTCATACAGATGGTCGATATAAACAGGCCCTGTGTAATAGCTGTAATATTCAGATCAAGAGACCAAGATTTGTCCCCATATTTTGCCATGGAGCATCCAATTATGATTTCCATCATCTGATCAGGTACGAGGGGTTTGACAAGCAGAATTTAAATATTTTAGCTGAAAATGATGAAAAATATATATCTATTAGCAAGATAATTAAAGTTGATGGTGTTCCTATTCACATAAGATTTCTTGATTCTTACAGATTTTTATCTGCTGGCCTGGCCACACTGGCCTCTCAATTATCTGATGATCAATTCAAAATCACACGTGCATTGTTTCCAAATCAGGACCTGAAATTAATTAGGCGGAAGGGTGTATATCCATATGACTATGTTACAGATTTTTCTAAATTTGATGAGTGTTCCCTGCCACCACAACAAGCATTTTACAGCAAAATCAGAGGATCTGGAATCACTGATGATGATTATCACCATGCTCAGTTGATGTGGAACAATTTAAAATGCAAGACATTTGGTGATTATCATATGGCATATTTAAAACTTGATGTAACCCTCTTAGCTGATGTAATACAGGTATTCAGAAAATCTTCTATGGAAAATTATAAACTGGATCCAATATATTTTTACAGTGCCCCGGGCCTAGCATGGGCTGCAACGTTTTTGAACACTAAAATGCAATTGGATCTGATCCACGATCAAGATAAGTATCTGTTTATGGAGAAATGTATAAGAGGAGGGATGGTGCAATGTTCCCAGAGATATGCCAGAGCAAATAACAAGTATATGCCTGATTATGATCCAGCACGGCCATCAAATTATATAACGTATGTAGATGCAAACAACCTCTATGGTCACGCCATGATGCAAAAACTGCCATATGCAGAGCTTGAATGGGTTGAAAATTTCAATATTGAAGATCTTAAGGACTTTGATGACAGTGAATATGGCCTATTCATAGAGGTTGATCTGACAATTCCTGATGATTCGCACAATAAATTTTCTGATCTGTCCCCAATTCCCGAGGTCCAGTGCTCACCTGGCTCTAAACAGAAGAAGCTCATGATGACACTGGAGCCGAAACAAGGATATGTCATATATTACAAAAACCTCCAGTTCCTGATGAAACATGGTGTTCAAGTAACTAAAGTTGGCAAAGTCTTGAGGTTCAGGCACTCAGAATGGTTGAAACCATATATTGATACAAATACAGAGCTTCGAACATCTGCAAAGAGCCAATTTGATAAGGGCTTGTTTAAATTGATGGTGAATTCAGTGTATGGCAAAACAATTGAAAATGTCAGGAAACATACCGATGTTAAAATAATTACTGACCCCAGCCGGAGCAAAAAATTGGTTGCAAAGCCTAATTTCAATTATAGAAGAATTTATGATGAGCACATGGCACTTTTCAACATGATGAAAACAAAGATTAAGTTTGATAAACCTATTTATGTAGGGGCTGTGATATTGGAATTGTCCAAATTACATATGTTAATATTGTATTATGATGTGCTGAAACCTTTTTATGGTGATCGTGTAAAATTATTGTACATGGACACGGATAGTTTTATTCTTGATATTCAAACAGAAGATGTTTATCAAGATATTGCACAGTCTGAATTGTTTAAATATTTTGATACCAGTGAATTGCCTGGCCATCTGAATATTCAACCCCACAACAAAAAGGTGCCTGGCAAGTTAAAAGATGAGACACTTGGTGATGTTATTGTGAAATTTGCTGGGTTAAGTGCCAAGATGTACACTTTTAAAACATGTAGTGCTGTTGTCAAAAAAGCCAAGGGCATTGGCAGAGTGACTGTTGACAAAGAGCTTAAATTTGAAGATTATGAAAATTGCATCAAATCCCAGAATTCAATCAGAACATCAGAAAATAGAATTCAGAGTGAGGATCACTTGTTGACTTCAAATATTGTAAGAAAAGTGGCCCTGGACCCACATGATGACAAGAGATGCATTTTATCATGTGGCATACATACTTTACCTTGGGGGCATTGTGATTTGAAAAGTGGGAAACAATGCCCAATTACAGAGCATGATTTGAAATAAATAAACATGCCTATGAACTTATTTGGGTTCAAAAAACAGGCTATTATGGAGCTGCCAACACCACAACCCTCTTCTGATATGATATCTAAACTGAGTGGCTTGTTAATTATTCATCTGAACAGCATACTTACAGATAATGATGAAGAAACAGGTAAAACATTGTACATATTTAACAATAATTTAAATCATTACCAATTACCTGTAGGTGGGCAATTGCAATTTATTACAACCCCTGAGGGTGATGTCAAGATTTCAGTAGGGAGAAATATTTACAGAATTAAGCACTCAAACATGGTTTCTGGCACTGTATATACTGTTTCTGCTGGTGACTGCTTATATATTGAGGTCCCTGGATCTTATGACAAGCTTATACCCTTTTTTATAGAATTAAGAATCAGATATTCTATAATAAATAACCACTAAAACAAAATGCCTAATGATATATTTGGCCATACAAGACATGAAGATCACAGTGATGAGATTCTGATGCTTGATGTCAGAGTCAAGAAATTAAGAAGTGATTTACAAGCTTTGCAAACCACACTCAATGCCAGTCTTCAATTAGAAATTACAAATTTGCAATCACAATGCATGGACCCTCTTCTTAAAATTGATTCCGAACTCAAATTATTGCTTCAAAAATATACTGATCTGGCAACATTGGATAATTTTCAAAGTTTAGAAGAAGCTGTAGCAGCTCTTCAAACCAAATTTAAAACCCAGGCTACCAATTCTGAGCAATTGAAACAGCAATTGGAAGAGCAAATAAATAATGTCCAGACACAGCTCCAAACAATTGTCAAAAGCATAAAATCACAAGAAGATTTTGATCTAGTCATTTCCACTCTAAAAGAACAGATTCAGTCACTCCAAATACCTAATCTGGACCCCTTGAACAATGCCATAGCCGAGGTTAAAGAAAAAATTGAGACACTTGAAAATTTTATGAACAACTTGCCATCTTCTGATGCTTTGAATGCAATAACTCGGAGTGTAGCAAATATTAAGCTGCAACTTGAAACATATGAAGATTTTGGAAAAATTCAAAGTACCATAACCCATCTTGAAGGTACAATAGCAGCAGTGCAAAGTGATTTGGCAAATGTACAAGAATCTCGCCTGCCTGGGATTGTAGATACACTTGTCAGTGTCCAGCACCAAATCACAAAGCTTGAAAACCTCAACACTGAATCTGAACTATCTCATTTTCATCACTTGATCGATGATATCCAAACAAAGCTTGAAATTTTACAACAATCAACACCCACTCAGGCAGATATAGCCCTGCTCCAAAATGCTATGCAAAATGTGGCTGATGCATCTGAATTAAACAATGTGAAATTGGCACTTGAATATTTGCAAAATACAGTATCAAATCTTCCCACATCACAGGAACTTAAAAATATTAAGAGGGCAGTGAATAGGATATTGAAATCAGAAGATATCAAGAATATCCAGACAGAGATCAAACAACTCACTCAGACAGTGGCCACTCTACCAACAAATCAACATATTAATGAACTGCATGCCCTGTTTGAGGATATCAGACAACAGGTCCATGATCTTACTGCTCAAAATTCAAAATTGGCAGTTGTTGAAAATTTGCAACAAATTGTAGCTAATATCAAGCAACAGCTAGGGACCATGGAATCCAATCAAGCAAATGCTCTGTCTGTTTTTGCCACCCAGCTTCAAGAGATTGTGCAACAATACAAGAAACTTATTGTGGACATAAAAATCAAGCCAGGCCATGATGATGTTGTTAGGACCATCAATGAGCACCTTGAATCTGTAACAAGCAGATTGCTCACAGCAGAAAAGGAAATAACAGGCATAATCGAGAATCCAAAACATACAGTAATTCTTGAATTGTACAGCATCCCCAACAAAGAATATGATTCTCCATTTACACCAGGTGGCAAAATATATATGCTGTCCCCTGCACAATTTTATTACCAGTTTTTTGTTGGGGGCACATTGAGACCAATCAAGATCAAATATTGGCATCAGCCACAGGCACACCACTACCCTACCTTATCAATAACAAATGCTGACAACAAACCAAAAATCACCAGTGTAGAATTAGAGGATTTTACAGACCCCAATACATTAGAAACAGCCTATACTGAAGATGATGGCTCTCTGGAATTTAAAATACAAATAGGGGACAAATTATATTTAGAAAATCCTGTAGTATCAGCTGCTGAACACCCCATAGTTGCAATATTCTTGTTTTCATACCATGTCTAGACAAATTATCGTTGATGAATTACACAGACAAGCCAGACATCATTTTAAGAGACTCCCAGTAGTCACAAAGGGCATAGATGATTTATGGCAGAGCGACTTGATTGAGTTGTCAAGTGGACAGTTGAAAAACTTAGACAAAATCAACAAGGGCTACAAGTATCTACTCACTGTAATAGATACATTTTCAAAATTTGCCTGGGCTGTGCCACTCAAATCCAAGACTGGAAAATGTGTTACAGAAGCCATCGGGACAATCATCAATCAGAGTGGAAGATCACCGCGCTATTTGCAAACAGATAATGGCAAAGAATTTTATAATTCAGTGTTCCAACAATTTATTAAAAGCCAGGCAATAAAACATTACTCGAGTTACAGTGATCTCAAGGCCTCAATTGTAGAGAGATTCAACAGAACCCTAAAAAATCTTATGTATAAACAATTTACACTCCAAGGTAATTATAAATGGATTAATATTCTTCCAGAACTTCTACATAAATATAACAACTCGGTCCATTCTACAATCAACATGAAACCCTCTGAAGTAACTTCATCTGATGAGCAAAAATTGATCAGGACTGTTTATTATCCTAGATACCAGCCAACAATAAGAAAGGCCAAATACAAGGTGGGTGATCAAGTAAGAATAAGCAAATATAAGCACTTATTCAAGAGAGGCTTTACAAGAAACTGGAGTACCGAATTATTTACAGTGGTTCAAGTTAAACCTGGGACCCTTAATACATATATAATAAAGGATCACCGAGGAGAAATTCTCAAAGGCAGGTTCTATGAACAAGAACTCAGCAAAACTAAACAGCCTGACACATATCTCATAGAAAAAGTCATCCGCAGAAAAGGCAACAAGTTATTTGTCAAATGGCTGGGTCATCCGGAAAACAGCTGGATCGATGCAGACAAAGTGATAATATGAGCACCTGGGATGTTATAAAAAGGCTGCCAGAACCTGAACAGCAGAATAAGAGAAATGGCAAGTTGCTGCCTGAAAATATTAGGTGTCTTATTGTTGGGCCATCAGCTTGTGGTAAAACTACACTAATGGTTGATAATTTTTTATTAGCCCCCAACTGGTTAGACTGGAAAAACAGGCACTTGTATGTCTTCTCTAAGAGCTTGGAACAATTAAAATATCAGCAGCTGATGAAGCTATATGATGGATTGGATATTGCTACTTTTGAACCAGATGTTAAGCCACTTCATGAATGTCTCGATAATTCTGTTGTTGTGTTTGATGATGTTATACTGGATAATCAAAACAAGGTTAGAAATTTCTTTACACAGGGCCGACACAAAAACATTGATTGCTTCTACCTGGCACAGACTTTTTCTAAAATACCGAAGCAACTGATCCGAGACAACAGCAATTTTATATGTGTGTTTCATCAAGATCATACCAACCTCAAACACATACATGATGAATATGTAGGTGGGGACCTGAGCTACAATGATTTTTCCAAGTTTTGCAGCAGGTGCTGGAACCAGGACAGTTATGGGTTTGTCACAATTGATATGACAAGAACACCCAATAGTGGCAAATACAGAAATAAAATCAACGATTTTCTAGACGTTGAAACATATATAAATAACCATGAAACGACCAGTCATTGACGATCTTAAGTTAAGAGATTATCTTGTAAAAAGATTTAAGGGATGGAAATCAGAGAACCGAGGAATTTATGAAAAACACAAGCAAACAGAACAGCCTGTAATTGATGCTATTAATAATTTAGGTAAGAATATCAAAACTGTTACAGAGCAGAATCAAGATTTGATCACGGAGCTTGTACCTGTAGCTGCAAGGAACATATTAGATTATCCATTCACCCCACTTTCCAGTATTCATACACCTAGTCCTGTTGCTCCTCGAAGAATTGAAGCTACTCAGGATCCTATTGAATTGGGTCTTCTTGCTCAAAAATATTTAACTACACCTAAAGACAACAAAGATGAGGTCTTTGGCTTATATGCTGACACAGAGCTTGATGGGAGCATCATTCATAGAATTGGCAATTTCAGAGTAACATTTATGGGGGATGATATAATTGTTTATTCAGAATCTCGTCTCGGAGAAAAAGGTGCTTTTGTTAAGTACCCCGGAACACCTGGATTGTGGGAACTGATGACTAGGAAAAGGCCTGGCAGCTACACAGATCAAGATTATGAACATTACAAGGAAATATTAATAAAATCAGATGCTCTATACCAGAACAATGATCCCACACAAAAAAGAGTCAAGTCTAGCAGTGGGGCAAAATACAACAATTTAATCAAGCCCATATGGTCACAGATCAAGACTGGCAGTGGAATCAAACAATACAACACCCTGCCCAAAGAATTTGTGTGGGTTGATGATGTCAGGAAACTTGTGGATAGGTTATTGGTGATAGCTGGGGAGGAAAATGCTGGCAACCACAATTTTTACAATGAAAAGGTTGGAATTATGGACATGATAAGCACAAAATTGTCTAATTTTATAGTGAATGACCCTAAGGGGATTGGATATCTCATAAAAATTATTAATACTCTACCACCTAAATTTTGGAATGTTTCTGAGGGTCGGGGGTTGGTTAATGACATTATAAACAAGCTGCCATTTGAACTACATATTCCAGGCTATCAGTATTGTGGTCCAGGCACAAAATTGGATCATAGATTAAACAGAGGTGATCCTGGTGTAAATCCCCTAGATGCTGCTTGTAGAGACCATGACATAGCATACAACACACATTCTGATCTTGACAAGAGACATGTTGCAGACAAGAAATTAGAAGAGGCTGCATTTGGTAGATTTGTAAGCAAAGATGCTTCTTTAAGTGAGAGAATAGCAGCATTGGGAACTACCATAGCTATGAGCACCAAACAAAAACTGGGGTGGGGGCTGTGAATATGTATATAATAAACCTACAATGAAGGCCAAGGGTGTTATGTATCAAATACCTTATGCAGGTCTCAAATCTCTTAAAACTATTGACAGTCTCTTGACCAAAAAGCAGCGCAAGAAAAAAAGCTCTTGTATTGCCAAGGGACATGGTATGAAATTGTTGCTTAGTACCCCCCAATTAAAAAAATTACAGCAATCTAGAAAAAAATCACATACAGGGGGTTTCATATTTACTATCCCGGCCATCTTAGCTGCTCTCGGGGCTGTTGGGAGCTTGGCTGGGGGATCAGCCGCCATAGCAAAAACAGTAATAGATGCCAAGAAAAATAGGGCAGAATTAGATGAGCAGAGGCGCCATAACCTGGCCATGGAGAAAAAAGGCAAAGGTGTTAAGAGAGCCATGAATAAGTTTAAAAAAAACAAGAGCCGCTTACAAACCAAGATATTGAAGCTTTAATCAAGCCACTGGGCATCAAAAATTTTAGAGGTGTGTACATGTCTGATTCTTTACCAGAACAACCACTCAACAAAGAGTGTGGCATTGTTAATTTGGATGAGTACAAAAATCAGGGCACTCACTGGATCTGTTATCTTAAATATTTAAACAATGAGGCATTTGTGTTTGATTCATTTGGAGGTATTCCTCCTGAAAATTTAGTAAAATATCTAAAATCAGCTAATCTTTATTACAATAATGCCCGTCTTCAAAACTTCAAAGATGTTAATTGTGGACATTTGTGTTTATCTGTTCTCAGATATATGTCTCAAATAAATAAACCATCAATTGAAAATTTTCAAAAAGCCTTGTGGTATTTAAAACATCATGGGGGTATTCCATCTCACCAGCCAAAATTCAATATTGAAACTCAAATTGCATGATGACATAGTGTATCCCAAAACAATAGCTCTCAGAGCATTTTACGGCATGTACTTGATCCCTAATATTACGCACCACAACAACACAATTGCAGTAGGGGATCAAAAAATTGTCATCACTCCAGGGCAATATAATCTATCCACTCTAAATGCTCAATTACCCAGAGGTGTAGTGTTAAGTCAAAATTCTGTCACTCACAGAGTAGAGATTGTATCTGCTACAGAAACAGTGGATCTGGGTACTATAGGAGAGCTGTTAGGCTTTGAGAACAACACAAAACTTGAAGCGGCCATCAAACACACTGCTATGAATATACCTAAATTCTTAGCCATAGAGACTCTGAATATTCACTGTAATGTAGCCGAGGGTATGATCACCAAATCAAATGGCATAGGTACTCACAAACAAACTGGCATCATTGCAACATTCAAACCTAATTCCGAATTTATGGAGCCGATCATCTACAATCCATCCCCAACATTATATTTTCCTGTGTGTCATAACAGAATAGATAACATTGAGTTGATGGTCACTAATGAGAAAGAAGAATTAGTTGATTTTGCTGGAGCCACAACAACTGCTATCATAGAGATTAATATTTAAATAAAAATACATACAATGGAAAATATTGAGAGTTATGAGCTACAATCATTCCCCCCAAACAGGAGGACATTTGCAAATTTAAATCAACCCAACACAGAAATTGAGGTTGATCTTGATGTAGGGGATGGATTTATACACCCCCACAGAGCAGATCTATACATCAAATTTGATGTTGTAAAGCTCGATGGAACAGATTATCCGGCAAATTCAAATATAAGACTTGTAGACAATTTTGTGCCGCATCTATTCTCTGAAATTGAGATCAGAAAGCATGGTGTTGTTATAAACAGAGTGGATTATCCCGGCATTACCTCCACAGCTTTGGCCACACTAAAATTATCCAAAACCGAGGCATCATACTACAAAATAGGCGGATTTGAGGCTGGTGATAAGATATTATCCAAGAACCACACAGTGCTGTTCCCAATGCGCCTGTTGCCAGGATTCTTCTCGGATTACAAAGATATTATGTGGAAGGGCGGGTTAAGAATCACATTTAGAAGAGCTGCCAATGATAATAATGCTTTGATGAGGTACAGCACATTAAACCCTACAGGGGAAGCTCTGCCTAATACCTTACCTGATGCAGGCAAATGCATTATTCAGACTATGGAGTTAAGAATCCCTGTTGTTGAATATGAGGCCAGTTATGCTCTTAAATACAAAGCTGATATCCTAAAAAATCCACAGATTCCTCTACAATTTTATACATATCAATGCGTACAGAAGCCTGCCGCTGGTACTTATTATGAATTTGATGCTACAAATTCATTCTCTAGTATACAATATGACATGCCTGATTTTGTAGTGGTATTGTTTCAGACTGGAAGACACAACAATCAGGAAAAAAATTCAAGTAAATTTGATAACTGCAACATCAAGAACATATATCTTAAAAATGGCAGAAATGAGGTATTTCCTAGAGAAAATTACAATTTAGACATGTCCAAGGATGATTTCCTCAAATTATATGAAGCTTTTTCGGCTTTCAAGAGGGTCACTACTGGCAGTACTGACATGTATTACACACCAGATGAATTCAAAGCACGGAGACCCATGTTTGTCATCAACGCTTCAAAAAGGAAACAAGTTGTGGTTAATGACAGGACAAACATTAAAATTATCTGTGAATTCCACGAGGCATTACCTGAAGACACCATATGTAGTGTCATTCTCATAGGGGAAAAATCATATGTTTATGATGTAAGAAATGAGAGAGTCACGGAGCAATTCTAGAAGATATTTGTTCTATTATCCTGTTGTACAACACACAAACCTCAACTGTATTATCAGCTAGCAGTGAATATCTTATGTGTGGGCAGTTGTATATATTTCAATCTTATATCAGGACTCGAACCCAAAGCCCCTTGTTTACAAGACAACAATATTAACATTTTGCCATCAGGAGAGGCTTCACATTTTATCAGGACTCAAACCCGAGCCTTTTGCTTACAAAGCAACAATATTAACATTTTGCCATCAGGAGAGGCTTCACATTTTATCAGGATTCAAACCCAGAGGCCTCCTGATTGCAAGGCAATAAAAACCATGGGGCTATGCACCACACTCCACTGGGCCTCAGAACCCAGTAACTATAAGCTTTATATTAATATACATGGCAGAATCAATCTGAGGGGGGGGGGGATCACCATTTCTACACTAAAATTCAATTCCTGGGATTTTGACAGAAAAACACACTATAAGCAATAAGATCATATGGGAACTTGGCATAATTTTAAGTATAAGCAAATCTGTCTGAGAGGCTTTCACCCTTTCTACACTAGAATTCAAAATTCTTAAAATTAAGAGCATATCACACTGGAAGAATTGGGGTATAGGCCCCTCTTGGCATTGTTTTAAGTATGGGTAAATCTATCTGTTGAGCCCTCGCCTTTTCTACACTAGAAATTCAGAATTTCTTAAAAATCAGAGCATATCACACCTGAAAAATTGGGGTATAGGCCTCTCTTGGCTTTGTTTTAAGTGTAAGCAAATCTGATTGTTCAATCAAATAGCCTCGCCTTTTCTACACTTAAAATTGAGTTTATAGTATCATAAATACTACTACTTGGTTGGAATCTCTTAATTTATAGTTTTTTTTTTTTTTTTTTTAGAAAATGCTCTCTTGGAAGATTACTGACTATTTTTAAGAGGTGTTACTTACATTCCCAACTCTCCGAAAATTGTAACAACAGTGGACAGAACAGAGCAGGACAAGAGTAACCATGTGTTTGCATTTTTGAAGTTTCGGCAACAATTGTTTTGTTATTTCATTCCCTGCGACATTTTCCCCTTTCACACTACTGTCGTGCTAACAGGGCATTTAACATTGTATTACATTGTAGAAGTGATATTATACTAGAATTAGGCTAAGTATCTACACCTGATCATTTCTTCGTATTACATATACAGTAAAAACTGCATATCCCGGAACCTCTATAAGAAGGAAACCTGTAAATATGGAAAAGAAAAAGTCCCCAGAACTGACCGATTTTATACCTGAAAATGACCTGCTTAAGGCGGAAACCTCTTTAACGCGGAAACGGAACACCATTTAAAGACCAACGAGATGTTTTTATTCTCAGTACGACGGAAATTTCTTCCTTTATTTTTTTTCGCTCGCAAGAAAACAATGCAATACTGTAAGTGGAACACGCCTCTGTTGCCACTCGCTTACTGGTAACATTGTCGATATGAAAGAATGCGCTACAATACTCATAGCTGTTACGATTCCGTTTCTATCTTTCATCTCTTACCCTCTTTCTCCACCTTTTTTTGTCTATTCCTCCTCTGTTCTTTCGTCATTTTTCTATTTTTCCTGTTATCTCTCTTTGTTTTTCTTTTTCTTCACTTTTATCTCAATCTTTCTTCACCTCTCTTCTTCCATCTTTCAATCTTTCTCTTTCCCTCTTTGCACATCGCGCTACGACGCCAAGGGGTCCCGGGTTCGAAAAGATACACAAGTACAACTGTACCTTCTTACAATACTGTATAAAGTGTACCAACATGTTGTGTAGTTACATAATTGTAATCTCTGCTATTCTTATTGCGACTGTACCGCATTTTTATTCATGTACGTACGTGCATTAGTACTCTACATTATAAGTAATGCGAAATGTAAATCTGTCTTTCCATTATTTCCTGCAGAGCTCTATACTGTATTCAAAGTCAACCCTGTATAAGAAGGAAAACTGTTAAGACGGAAAATTTTGCTCGGAACCATCATGTTCTGGGATAGACAGGCTTTACTGTATTTGCCTTTGAATTTCATCTGCCCTTGTCCTCAGTGGTTTGTTGACTGATAAAACTTCAAGAGATAATTAAAATGATAGTCTGTTGTGAACTAATTGTTGAAATAGTTGACATGATGCTGCGCTCATGTAAAAAATCGATTTAGTAAAAAAAACATATTTGGGCCACAGGTTTCAAATGAGTCCTGTGGTTGGTATGGGATTGTTATTCTTGAGAGTCCCTTCATCAATTTTATCATATAATTCATGTGGAAGAAAAGCGACGCTAGATAACGAAAATACAAATTTATTCAACTGTTGACGTTCACACAATTAATAATTTAATTCAAATAGTCACGATGATTTAGTCAGAGTCGTCAGGGCAGCTATACACAAGGAATCCTGGGTTCGAATGTTGGTAATGACGAAAACGGTAGAAAACTAAGAAAAAATTGAACCGAAATAAAATAAAAAGACAGAGAATAAGAAGAGAGAGCCTGTATAATATTTGACTTGAAAAGTCGGTAGGGTGTCTGACTGCCACGCGGGAGATTCGGGTTCAATTCCCAAGGTGGACGGTTTTCCATCAAAGTCCACACACTGAAAGGTTCTGGCGTTCACCCAACTCTTAGGAAATGGGTAGTTGGGAGGCCTAAGGCGGCCAAGGCATGGTGCTGATCACATCACTAATGTGTGGGGTCTACCTCAACATCTGCCCGATATATACCTTCCAGGCATGCTGCAATGTGCTCGAGGAGCCGCCTCCTTTTTATCTTTTATATACTCTGCAATAACAAAATTACTGTCTAGTGCGAAAATAACCTTCCATAGTTCTGTCGTGTGCACTAATATTGAATGCAAAAGAAACTTTCAGTTTAGGATAAAATAGTAATGTGTATTCCTTAAAGATATTTATATGAAGGATAAATCACGCCGTACTGTTTGTATTATTTTAAAGTATTTCCTCTACGTATTGTTAAAATTATTAATGTGCATTTATTTTCCCCGATATCGTGAATTGAACTGATTTCTTTAAATCATAAATAGTTTAATTCGCATACTGCTGTTCTGTATTGGACAAGAGCTCTAAAGAAAAAAATAATACATTCTTGGGGAGAGAAAGTATTGGAGGAACGGATGAAGATGAAATGCAGTAGAAAAGAAAAGAAATTAGAAATAGAAAAGAAATTTCAAATTTTACCGCTTTCTTAACTCTTCAGTTATTGACGCATTTGTATTATAGCCACTTTTCCTGTTACAATATACGGGCAATAGCAGCGCGAAATGAAGTTGATGGTTCTCCCGACAGATGGCTCTAATAAGTTTGCCACTCCGTTCGTCAAGAGATGGCGCGAGTGTTTCTCTCACAAGATTTATCACAATTTCATGCACATGAAGTGGACTTCCTCAAAAACCTTCAGTAAATTGAAGAAAAATATTTATATGTCTCATAATGTAGGGCTTAATTATAGTTTACCCTCCTTATTTGCGTAAAATTATTCACAATTAACAAATCAAGTTAAGAAATCCTGTGACGTCAATGTATTTACTCCTGATTTTACATCACCTGTTACTCTTTGTATGAATACTGTTGTATGTTGTCAGTTTTGAGTTAGAGATCAGTCAGTTGATTAAACTCTTAAGCATAACTGTTGCCTATTTTGCTGGGAGCAGGAAAAGGTATTTTAAAAAATGCATTTAAACCTGTTATTATTTGTCAATGAAAATTTATGTGGGTTGACAAGATTTAAATATATTCATACTATTGTAAAAGTGAGCTGTTTGATCTTGATACACTCTTCTTTCTTTTCTCGTATTTAACTATTGTTCCTTTCCTGTTTACATTGGCTTCTGTTGTTGTGGAAATATCGATGAAATATGTAAATTCACAACAAACTTTCGGTAATAAACAACAAGTTTACCTCTGAGGTACAGTTTTCGAATGAGTACTGCAGGGTGTCCAAAAAGTCACGTAACCGAACGTAACTTTTGTATAAAAAGGAATAGGGATTTACATTGGGTATTAACTTTGTTTATTAAGGCGTTCAAGAAAAGTAAGCACTATGTAAGAGAGTTGTAAGGTTTATTTCCCTAAAATTGCTACTGACATAGAGTTCAAATTGGAGTTTAAATCAGGGTTGTTAAGATCCAGGAGCGAATAAATTCTAATGGGTTCCGATGCAGGACCGAATCCTTTTTTCTCGCACAATTTAAATTTGGTCCAAGTTGCGTATTGTTTCATTGAAAAAAGGTTCCTGGACCGAATTTACTTTCATCCTTAAAAAAAGTTTTCTGGATCGAATTGAAATACTTTAGGCTGGCCTAGAGCCCATTTACACGAAGGCCTCACCAATGGCGTAGTCGTAGCGTCGTCGCCTTTTAATCAAGGGGTCCCGGGTTCGATACCCGGTGGAGGCACCTAGTGATTCGGATCTCACTTTAAACTGTAGGTCTAGTCCCGATTAGCCTTACTGTGCATAAGGTGGACTTAAAACAACAATTCAATCAATCAACCATTTACACTTGCTGATTTTCTCTTCCGGGTGGGAATTGAATTGATTCCTGGTAATAAACAACCCTGGGATTTTTAAGAATCCAGACATCCTTGCATTCTAATGGGTTCTACTGGGTTCCGTAACACGACGGGAACCATTTTTCTCGCACAATTTAAATTCGAACCAAGTTGCGTTTTGTTTCATTAGGAAAAAAAGGTTCGTATTTAAGTTGATCCGGAAAAAAAGGTTCCTGGACCGAATTTAAATACTTTACAGATAATGAACCAATCACAACCAATTTACGCTTGCTGATTTTCTCTCCTGTACCGTAATTGAATTTATTTAAAATCCCTGGACTTTAACAACCCTGGTTCAAATTAAAGATTACAGTTTAAAAATTAATAACGAAACAGAATAAATATGCACTTCAGTACACAAACTTTACGAAATATAAAAATACAATAGAAATAATAATAAATTTGAAATAAAATTGGTTTATTTTTCTTAATTCGTAATATTTATTATTGTATAACAATAATCATAAACATGATGATGATGATAATAATAATCATTGCTACAATTTCTACTATTTAAATTTCATAAATGGCTTCATGTCCTTACAAAAATTTCTGGCGACGACAATGTTTGTAAGGTAAAAAAAAAAGGATATTACTTCCATCTGATCGTCGGTGAAGAATCTCTAATTTTTTAGAGATATTATTATTACCTATGCAAAAATTTTCTTGGCACTACCAATACACAACTGATTAATTCCAATCGTATACTCTTTTTATGTAAGTTCGGCGGAAATACATAAAATTTATATTTCGTCGTAGTTAATTGTAATGCTGTCACCCAGTTTAATTTTATTTAATTTTTGCACTTCCGGGGGTTAGAGCTCTCTTGACCACTCTCTAAATATCTCTTTGATCCTCACGAAGGTTCAGGGCCTCCCCGGTGGCGTAGTGGTAGCATAGTAGCCTTGTAATTAAGGGGTCACGGGTTCGATACCTGCTGGAGGCACATAGTGGTTCAGATCGCACTTTAAACTGTAGGTCCAGTCCCAATTAGCATAAAGTGGACTTCATGTTTGTAGGTTTTGTGGTTTCAGATTTACGATGAAGGGCAGGGAAGCGATATCGTTTATGCTTAATGTCCCATATTGCGTTCTACACCAAACCTCACTATCTCCCATTTCTGCGTATTCTGATAGCTAATGTGCGTGAGTTTTAGCAAGATGCAAACGGACCTCCTTCCCCTCCTCCCCGCGTAAACGTGGTACAACGAGCGAGGCATGCATTTGACCTACATGGCACGTGCTTCTCGTAAAGTAGGTCAAAGTTGTCTCCCCTCGCGTTCCCCCCCTCGTCCTGACCCACGCGTCGCGCTCGCATCGTCTTGCTCGGGACTGTTAACGCTAGAGGGAGCGTGGCGCATTTTGCTAAAAAACAAAAGAAACGAACGATTATCCTGTATTTGTTTGCAAAGAAAAGAACTGCAACTTCTGCACGAGGTGGCGCCCATGTTGAGGTTTGAAATGTTGGACAGGGAGGGAAGGGGAGCTCGTTCGAGGTATCGAAACAGCTTCGATGTCTCGCACTGCTTTCTCCGCATACAATGTATTGATCCGCGCGATGCGGTATGTCGGCATGATGCAGGCAGGGGTTGGGAGCTCTTGTGCCTCGCGCTGGCCACCGGTGCGTGTACGCACGTTAACAACTACCTGCGAAAGGTGCGTTCAGGAGGGCGATGCGTCTGCTACACCATTATTTTCTTTACTTCACTCCCCTTTCGCGATTAATGTCATGAAAGGTATTGTGTTGGACTCACGTTCGAGTCCCGTTTAGGATATGTTCCTAAAGCTCATTGAATAGTCCTGTTGCTTCGTAATCAAGTTTCCTAGGTTCGTTCCCCGTCGGCTGATTCATAAACTATATGTCCAGCATAATCATAGTGTCCCGGGTTCGAAACTCGGTACATTGCACAGTGGTTCGGATCCCAATATAAACTCTAGTTCCAGTCCTGATTAGCCTATCCGTGCATAAAGTGGACTTAAAATAACAATTCAACTTTATAAATCCAACACGCATGTGTTTGCCCTCTCATGATAATCACAACGATAATGATGAACTCGATGATGGTACGAACACAATACCTTACTCAGGCTTCACCTTATACTTCAGGTTTCATAGCGCGTTGCGCTAACCACTCCACCGCATAGGCCGATTAAATCACCTTTCATCTTCATCGTTGCGATTCAACCATACCGCCAAAGCATGATGTATTTCAACGTACCATAAATGCATATAGGGGGTGCGGATGTATAGCTTATCGTTTTCTCGAACACGGACATGATGAGATCAGCACCACGCTCCGGCTGTCTCTACCCCACACCAGGACATTTTTAAGTAAAATTCAACCTAAGATTGCCCAACTCGGGATTCAAACTAGGATCTCCCGCGTGGTAGTCATATTGGACCACGGGGACATTAAATAGCCGAAATACAACTACCAAGACGATATTTTGTAATTTTGTGTTGCGTTTCTGCATATTTCATGTTAATCGCTGTGATTCAGGTCCTTTAGCCTCTTGGTTTTTGAGCCTACACATTACATTACGCGTACCTTCTAAAAATATTGCATGGATGAAATTTTACCTCCATCGCTAAGGATACTTGTCACTGTAGGAGGGGGGCAAATATATTGAATGTCAAACAAAAATTTAATGAAAAAATATTACTTTGGATATTTCTCTTTGTAAACAATATTTACAAGGGATAAGTACCACTACTATTATTATTAATAATAATAACTTGTGAACCTTTCAATTTATATGGTAACTATACACTATAATTAAAAAAGGTGACATAGTAGTGAAGTATAACTAGCCACAACACTCAACCAATCCATTGTTTTTATACCGGAGTGTAAAGGGTAAACTTCTTCGGAGACCCTACTTACCCCCCCCCCCCCCCGGATATCTGGAAAGACCCATCACATCATCATCCTTCCTCGTTTCTTGGCTCTGGCTGGGTCGGATAGAAGTCAAGCTTCTTCATTTCTTCCTGGTCTTCCATCACTCCTCTCTTTCCACGGTATTCCAATCTTGTCCTCTTCTCCTAACACTCTCAGCTATCTGCTCTTTCCACCAACATCTTGGTCTTCGCCTTGGCCTTATTCCCACTCCTTGTGCATTGTAAGCTCTTACTGGTAGTCTTTCTGTATCCATCCTGTCCTGAAGCTCCCCCCTCCCCACCTCTGTCTGTCGGATCTCCTCATTGCTTATTCGATCCCTTCTAATCTTCCCCAATATACTCCTTAAAAATTTCATCTCCACTGCCTGCATCTTTCTTTTGCCTCTCTCTGTTATTGTCCAAGTCTCTGCTCCGTAATTATTGAACCATAGTATGTATTATATATTACCTTCTTGATATTTTCCTGGTCTTCCACCACTCCTCTCATATAATTCAAATGCAAAAATTGTAGCGTGAAAATATGTACGAGGGGTGACGTAAAAGACAGCAGATTAAGTACCTATGCAAATTAACCTAATGTGAAGATGCTTTATGGGAATTCTCTTAACCGGGAGAAAACACCATTCAACATTACCTCAATTTAAGCCCTGCTGCCACCCCCTGAGAGAACTCCTGCGACGGCCTTGCCTCAAGGTTCCACTTGGTACATGCTTGATGACAAGGGGCCTGAACCCATAGCCAGTATACGCTAATTGGGACTGGACCTACAGTTTAAAGTGGTATCCAACCATTGTCAGGCCCTCAGTGCAATCCCATGTGTTGATCTATCTATTGAGTCTATTTCACAACCTCAGCTCTTAACAATTAGCAAAGTGATGCTAGGTTTCAGATGTCTTGCTTTGTTTTTTACATAGATTTTAGCTTACAACAATGAGGTACTGAATTTATTTTTGTCCCGTGTTCGTGACAAGTTCATCTTCAAAAATACTTGGTTATTTCACTGTTTTTTAAATTAATGAAGGTTTTGTTATGTCTTATTGTTACTGATATAAACATAATAACATGTCAAGATAGGAACTTCATAAATAAGTATATTCAAACTTATAACAAGGTGGATTACATTTTTAATCATAATCATGCATCAAGACATAAACAAGGTGTATAGTCGTTGCTATCCACAGACTATTACATTGGCCATAGCTGACAGTTTACCATGTACAATGATGCATTTTATTGTATATATCAGTTTTGCTAAGTGTCTTATGTCCCCATATTAGGAGAACAAGGTCGTATTTAGAGGGAGGTCTAGGTGGCCGAGTCCCCAATCGAAAAACTGTTTGTTTAATAATATTAAAATAGGCGTTTCAACACAAAAATTAAGTAAGCAAAATACCGGGTAATCCGTTGGGTAAGTCATAAAGGTAAAGTGATATACGAGGGGGTATCGTAAAGTTTTGACAATCACCCTGTTCTAAACGAGCTAGAATTGGTGTTTTATATTGAGGGACTTAGGACTTCTCTACATAGTAACCATCCATGGCCACACATTTCTCCCATCGTTTCTTGACCTTCCGAAGGCCCTAGTTGTAGAACTCCCTGGATTGCGACGAAAATCATTGCTCAACCTCCATAATGACGTCATCTGTGGTAACAAATCGCCGACACCGCGACGGTTTTTCATTTGAGGGAATAAGAAAAAGTCACTTGGTGCGAGATCGAGAGAATAGGGTGGATGCGGCAAGATTTAATAGCCACATTGCCTTTCCTTCTCGATCGCAATTTGCGAAGAGTGAGAGGGTGCATTATCGGCCAGGAGACAACGCCTTTCGTGAGCATGCCGCGCCGTTTTTCTTTCAGAGCACCTCGCAACTTGTCCAGAAGTGTGCAGTAGTAGTCGCCAGTGATGGTCTGACCCTTCGCAAGGTAGTCTGTGAATACGGCCCCGCGACAATCCCAGAAAACTGAGAGCATGACCTTCCCTGCCGACTTCTGCACCTTTGCCTTCTTGGGTGGGGGGGAACGGGAGTGATTCCAATCCTTGCTCATGGTTTTGGTTTCTGGATCGTACTGGTAGACCCAACATTCGTCCATGGTTACCAGACGACCAAATAAATCATCTTCATCCTGCTCCAAAAGGGTCAACATCCGCCTCGAAAGTTCGTACCATGTGTGTTTTTGAAAAGCAGTCAGCAAACGTGGAACCCAGCGTGCAGACACCTTTGTCATGTGCAATTCTTCGTGAATTATTTTTGACACACTACCATAACTAAGTCCCGTTTCGTTCATTATTGTTTGGATGGTTGCACGTCGATCTTCCAGGATAAGACACTCCACTTTCTTCACATTGACAGCGTCGTCTGTGCATGACGGTCTCCCACTTCTTGGCTCCTCTGTCAGTGGCATGTGGCCAGTTTGGAAATTCCTTTTCCACCTCGCAATAGTCTCATATGATGAGCAATCATCACCATAGACAGCTTTCATTTCAACATGGATCTGCCGGGCATTATTCCCCTTCAAATGTAGGAACTTTATCACACTTCGGGCACACTTTCCTCTTAACTCATGCGATTTCTGAAGAAACAAAAAAACACAATCACTTGTTTGCACCATTAGCTACATAGGGCTTAATGCGTTTACTGGCAAAAATTACACTTATAGCTAAAAACTTCATGGTGATTGTCAAAACTTTACGATACCCCCTCGTATACCATAAACTATTCAAATTTATTGCCTGTTAATGGTACATACACGTGTAGGAGAGTCACAGTTTCTGTATCCCAGAACATTAGCACTCAACAGGTCCGCCATTGCGGATACAGTTCATACCGCGCAGACATGTTGCGCCACGTGGCGTGCAGCAGTTCTGGAGTGATCTGTTGAATAGCTGCTCTAATTTGCAATCGCAGGTCGGCTTCAGTCTGTAGTTTTCGTGCATACACCAATGACTTGACGTACCCCCACACAAAGCAAATCTGGATGCGTTAAGTCCGGGCTATTCGCAGGCCATGGGATGGGTCCACCACAGCCACACCAGCGATCGTTGAATATCCCATTAAGATGATCCCGCACTATGAGAACCCAATGTGGCGGAGCACCGCCCTGTTGAAAGATAATGGTGTCCAGTATCCCAATTTTGCATACCATACGACGCACTGAGCACGCTGTTGTGGCGTGACCACCATCTTGTCTCTCATTCGCGCACTCTAGCGCCGCCACGCGGTTGAAGTTTGCAAACCTCCGCTCACTCTAAACTTACGATCTTACTGCTTAGAGTACGGCAAACTGTTCAGAGATAAGTGCATTAACCTTGTGTATATAACATTTTACTTTTTATGACATCCCAAACGGATCATCCAGTGCTTAAAAATACTTGTATTAATTGGATAATGTGAAGTTCGGTTCATAATATCAATTCTGTTAAAACCAGAAAATAATCTAATGATAATGATAATCCGTGATTTCCATTTTTCATCAGCTGGAAATAACCATATGCTTATTTCCGAGTAAATGTTGCAGTTTTCTATTTTTTCCTACATTATTTTCCTTCGTACAATAGATTTCTGTACAAATTTTCGTAGTCTAGAAATAGAACTAAACTATATTGTGTCTGTATGCCGTTATATCTAAGTATTTGCATCGTCCTTTAAATTTCCATGTAATAATAATAACATAAATTATAATTATTATTACGAATAATATGTTCTTGTTTTACTTGTGAGGACCCCTCCCGAAATATATATGCTGATACGTGCCTGTAGGTAACGCCGTTGCCTTGTAATACAATGGCCCCGGGTTCGATACCCGGTGGAGAGATTTAGTTGTTCGGATTCCACTTTAAACTAATTAGCGTATCTGTGCATAAAGTGAACTTGTAACAGAAACTCAAACTCAACACGCCTGTGAGAAAAAGGCTCAAATCGTCCCAGTGCTGACGCATCCAGTTTGGTTTTATGAACAAGCAGTCCCTCATCTAATCATAATTTGCTTTATTTTTACTTCCCTTTTTTTGTGCCACTTTTGGCTAATTTTAGAAGATGGGGATGAGTGATGACATGATGAAATTGATGAATGGATACTCAAAAACATCCATGCCCAGGCAAGGATTCAAACCCGAGACTCCTGACGTCGTAGCGCGCTGTGATAACCACTCCGCCACGGGGGCCGGCTAATCATAATTCATCCTATTCGTGGCGAATAAGGTAGAGAGGTGAAGGGACGTGAAATAGGAAGTGTACGCTCCCGTTGACATAGAACGATTCATAATGTTGAGCAGTTTAAGTATGTGCCACTTTATCTGAACAGGGGTGTACAAAAATAATATGGCTGCACTAAACCTTTGGGTTTAGGGATGCCAGGAAGTTACTGAAACGCTGTCGTTCCCTTACACAACAAAGATAGCGAACAAGAGAGGTTTAAGAAAGGATGAAGCACTCGGAAATACAATTCCAAGAACTGAGGCTGTGTGACGTGTGCATCCATCTCGTCAGGGTGAAAATTGAGCTTCCCGCTCCCCGTCCTGTGCTCAAGCTCCGGATTCCCATTCCATTCATATTTGATAAACGTTTTGTATGGTTGCCGTTTTCGCCAATCAAATTACAAAGTTCAAGGCCGGGATTGTGCGGGAGGGGGGATGGTATCTTTTCTAGCGTCGGCCAGACGAGAAGAAAGATACCGCGAGGGTGAATGAAATGCTCAGATGTCACGCTGAAATATGAGATGTTCTGGAAGATAGCGTGCTCTGTCCCTTATAAAATACTACTAGCTGCGGGAACCTTCTTCTTCATCTTGTAATTTCCTTACTTTACCTTCTGATCATTGAATACAGTAAAACCTCGTTAATCCGGACTAATGGGGGATAAGTAAATGAAGCAGAACCTTTAGTTCCAGAACCTAACTTGACCGAAGTTAAAGATGCTATTAAAAGGCTAAAGAATAACAAAGCACCTGGCATTGATTTAATACCAGCTGAGTTAATTAAATATGGTGGAAATTCATTAATATGTCAAATTCATAAATTAATTTGTTTAATATGGAATAAAGAAGAAATCCCTCAACAGTGGAAAGAATCCATAATTGTTCCTGTGTTTAAAAAAGGTGATAAAATGAACTGCAATAATTACCGTGGAATTTCTCTACTCTCAACAACATACCTAGTCTTACCATAAATACTGTCACAAAGTTTTAAGTAAATTGACACAAAATGCTGAGAGATATTTTAATATCCTAATAACATTACTGAAATGGATGCATGACAAATCAAAATCACAAATCAATATTCATAATGGCAGCCCTTAGCACGCACACATTCCGTAAGACTTTGTGGCCACGCATCAATTGAATTACGCAACACATCGACTCGAAAATGAGAACTGCCTTCAGAAGAGACCCACCACTTTAAACTTTCAATATTGGGATGTCTCTTCCCACAAGCCATCTCCTGAAGCTTGGACCACAATTTGCAGTCCAAAGGGTATAGGTCCGGACTTGCAGAAGGCCAATCTGAAGTGGAAATGAAGTCTGGAACATTTGCTATGAGAGCACGCTCCATTTCTGTGAAAAACGGGTAAAAACATCAGCCAAAGTGTACCAGCAGACAGTGCTTGAGAGACTAGTCAAGAATCTCAACAACACCCTCTCCCATGGGCAGAACTGGAGCTTCCAGCAGGATTCAGCCCCAACATATGGGGCCCGAACAACACAGCAGTGGCTGGAGGCAAATGTTCCAGACTTTATTTCCACTTCAGATTGGCCTTCTGCAAGTCCGGACCTATACCCTTTGGACTGCAAATTGTGGTCCAAGCTTCAGCAGATGGCTTGCAAGAAGAGACATCCCAATATTGAAAGTTTAAAGTGGTCGGTCTCTTCTGAAGGCAGTTGCTCATCTTCCAGTCGATGTGTTGCGTAATTCAATTGATGCGTGGCCACAAGGACTTACGGAATGTGTGCGTGTTAAGGGCGGCCATTTTGAATATTGATTTGTGATTTTGATTTGTCATGCATCCATTTCAGTAATGTTATTAGGATATTACAATATCTCTCAGCATTTTGTGTCAATTTACTTAAAACTTTGTGACAGTATTTATGGTAAGACTAGGTATAAAATATTATCTAACATTCTTTAAACAAGACTAACCCCATATGCTAATGAAATTATAGGTGATTATCAATGTGGATTTAAACGTAACAGATCAACTACAGGTCAAAATTTTCACATCAGACAGACACTTGAAAAAAATTGGGAATATAATCAAAATGTCCATCAGCTATTCATTGATTTCAAAAAAGCATATGATTCGGTCAAAAGAGATAAATTATATAATATATTAGTAAAGTTTGGAATACCTAAGAAGCTTTTTAGTATGATAAAAATATGCACCAGTGAAACAGAAAGTAAAATTCGTGTGGGTATTAATATGTCTGAGAAATTTACAATTCATGATGGGTTAAAACAAGGAGATGCATTATCTCCATTGCTCTTTAATTTTGCCTTAGAATATGCTGTAAGGAAGGTAAAAGAAACTAAAGAAGGACTAAAATTAAATGGCGTGACTCAGTTGTTAGGATATGCAGATGATGTAGACTTACTGGGGGATGATGTGAATACAATTAAGAATAATGCTAAAATATTTTTCAAAACTGCTAAAGAGATAGGTTTGGAAGTTAACAAAGAGAAAACTAAATATATGCTTACAGGCCGAAACCAAGTGTTAGGTAATAATCAAAATCTAATTATTGATAACAACTCGTTTGAACCAGTTTCCAAATTCAAATACTTAGGAGTAATATTAACAAATGAAAATTATATTAAAGAGGAAATAAAAAGTAGGCTTAATTCATGAAATGCATGTTACTTCTCTCTTCATAAACTTTTGTCTTCTCGTTTAATATCTAAGAAACTAAAAGTTAAAATATACAAAACAGTAATTTTGCCTGTAGTATTATATGGATGTGAAACTTGGTCCCTTACATTGAAAGAGGAACATAAATTGAGAGTATTTGAAAATAAGATCCTTAGGAAAATGTTTGGACCTAAAAGGGATGAGGAGACAGGCGAGTGGAGAAGGTTACATAATTTAGAACTACATAATTTGTATTCATGTCCAGATATTATTAGAATAATTAAATCAAGAAGACTTAGGTGGGCAGGCCATGTGGTACGAATGGGAGAGGAAAGAGGAGTTTACAGGATTCTTGTTGGGAAACCTGATGGTAAGAGACCAGTAGGAAGGCCAAGACGAAGATGGAGGGACAACGTTGAGATGGACCTAAGGGAAATCGGTAGGGATTGAAAGAGTATATAGATCTTGCTCAAGATAGGGAAAGATGGAAGACCTGTGTTGCTGCAGCCATGAACCTTCGGGTTTAAGAAGGCTAGGGAGTTAGTTAGTTAATGGCGGGGATAAGTTGACCGGTTTAACGAAAGTCCGGATTAACTGAAATAACCTAAAAGAACAGTAGAAAGTGCATTAAAACTCCGTTTATAGCAACAAAACACGTTTATAATAGTGTCTTTAAAGGGCATAGGCCTAAATACACTATACAGCACAGTGCAAAGTCTGCGGGAAACAGAATTTCATCAGTGGCTGACTGCCTTTTCTTTGGGAAGTTCTCTTGTTGACTTCTAGTGTGACCGATTACTTTGGGTCACGTAAAATAACGCACACGTAGGACGAAAGGGTGATTACGAGAAACAGGAATAGTGCGTAGGAAGGGTGTTGGATTACAGTGAGCGTGTTTTACATAGTGGCGCAATAGAAGCTGTAGCTAGGTGGGTAAGAGCTTGAATGCTATTGGTTGACATTGCATGGTGTGATTATGCTAAAACCAATCACAGTCTTAGAGTTGCAATGGGGTGAGTGATGTAAAAAGGACGAGAACAGTGAAGTTGGGAACAGAAAAGGCGTTAACATCAACTTTCTCGGTGAGTAAAGATTTCCTCGGATGGCAGTGGTGCCCTCAGACGTCGCGATGCGAGTTCCCCGCGATTGACCAAACTTTATCCGGGCGTCGAGAAAATACTTTTAAACGTATTAGACGGTAGTTTAAATCGTTAGTAAAGTTAAGCTTGTGAAGAGTTGTTGTTGAAACAAATTATTAATATTATAATCCCACACCACATTCTCTGGCATAAGAAGAACAGCATAAGAAGAAAAGTTGATATTGATTATTGGAAATACTACTGTTTATAGTGTACAATGTAGTGAATATTGGATTTGAAGGATTATTTTCAAATAAAAGGTAAAAATTATATATTAGTAGTAGTTTATTTCCTTTTGTGTTAATGTTATTTACAGTTCACTAATTAGCTAACTTAAGACTTGCGAGTGACTGGTCGGTCTGAGCTCGAAAGCCGAATCAGGTTACTACAATCAAAGCAATAGTAAAATTAGAAAGTAAGTAATTAACAACCACAAGAACCGGTTGAACTAGCCACATTTAAAACCTTCCATTCTGCTTTTCTTTTGCCTTTTGCCTGTCCGGATTAATTGAAGTCCGGCTTATCGGGGTACGGATTAACGAGGTTTTACTGTATCATCAAAATACAGCAACAGTATGAAACTATATAAACTATATCTTGCATAAATATAGTATAAAAATACAGAAACTGTACATGAGAGACGCCAGTGGTCTAGTTAAGTGGTTCTCAAACTTCTTTCTCATTCTACCATTTAGTCATAACTAAACGTCTAGTGTAACCTCTCCATAAGGTTTCTACGAATAGTGGGTTTTGAGGAATTATTTTAGCTGCCTGATTGGTGGGGCGTTTTTATATGTTGGAGGCATACAATAGAGCAAAATGGCATTCGGGCTCTCTGTGGAAAGATGGTAAACTAATAAATATTAAAATCCTACGTTTATTATTTTATTGGACAATCTTTATGACACCATTAAGCCTTGTTTCCATGATATAAAAAACTCTGACCAAGGCAGAAATTTACTTTATTATACAGGGTGGCCAGAAAGTCCCTTTACACCTCCATTAATTTCATCCCTACATGAATAATATTACAGTTAGTTGTCTAAAACAACCGTATGTGCACCTCCATGATCCCTGCACAGCTTGATACGCCCGCCATTGGCCGGAATGCGTGCAGGCCTAAGTCCATTTTCGTGTGGAGCTGCATTGTGCTCCTTGCAATTCCAAGTTCTGCAGAACGCTTTCTGGTCGACTTGCAGGGTGAACGCATCACTGACACACTAACGTCTGCACAGTTTTCCTTTCGTGTTGATGGACGACCAAAACGAGGGGCATCCAAAACCCTTCCCAGGCGAAAAGCTTTCTTCTCCCATGTGATCAAAGTCTGACTACTTGGTGGCTTCTTACCGAACCGTTCACGAAACCTATCACCTGCGGCATATTTTCCTTGTTGTGCTTCCATTTATGGACCCACACACTTGTCACTAAGCGCTCCTCCAAAGTGAAGTCACTGGTATCTGCCATTGTTGTTCACCAAACACGGAAAGTCGCGACAATGAACTGGTCAACTCGCAGACTTTATTCTCCCTCCGCGCGATCAGTCACGTGGTAATTCACGTGAGAAGCACTGTTGCCATATCAATGATCAGGATGGGAGGTAAAAATCTTAAATATCCTACCATCTTAAATTTTTACACGCATTTAGTTCGGGTGTAAAGGGACTTTCTGGCCACACAAAACATAAAGTAAACTTAATGTTTCAACCTTCTAGGAAGGTCTTCTTCAGACTCTGTGCCATGTACAAATGAAACAAGGTACAAAACAGGACGATATATATACACAAAAATTACTTCCCTCCAGAGACAAGACTATTAGAAAGTTGTTTTCCTGGAACATTCAAGCGGGTGGCCTTCCCTTGTCAACTGTACTTTCACCTGACAGGCGATGTAGCTAAACATTTCCTTTCATCTGGAATAAGGAGTATGGGGAAGACCAAAGAAAAGATACGCAAAGTGCTTAGGAAAGCGGGCATTAAAACTTACAGGAAGGGAGGGAGAAGCGTCTTAATAATAGCGAAGAATGCAAATAAGAAAAAGGAAGACAGAGAACAGGAGGGATTATCTACGAAGTGAAGTGTAAAGAATGTCAGAGTGTGTACATAGGAGAAACGGAAAAGAGGCTGAAAGACAGGTTGAAACAACATAGGGATGATGTGCGACTTAAGAGAGAGAGAAATGCGATATTTAAACACACGAGAGAAACAGGACATGACATAGTGGGATGAGGCTAAGCAGATAGGAAGAGAGAAGAGAATAGTAGTGAGAAAATGCAAGGACGCCAAGGAAATAGAGAAGAAAGGAGAAGAAGACACAATGAACTGGAATGAGGGACTGAAGATAAACAAAGAATGGAAGAATGTGTTAGAAAGAGTGGAAAGGACAAGAAAGAAAGAGGAGAGAAGACGGAAGAAGAATGAAGAAAGAAAGGAAAAAGAGCGTGAGATAAAGAGTCCAACCACTTTCCAGATGAAAGGAAATGTTTAGCTAAATCGCCTGTCAGGTGAAAGTTCAGTTGACAAGGGAAGGCCAGCTGCTGGAATGTTCCAGGAAAACAACTTTCTAATAGTCTTGTGTCTGGAGGGGAGTAATTTTTGTGTATATATCGTCCTGTTTTGTACCTTGTTTCATTTGTACTTGGTGCAGAGTCTGAAGAAGACCTTGCTAGAAGGTTGAAACGTTACCTTTACTTTATGTTTTATAATAAAATAAATTTCTACCTTCGTCAGCATATTGAGTTTTTCAATCTTTATGATTAATTATAAGAATAAAAATGCAAACTACATGCATGCTAAGAAGTACAAGCAAAACTTTAATTTTTCACATACTTTTTCCAGAGTTGTTGAAAAAAGTAATGAACAAAATTACGTTTGTAAACAAATTGTGAAGCACAATTTTGGAGTTTCAATTGTAAACCCTCCGAGTTTCTAGTGCAAAGAATGTGCCTGCATAGCCTGACACAGTTTCTTGATGTCTGGTTGTGAACTTGAAACTTTCAAGCGGAGATTCGGCTCCAATTTACTCTTATTATAGATTTTGAACGAGTATTTTATTTCAATAGATGTCACAAAATCAGTCGTATTTTCCTGTTGAGTGTTAAAGGTACAGTTGGGAGCTGAGAAGACTGCCAGTGCGGGGTGAGGTTCGGGGGTGAACGGGGAGGTAGTGTGGGGAGGGAAGCTTCGACTTGGTGTTCAATTTTTCAGTGTTGCCAGACATGCAGAAGTCCCTGTAGGAAAGGGTGAGAATCTGATAATGGAATCGGGACTTACAGTGTGAGGTGCAGTCTGGCGTTCGGAAAAGTTCGGAACATTCTTGAACCTCCACGGATGACGTCAGCCACGGGACATCTCAAAGACCAGCAACGGCATGGGAATTCACGCTTCTTCCTTGTTTTCGGAAATAAATTTGTTTTAAAAATCGAATGAATGTTCTGGCGTGTGTGTATAAGTAAATGTATATGTATAGAGCAGACTATATCTAGTAAACTGGGTCGCTGAAGGTTAAATATCAATAGAATTAACATGCAACGAAAAGAGGGAAAGCCAACTCGGGGGTTGAGCAAAGGTTTATTCAGATTTTTTTTTTATTGAGGCGTGTAAGTTTGTGTTTATGTGTGTGAGAAGGTATACAAAAATTACCATAAATTTGTCCTTTTATAAAAATTGTGTGGGGTGTTAGCATGGACGTCCGCAGGATTCTTTCCAGGGAGGGGCAAGCAAGGTATTTTTTTCCAGGGAGGGGCAAAGGACACATATTTTCATCTAAAATAGTGATGCCCCCTCAAAAAACACTGTTTCAGTCTGAAATTATCATGTTTCTTCAACGAATTTATAATAATTAACATAAATTACTGTGATTGAAATGAAATTATGTGTGAATTATATAATTTTTATGTACACATTTTTTCCAGGGGGGGGCGTGGCCCCCTCTTGCCCCCCTTGCGGACGCCCATGGGTGTTAGGGCGTAGTTGGTGGATAAATCAATGGGGCCGAGACATTACAACTTCATGTTCCATAATCCGAAAGTTGCAGAAAAGCGATGCTACATACCAAAATGTAAATACAAACGAGGGAGAAAATGTACTATAGCTCGACCACAAGGAAAAAAAACCTTCCGTCCAAAGCGTTCGCGCAACTTCCCTGCCGTTATCGGTGTTAGGGGCAGTGTTGCCAGGTCGAATTTGAAAAATTCGGGAGATTGTTCCTTGGGAAACCAGAAGATCTGCTACAAAATCCGATGATCTAATAATAGCGGATGAACGACGTTCTTGGGAGCGGAGGGGCGGCATAGGCGTGCGCACTGGGGGTGGGGGGCAAGGGGAGTGGCGCTGGAGTGGCGCGCATTGTTTACAGTGTAAACGTCACAGATACTTTTGTAACAATGGTGCTAAACCCAGCACCCGAGGGAACCGACCGACATCTTTCATCTCTTCCGCATTTTCCGGTTAGAGGGTGCGTGGAAAACACCCTCAAATTTGCCCTTTCTCAGCACCGATAAATCGGGTTTGCGATGCCTCTATTATCGCGAGGAATTTTTATGACAGGAAATAATAGAAAGTTGTGTTCACAGATGAAGCTAACGTGCCACCTATCGCTGTCGGCGATATTCCACAATCTTTCAAGTCGAATGCTAACAATAACCAATAACAAATCAATTTGCCTTCTGCTGGTGTTCGGTGTACAGCTATCGATAGGGGTGGGCACGCGTCCTGCACCATAATGAGAAAATGCATTACGTATGTGAAATATATTTGGTGAATTAGACAGCATGTCTTCCTCAATAATTCAAGATAGCAACGCTTATGCTAGGGTGCCACCCATCCTCCCCATCTGCTAGAAAAACACACACACACTCACATACACATACATGTATAACATAACTTGCCCACGCTACGAAGTCAGTGTTTCTACCTCGTAAGGCAAGGACGTTTCACTGTGTTTGCGTCACATCATCCATTTCATCAGTTTTTCATTCATCCATATTGTCGTAATTGCCCGTAGAGGCACAATAGCGACGTAAAATAACTAAAATAGAATTAGAGTTTAGGGTGGGATAAAATACAGCCATCTAAAAATAGTAATGTAGTAAAAGTAATAAAATAATGTCCTAGCACAATTGAGTAGCGTTTGACATAATTTCACAGTTCAAACAGCACTTTTCACGGCTCCCCTCCACGTTCAATTAAGATGAGCAGGAAACGTGTTTTTAAGCTGGCCGTTGGAGGTTCCATAGCAATAGTTTATTAAGGAATTCTCCCGATAAATCAATAGGCCTGGCAACGCTGACGTGAGCCAGCGCGAATGTTGCTTCCCCCTGCCCTTTCCCGCACCCGCCGACGCGATGTGCTTCTGCGCAGGTTTTTTTTGCTTGTGGTTCCACATACCCTGCATAAGTTAAAATTAATTGATCCATGTCCAGGAAAGAAGCATTAACAAGACGCTAGGAAATACACAAAAAGCACGCACACACCCTTACTTTCTTAGTCACGTTGGAAGCAGATTGCTTTGATTTGTGAAGTTTCATTCCATTATTAGTATTGCTTTCACTTGTTACTATGTAATATGTTCCATTCATTTGCAATGCGTTTTCGTACCATGCCTTTTTTATTTATGCCGCTGCCACCCTGAAAGGAAGACGAGCTGGCTGCACACGGCGACAACAGGCAGGTCAGTTTCGCATTCCTGAGCCTTGCAGTCTTCTCAGCTCCCAACTGTATGAAGTCAGCTCAACACACCTGCAGTAAAAATATAGTCGTGTGGGTATTCTCGACATATCTCTTCCGAGCTTATCGCATACCCTCTTCAAGTCGTTCATGTAACCCTGGTTGTACGCGTACCACAGTTTGAGAACCACTGGCGTAGGTGTGTGTTAGACTGCCATGCTGGAGACCCGGATTCGATCTCTGTGGTGCGCCAGATCAACTACAAATCTCCCCACCCACAAATTACGTTTCGGTTCACCCAGCCTCTAAGCAATGGGACTCTGGGTGCAACCCATGCGAGAGTAGAGAAGGCAGGAGCGTGGTGCTAATCACACCACCTCTAATAAGTTCGCGATCGAGAATGTGTGGGCAAACTGGAGGAGTAGAGGCTGCCGGAGCTTGGTACTCTTGAAAACGCCTTTAATATGGCTCGATGTCGAGAATGAGTGAGCAATCCTGATGGAGCAGAGGCGGCCAGAGCGTGGTACTGATCACATCACCTCTATACCGATTCCCACCGATACTTCACAAATTGTAACAATTAAATTATGTTCAAAATACCGATTCTCATTAGTGGGTCAGTGTATCACTCCAATTATAAGAATGAATTTATTTAAGATTTGCTCTAAAATGTGATAAAATTAATAGGAATATAAAAATACATGTGTAATCACAAAATTACATTTCCCACATAATGCTGATACAAAATCAAAAGACACTTCGATTTTTGCATAACTTCAAAATGGCTGAAAACTATCGTCCGGTAGCGATAAATACAATCAAAACGATACTTTTCGATAGCGATACATCGACATCGGTATCTGTTCAGCAAGTCACCTTACTTGTAGACGAACCACGGTCACTTTTTACGCCTACATTCTTTCTGCCCACGATGCCTGGACGAACTTGCTGTGTTTGTCAAGCAAGCAGTGGCAACACTTCCTAGTAACGTTGGCAACCCTGACGTGGAGCGGATGAGATTCTCCATCCGCGGATGGAGCACGAGAGAGCATTTCCGTTGCCATGGCGACAATCCGTCTCACGTGACAATAGTACACGTCACATGAGAAATTCAGAGGACCAGGTGACACGGTTTTGTACTCTGCGCCGAAGGGGAGGAGGGGGGCTAGGGGGCGGAAAAAATGAAAACGTCCTCGATGCGAGCTGGTTTGTCCTCTCGTGAAATGCCCCATGTATTATTGGACTGGTCACTCGAAATATGTTCGTCAGAAAGAAAAGGCGCAACCTTTTGACCTTGGTAAGGGCGGTCAAGTTCATGAAGGCATTCTGGGTAATATGCTACTAATACAGTGGCGTGTCGAGAAATTT
Organism: Lepisma saccharinum; assembly: GCF_977018435.1. Lineage (NCBI taxonomy): Eukaryota > Metazoa > Arthropoda > Insecta > Zygentoma > Lepismatidae > Lepisma > Lepisma saccharinum. The sequence goes on along the minus strand of NC_139251.1, from coordinate 36,142,835 downwards.
TGTGGTGGGATTTAGCAGCAAACGTGTTTTTGAAAGTAGACAGTGTCACTGTTTTCCATTGCTTGATTCTACCAGGGAGAGGAGGGAGAAGTCCCAGTAGCTACCCTTGAAGCATAGAAATGTTATATACAGTGTGTCCGGGAAAAAATATACCAATAAAGAATTTAAATAACTCAACAATCGTTAACGATAGAAATGTCAAATAACGTTTATTTGGAAGAGGGAAGAAAGGATTTTTTTTTTACCACCATAAGGGAAAAAATCGTAACATAATTAAGCGCATGTGCGGCTTTGTTCGTGAGTAGTCTGTACAATGGCGCCGTTTACTGTTCGTCAGAAAGTTGAGTGCTGATTTTGGTTTGCAGAATTGAAGTCTCCTGTAACGGTACAAAGAAGATTCCGGCAACAATATGGACAGGAAGCACCTGAACGTCATTACATTGTTAAATGGCATAAACAATTGCTGGAAACAGGGTCTTTGTTGAGGAAGAAAGGTAGTGGTCGGAAGTGTGTGAGCGAGGATAAAGTGGTTGCAGTTCAGGAAGCTTTCCAGAGAGACCCGCGTAAATCTGTGAGACGTGCTAACTCTCAACTTCAAATTCCACGTTCTATACTGTGCATGATATCGTACATAAAAGGTTAAGACTTAGTACCTACAAGTTACAGCTTGTTCAGAAACTAAAGTGCAGTGATACACCCGCTAGGTTTGATTATGCTAGTGAAGTGCTATCACGCATTGATGATGACAATGAATTCCTGACACGCGTATCATTTTCAGATGAGGCTACCTTCCACATTTCCGGAAAAGTGCATAGGCATAACTGTAGAATATGGGGTGAGCAGAATCCCATGCAGTTATTGAACATGAACGCGACAGTCCAAAGTTGAATGTGTGACACGAGCATCTGTAATTGGGCCCTTTTTCTTTGAGGAAGCCACAGTTACAGGTGCAAGTTACCTGCAAATGTTGCAACAGTATGCTGTACCTCGTATACCTCATGGGTACATGTTTCAGCAGGATGCCTCCCCCCCACACATTATGCCCGTTGTGTTACTAACTTCCTTAATAACAATTTCGCTGGTAATTGGATTGGGAGGGGTGGACCCATTAAATGGACACCACGGTCACCAGACTTGAATCCTTTGGACTTTTTCCTTTGGGTTATGTGAAGACTATGGTTTACCAAACACCTGTGCAAGACCTCAATAATCTCCGTGAAAGAATTATCGATGCATGTGGCTCCGTCACTCATCAAATGTTGAAGAACACTTGGATGGAGGTTGAGTACCGCCTTGATGTTTGTCGCGCCACCAAAGGAGCACACATTGAGATCTACTAAGGTGAAATTTTTTTCTTATTCTTTGGTTAAAAAAATCTATGATTTTCTCTTCCAAATAAACGTTATTTGACATTTTTATCGTTAACGATTGTTGAGTTATTTAAATTCTTTATTGGTATATTTTTCTCGGACACACTGTATATATATATACATTATAATTCAAAATGAATGGTGCAACTTTACACACGTTACTATGACGTTACTATTTATAATAGAAAATCAGACAAGGCATCAACACGAAGAAAAACTGTGGAAGTTTTACTCACATGACTCACATTACAAGGATTCAACATGGGAACCACATGTATTGCGGTAAACGTCCAAACGATAATCAAGTACATGCTATGCACGAGACAGCAAGTCATTGCAAATGGTTTCGAAGACACTAAGAATTCACAGTTGTAACTTTGGCAAATCTTTCGGAAGGGTGAAACACGCGCATTACTACCTAAACGCTTGTGATAATGTCTTTGCACCATTGTGACTGAATCAGTTCTTGATAGCTCCAGCACACAATACACCTTCTACTGCTCACTAGCCATTTTGCAACACTGGCGATCCTGGTGGAACAGCGGCAAAGCAGCATAAGCCCACTTAGTGAGAAGAAAACGTCCAGTTTTTTTTTTATTTATTGAGGCCTTGTCTGATTTTCTACCATAAATAGTAACGTCATAATAACTGCGTAAAGTTACACCATTCATTTTGAATTACCCTGTATATATAATACTATATGCAATATATATAATGTACATATAGTTCCAACATAGTTCCACGTTCTTACATTCCTATAGAAATGAAATATCAATATCTTACGTCATTTTCGAAATATGACTTGCTTTGAAGATTGCCGTATTGGTGTAGTCAGAGATTTTTTGAAGAGTGGGCTGGAGGGTAGCCTCGTAGGCTTTAATTCGACAACTGAGATTGTTACTTTTATCTTTGTCCAGTTTCGTTGCTCTTTTCTATTTCTTTCTACCGTCGCTTTTATCTTCCTTTCTCTCTCTTCAGTATCTTCCAATCTTTCTTTATCCCTTTTTTTGCTTCTTTACTCGTTTTCTCTATAAGTTGCTTTTTCATTCCATATTTTTCTCTCTTTATCTGTCCCTTCTTTCCTTCTCCGTTTCTCCGTTGCATTTTCTTTTCTATATTTCTTCCTCCTCTGTTTCCATATCCTATCTTTTCCTTTCTTTCTTTGGCCGTTCTTCTGTCTGTCGCTTCTTCTCTGTCACATTCTCTATGATTCGCTTTCCTCTCTTTCTTTCTTTGGACGTTCTTCTATCTGTCGCTTTTTCTCTGTCTCTTTCTCTATGCATCTTTTTCCTTTCTTTCTTTGGCCGTTATTCTATCTGTCGCTTTTCTCTCTCTTTCTGTCTCTTTTCCTTTCTTTCTTTGGCGTTCTTCTATCTGTCACTTTTTCTCTTTTTCTCTGTCTCTTTCTCTATGCATCTTTTTCCTTTCTTTCTTTGGCCGTTCTTCTATTTGTCGCTTTTTCTCTGTCTCTTTCCTTTCTTTCTTTGGCCGTTCTTCTATCTGTCACTTTTTCTCTGTCTCTCTTTCCTTGTCCGTTCTTCTATTTGTCGCTTTTCTCTCTCTCTCTCTCTCTCTCTTTCCTTTCTTTCTTTCTTTCCTTGTCCGTTCTTCTATGTGTCGCTTTTTCTCTGTATCTTTCTCTATGTATATTTTTCCTTTCTTTCTTTCTTTGGCAGTTCTTCTATCTGTCGCTTTTCCTCTGTCTCTTTCTCTATGTCTCTCTTTCTATTCTTTCTTTCCTTGACCGTTCTTCTATCTCTCGCTTTTTCTTCCTTGCTATCTTCGTTTCTTTCTCTGCTCTCTGTCACATTTTCCCTTTTCCTATCTTTTTTCTTCGTCTCTTTCTCCACCTCTATATTCCAGTATTTCTCAGTTCTCTGTCGGGTTCATTCTATCTGACGCTGTGCAGGCCTCCGTGGATAGCCCAGCGGGCTACGACGCTAAGGGTCCCCGGGTTCGAATTCTGAGTGTTCCTTGTGAGTACCTCCTCTTCATCAATTTCATGATATCATCCCTCCTCCTCATCTTCGCGATTAGCTAAACGTGTCAGACGAGCGAAGTAAAATTTTAAAAAATCAATCAATCTGATGGTGTACATGTGTAAATAATGTACATTATATATTTTTAAGCTTAAAACAAAATAAATGTTAAATTTCCATGGTATTTTTTATTTTTAAGAACTAAATGTGTTGAAATTCGCGAAAAATACCTCGATTCATATTTTATGCCAGATTCAAGTCCTTTTCCGATTTTGAATGTATGAAAAATGTATTTGAAACACGTCTCTGCACACACATAAACACTTTCTTGTAACAATTAACATTTTGCGGTGTTATTACATTTGCGTAACCTAGGCAATACAACTAAAAACCATCTCAAAACTGCGTTTTCAGCTTTCTATAGCAATGAAAAAAATGCTATCTTCTTCCCCCACTTTCGTTTAAAAAAGAAAGCCAAGAAACATTACCTTCTGTCGAAAAATTAACTTTTACTCTGCCTCTTCCCTGAATTTTTATAACTTTTCCCCAAGCTTCTGCATTCTCCCTTACCTAGAATTTACCAGGAAATCCATTACCCTCACATAAATATCTGACGTCACGCTTCAAATTACATCAAAGTTTGAAGAGGATGTAACTCTATTTGTGGCATTTTAGTGCTGAAAGGGAAAAAATGCGACCTTGATGCAGGATGCAAATGAGATATACAAATACAATTTCCTGGAAGTCTGAACCTCTTGACAAGAGATTCTCTATGCCAGCATCAATTTGGAAAACACTAGAAACGAGTGTGGCAGATACGACGAACTTCAGGACGGTTCTTGTATGTATACGTACAATGGTGAAGTCAATTATTATATTTTTATTTCTAATACGTCATCAAACACTTTTCCTCTAGCGAAAGACCATGGCTACTGATTCAGCATTTGTGTGACGTTCTTGCACTTCAGCATCTGACGCACGTCTGCAACCCTTAAACTGAGGCTTCAGCTCACCGAAAGTGTGGAAATCAAAAGTGGAAAGGTCCGGGTTGTAGGGAGGGTATGCAATAATCCACATTAATGCTTTCCTTAAATCATATTTTCGTGTGTCACATATACATTGTGAAAAGTGTGGTGCAAAGTAACTTTGTGTAGAACCACATTCGGTTTCTTTTGACACCATTGGCTGTCACACTGCACCAAGTATAATACTTTACGTTCTTATGCGCCTGAGTTCCCGGTGTTAGCCTCAAATTTCAGTACATTATGTAATCTTGTACTGTTCACAAATAAAATTTAATATCTCTGAAACTAAGAATTGTGGTATTATAAATTTTATCTCCTTTTGTTCGTAATAGAAGACAAGCTTATAAAAACTGAAAAAGTAAATATGCTGACCAAGGCAGTAATTTATTTTATTAAAAACATAAACTAAACGTAACGTTTCAACCTTCTAGCAACGTCTTCTGTATCAAAAGTCTTGTACTTGATACAGAGTCTGATGAAGGCCTTGCTAGAAGGTTGAAACGTTACGTTTACTTTATGTTTTTAATAAAATAAATTACTGCCTTGGTCAGCATATTTAGTTTTTCATAATCATGGAAACAAGGCTTAATGGTGTTATAAAAAATACACATCTTTAGAACCTGAGTAATTATATGTTCCCAAATGCACTTTTTAGAAATAATTACGTCATATTGGCGACGATTAGGGGGACGAAGAGAGGGCAGGTGCCCCCCGGCCACTTTTCGCCCCTTTTGCCACCGCACTATGCTAAACCTTATCTTCAAAGGGAAATAAACTGTCTTGGTCCCCCAGTTTTGGCACCTTGCCCCCCGGTTTTGAAACCCAATCGCCGCCACTGTTGGGATACCGTATTTCCTAGAGGGCATTGGAGCAAACTCGGCTCCGATACCGCCAATCCCAGCGAGTGTGCAATGGTTAACATTCTATTACGTTTCGTGATGCACAGATTATAGTGGCAACTGTGTGGCATATGGTACTGTTAGAGTATATGCGTGTTTGTGTATATGTATATTTATATATTATACAGGGTGTTTAAAAAAGAATCATCCGATTTCAAAAGGCCATATATTTTTTTATTTATCACACCAGCAACTTGGAATTGCTTTTGAAATACACATCTATACATACATTTTTACATAAAAATGTTCATACGTGCTCAATGTGACCCCCTTTGGACGCTCGGCATATGTTCATACGGTAGGAGAATTCGTCCCATACAGATGCGAGCATGTCTGGAGTCCCTGCTGCCACTGCTGTTGTGATCCGATTTCGCAGTTCATCGACAGTACTCGGAAGTGGGGACACATAAACAGTGTTTTTAATGTAATCCCACAAGAAAAAAGTTACACACAGTGAGGTCTGGCGACCTATTAGGCCATGCACGCAATTCCTCATCGTCTGGACCCTTACGGCCTATCCATCGTTGAGGAAGTGTGTTGCTCAGGAATCTTCGAACATCCCGGTGCCAATGCGGTGGAGCTCAATCCTGTTGGAAAATGAAGTCATTGGAATCAAGCTGTAACTGTGGGAAAAGCGAGTTCTCACCATACTGTCGCCAAAATTCACGCTGCACTGTTGTAACAGATTCACACACTGCAGTACACAGAAAGCTGTTTTGTTGCGATGTCGCCATCTTGCTTGAATCTGATACGAGAGCGGGGGGGGGGGGGCGTGCGTGCGTGCTACTGCTACCTGCCGGCAATCATGTGAAACTCACGAATATCCTCTTCCTAACAGTACGTTGTTCGATGTATTTTAGCGAACGGTGACTTCGGAATCGGATGATTCTTTTTGAAATATGCCCTGTTGTATATTAATCAACCTTCTGATGAGTAACTTCACTGAGATTATATACTACCCTGAATAGTGGTAACACTGTCGCCATGTTATCAAGGGGTTCCTGGTTGGGTTTCCAGTTGAGGCACATTGTACAGTGGTTCGTATTCCACCTTAAATTGTAGGTGTGATCCCACTTTAAATTATAAGTCGAATGTTATAAGTTTTTGCAGATATCCACTAAAAAATGGAGTATTTAGAAGCCGGCTAGGGGCACCGATGTCCTTAAGTGGTAAAATTTCGATCACGCCATCCGAGTGGCAGAAATGCAACGCTAAATACCAAATACATATTTACAAAGGATTAGTTGCATATGTAAACTAGCTCTTTTAGGCCTATATGTATAAATTAAGAATGGGTGTTCTAGGCATTTTAGAGGTTGTGGTGCTAGTTGCACAGTGTATGCAGTGCCAGAGAGAATATGCAAGATGGAGGAGCAACCACCCCCTAGTCCCTGTGGGAAAGTGCCATGTCTAAAACAGCGTGGGAGGACCAGGGTTGCTGACAACAATGAGTGAGGAACGTCCCTACGTCATCTCGCCCAGCAAGCGAAGGTATGACGTGGGTGGCTTCAATCATTCATCAGACGGTGGAAGTAGGGCAAGCATCTCTCGTTGTAACGTCACTAACCGGACAGTGTTGCCACTCTTGCAGAAATTCCCTGAATTTCCCCTTTTCCTTAGATTTACCCCATTTTCCGATCAGAAATTCGAAAGAGAAGTGAATATATAACTGTTTAAGCTAGAAAAAGATATGGTGTAAATGAGTCAACTAATATGAGTCAGGAGTCAGGATGACAAATTTTAAACTGAATAGTTATGAAATAAGAAAAGTGCACCAGAGGTCCTGCGGTCGAATCCTGGCCTGGGCATGGATGTTTGTGAGTGTCCATTCATCAATTTTATCATATCATCACTCATCCCCATCTTCGCAATTTAGCCAAAAGTGTCACAAAAGCGAAGTAAAATAAAGCAAATCAATCAATCAATCAATCAAGAAAAGTGCAGAAATGATCAGAGTTTGTTTAATTTTTACTTTTCTAAAGTACCACGGGTCGCCGCACAAACTTTCAAATCGTACAGAGTCCATTAAGGAAAACATTTTATAATAATTTTTTGTTTCACGCCACGTTATCGTTAACATATGTATACAGCCACAGAGCACAGCCATACGATATTTATTATTGGATTACCTTTGTAATTAATATATTTTTACTTGTTTTTTTTCACTTTACTTTGCTGTTCTGTCACTTTTTTTTGGTTAATCGCGATGATGATGATGAGTCATGATTACACGAAATTAATGAAGCGACACTCACAAAGAACACCCGGTGGTGTTGCAATCGGTGTTCGAGATAACATCCACTCAACGCCAATCTTTCTCACCACCCCCCTCCAAGCTGTCGCCGTGCGGATCCATCTACCACAGCCAATATCTGTGTGCTGTGTCTACATCACAAGGGAGGAGCGATTCTCTCTTGAGGACCTCCTTTCTATATTCGAACAACTTCCGTCTCCTGTAGTTCTTTTGGGCGATTTTAATTCCTACCATTGCTTGTGGGGCTCCGTTCGTACAGAGCCCCGGGGTCAAATTGTAGATCAATTCCGTGAGGCATCAGATTTAACGTTGCTGAATGATGGGACTCCCACATATTTCAGTCCTTCCTCTGGCACATATTCTGCGTTGGACTTGTCTTTTTGCAGTCCCAGCCTTGCTCCTACCACATCTTGGAGCGTTCATCCTGATCTCTGTGGGAGTGATCACTTCCCTCTCATTCTTACCTTCGAACATCTTCAGCACTCACGTGAACAACACCCTCACTGGAATCTCAGTCGGGTCGACTGGGAAGCCTTCGAGCGTGCGGTGGACCTTGAAGTCGATCTTGCGTGGACTTTACCACCAATCGACGCCTTAGATGTCTTTGTGTCAGGAGTGCATGATGCTGCACGCACCTCCATTCCACATCCCAGTGGACCTGCGAGGCGACGCCCAGTCCCCTGGTGGACTGCGGAGATCGGTGCAGCCATCAAGGACCGCAATCATGCTCTCGATCGATTTAATAGGAACCACACTGCCGCAAACCTCGAGCAGTTCCGCATTAAACGTGCCCGTGCCCGTCAGCTCATTCGAGCCAGTAAGAAGGCGTGCTGGGTCCAATACGTGTCTTCTCTGACGAAGCAGGCTTCGTCGAAAGCCGTTTGGACCAAAGTACGTCGCATACAGGGGGGTGCATCTACTCCTCTGAGCGCTCTGGAGCACGATGGGACGTTGTACACAGATTCCGGAGACATAGCTAATATCTTGGCCACGCAGTTTTCTGATGCGTCTAGCTCTGTAAATTACGAACCACGTTTCCGCCGTGAGAAGGACCGTCAGGAACGACGGCCTCTCGTTTTTCGAAGTCATAACACCGAGCCATACAACTCTCCATTCACTGAACGGGAGTTTGATCAGGCACTTCGAGATTCTAAGAACACATCTCCTGGAGTGGACAAGATCCACTATGAGATGCTTCGTCATCTGCCCATTGGAGCAAGAAATTTCCTTTTGGCGGTATTCAACAGGCTTTGGTTGGAGGACTCTTTCCCCACTTCCTGGAAAGAAGCTATTATTGTTCCCATCCTGAAACCAGGTAAACAACGCTCTGCACCCTCGAGTTACAGGCCTATTGCCTTAACTAGCTGTGTGTGCAAGTTGATGGAACGCATGATCAACAAGCGTCTCACCTGGTTTTTGGAGGAAAACTGCTTGATAAGTAATTTTCAATGTGGTTTTCGCTCCAACCGTTCCACACTGGACCATCTGGTTCAGCTGGAAACACACATTCAGGATGCATTCCTCAACAAGGAACATTTAGTTGCAGTTTTCTTTGACCTCCAAAAAGCATATGACACAACGTGGCGTTTTGGCATCCTAAAGCAGCTCCATTCTTGGGGCGTGCGTGGCCATATGGCGTACTTTATTAAAAACTTTTTATCTGATCGTTTTTTCCGGGTACGTGTTGGGAACTCCTTTTCGGATCTTCACGAACAAGAGAACGGTGTCCCGCAGGGCAGCGTATTAAGTGTGACTCTGTTTGCCATAGCAGTGAACAGTGTTATGGCGAGCATTGTTGCCCCTGTACATGGTCTTCTGTATGTAGACGACCTCACGATCTTTTGTCGCTCACGGAATCTCGCGTCAGCTTCTCGTCAACTCCAACTGACGATAAACCGTTTGGTTGAGTGGTCCTCCCAAACAGGTTTCACCTTCTCATCCGAGAAATCCGTGTGTGTTCACTTTTGTCGCCAACGTACATGTCATTTCGATCCTGACCTGTACATGGGGAAGTCTCCCCTTTGCTTCGTGAATGAGGTCCGCTTCCTGGGCCTCATTTTCGATAAGAAATTAACATGGCTACCTCACCTTTGCCAGTTAAAGTTCTCTTGTCTTCGAGTTCTCAACCTTTTACGTGTTTTATCCCATACTTCCTGGGGAGCGGATAGGACGGTACTGCTTCGATTGTATCGTGCACTCATCAGGTCGAAGCTTGATTATGGATGTGTTGTGTATTCTTCTGCCCGCCCATCTAGACTTCGCATCCTAGACACCGTCCACCATGCTGGTATACGTGTGTGCTCTGGTGCTTTTCGGACCAGCCCTATCGCCAGTCTGTACGTAGAGGCATCTGAGCCGTCGCTGTCTCTGCGAAGACAGCGGCTGGTAGTGAACTACTTCCTCCATCTTCGCTCGATGCCTTCACATCCCTCATTTCACACCATCTCAGACGTGAATAGGCTGGCAAGGTATCGGCTCCGCCCTAGTGCCACAAGACCACTTGGTGTTCGTGCAGACGAGATCCTGTCAGCACTTGGTGTTGACAGTGATCTGCCTGGCGTCTATCCACTCATTCCGCCCCTCCCTACCTGGGAGTTTCCTGCACCTTCCATCGATTTATCTCTGACTGCCCTTCCAAAGTCAGAGACACCAATGGTTGTATACCAGCAAAGGTTTTTAGAACTTCGTGCGAAGCACCCCAATTTTAATGTGTTTTACACGGATGGGTCCAAGACAGTCGAATCAGTTGGTTGCGCCTTCGTCCTAGACTCTCAAAGCTCCAGTTACTCACTACATCCTGCCTGTTCCATCTATACGGCAGAGTTGTACGCCATTCTAAAGGCACTGGATTTTGCAGATGTCAACGGTCTGAAGAAGGTCCTTGTGTGCTGTGATTCGACCAGCGTGTTGCAGTCTCTGGATTCGCCGTATTCCCGGCATCCAGTAGCGCAACGCATATTCAGACGGCTTGTGTCCTTATCTGCCAGCACGGATGTACACTTCTGTTGGGTCCCTAGCCACGTGGGCATCCAGGGGAACGAAGCAGCTGATGCTGCCGCCAAGTCTGCTGATGCAGATGGCGACGTTCTCGTCCACCTTTTGCCAGCTAGCGACCTGCAGAATGTGTTCCGTTCTCGCCTTCTTGACACTTGGCAGACCGAGTGGGATGTGGAAACGGGGAACAAGCTTCACGCTGTTAAGCCCACCATAGGTGTTTGGCGTTCCTCGTCTCGTCCCTCTCGGCGAGAAGACGTTATTCTTACCCGCCTGCGTATAGGACACAGCCGTCTCACGCATGGTCACCTACTGCAAGGGCTGGACCCTCCGTTGTGTCGTACTTGTAATGTTATTTTAAGCATCCGACACATTCTCGTTGAATGTGTCGATCTTGCTTACCTCCGGCAGACTTTTAACCTTTCCGGCTGTTTGTCATCCCTCTTGGGTGATGACAGCAGTATTTTATCACATGTTTTTAGTTTTTTGCGAAGAGCTGGACTCTTCCACCGTCTGTAAGGAGGTTTTTAGTTTATTCTGACTTTTTAATGTGTTGTGTTTGTCTCGTGCAGGTCTTTTTACAACCTTGCACTTTTAGTTTTTCCCAAGGGGCTAATTACACGCCTTTTTTAAGTTCTCAGTCAGAATTTTATATAAGGGATATTTTCCCGCATACATAGAAGGGTGCGAAATGGCCTTAAGTGCCGACGCACCCATAAATTTTAACTCAACAACAACAACAACAACAAAGAACACCCGTATTTATAAGCAACTAGATACATGCTTGGTATGTCTGAAGAAAGTCGTACAATAAAGTAAATGTAGTTTAGAGTCGTGGAGAATCTGTCTCGTTCCGATTTTACGGAAGTCTGTCTGTCTCGTCTCAACAAGCCTCTCGCTCTCGTCTCGTTTCTTCCAAGGTCGTCTCGGGTCACACACGCACACACACGACACACACTTAACGATACAGAGGGTGCGAGAAGTTAGTTTAGTGGTTATGTTTGTGAATATAGTATCATCATACTCTGGTTATGTAAAGTATCATACTTTTGTTTGGCCACCCAAATATACTACATGACAAATTATGTCATTAATGGGGAGCAAAATAGAGAGAGATGGGAAGGGAGAAAGAAGCAGAGAAAGAGAGAAAAAAATAAAGAAATAACGATAAAGAAATGCTTAGACAAAGAGAGAAAAGATATAGCTACAAAGGAAAGAAAGGAAAAGAGAAAGATTGAAGGAAGGAAAGATGGAGAGGGTTAGAGAGAGAAGCAGAGGAAGATAGGAAGGGATAAACAAAATGGTGATAAAGGTATAAGGATTGAGAGAAATGAAAGGAGAGAGAGAGAAACAAAGGAAGGAAGAGAGAGAAGGGGTTGGACACAAAGAAGATAAAGGGAGAAACTTTAAAAGAATAGAGAAAGAAACGGAAAGGAAAAGAGAGATTAACACAAAGGAAATACAGAGATCGAGAGAGAAAGAGAGAGAGAGAGAGAGAGAGAGAGAGAGTGATAGAAAGGGAAAAGATAGAATGAGAGAGACTTAAATGAAGTAAGGAGAGAAACTTTCATAGAAAGGAAAACAGGAAAAACAAAAAAGGATAAACAAATAAAGAGAAAAATATAAAGAAATAAAGGAAGAGAAAAATATTGAAAGAAAGGAGGAGGGAAAGGGTAGGAAAGATAGAGGAAGGAAGAAAGGAAGGGATGGACACAAAGATAATAAAAGGATAAGGATTGAGAGAAAGGAAAAGAGAGAAAGACACATAAACAAAGGAAGGAAGAGAGAGATGGGGATGGATACAAAGAAGATAAAGGGAGAAACATCAAAAGGATGAAAAGAGAAACGGAGAAAGGAAAGAAACAAAGAGAGGAAGAGAGAGAAACACAAAACAAATAAAGGTAAGCAATGAAAGAATGGAAAATAAAAAAAGGAGAAAAAGAGGAATGAAGAGAGAGGAAAGAAAATAAATAAAGGGAAGCAATGAAAGAAAGGAAAATAAAAAAGGAGGCATATAGGGAGAGAAAGACAAAGCAAATAAAGGGAAACAGTGAAAGAAAAAAGGAGAAAGAGAAGAATGAAGAGAGAAGAAAGACAAAAGAAATAAAGGGAAGCAGTGAAAGATAGGAAAATAAAAAAGGATAAAAAGAGGAATGAAGATAGAAAAAGACAAAACTAATAGAGAAAATTTTAAAAAGGAGAAAAAGAGGAATGAAGAGAGAGAAACAAAACAAATAAAGGCAATCAATGAAAGAAACATAGAAAAGGAGGAAAAGAGGAATGAGGAGAGAAAGAAAGTAAATAAAGGAAAACAATGAAAGAAAGAAAAATTTAAAAAATGAGAGAAAGAGGAATGAAGAGAGAAAGGCAAAACAAATAAAGGGAAGCAGTGAAAGAAAGGAAAATTTTAAAAAAGCAGAAAAAGAGGAATGAAGAGAGAAACAAACACAAAACAAATAAAAGGAAGCAATGAAAGAATGGAAATTTTAAAAAGAGAGAAAGGGGAATGAAGAGAAAGACAAAACAAATAAAGGAAATGAATGAGACACAATAAGGACGGGAGAGAAACAGATCGAGACAAAGCAAATAATGAAACAGAGAGAGATAGATAGGAAGGAAAAGGGAGAAAAAAGAAAGTGAAAAGAAGTTAACAAAATAATCTTAGTACCCATGGTCACCAAAGGAGAGTCCATTGGACAAGAATTTCCTGGCGACTAAAACAACTATTTGTGTGTACCAATAAAACAAAGTTGCTTCAACATGGTTTGTCGCTATGTCATCTGGTGTTCTCTTTGGTTAGGCACTGTCTTGCGCTTGCCACTAGAACAACTGTCCAGGGCAACTATGGTTTCACATAATATACCTGTTGCAGTGTACGAAAACAACAAAAAACTATCAAAATTAATTAACTTTCGAAAGAATTTGTTGCATTGATACATCATGCATGTTAAAATTACATGGGGATATTATGAGATATGAGACAAATACTTTAGTTTCTAGAAACATCTTGTTCTCTAAAATTTTGTATTAGTTCTTCTCGTCACAAGAGTGGGTTAGACCATTTTGTCCTGAATCACTTATTTTGTATTATTTGGTGCCATTGTTTTAACTTCTTCACATAATTTATTAGCTCTGACCAAAATCTTTTCGTAGATTAAACAGGAAACCTGCTAATGAATGAAGTTAAGGTTATTTTTCTAAAATAGCATGTAGCGCCATCTTTACTTTTTAATTTCAGTTCTGATGTATTTTAAGAACATGATCCTTATTTTAAATAATAATCTTCCTTCATTTTACAAAAATGTAATTTTTCGTATTAACATTAATGTATTTTCACTAGGGCTGTATTTTCACCCCCACACAGACACACAGTGGCTGCGATTAGAGGGACATTTGCCCCCCACTTTTTGTCACCGTACTATGGCCTCTTAATGCTAAACCATCTCTACCAAAAGAAAGTAAACCGTCTTGCCCCCACCCTCCTTCATACATTTGCACCCATTCACCGCTTCTGCACATACATATTGGGTAATATCCCCGATGTTATTTGAATACCCCCACCCCCATTTCTGGAAAATAATCCAAATACCGCATTACAGTTATTTGAAATGATGATGTACATTTCCCAACTTAAGTACTTGCACACATGCACACTCACACACACACATATATATTTATGTGTGTGCGTGTGTTTATAATTTGATATTCTAATTTAAAATATGGAGTAAATCAGTCTTCATAACTTATGTCTGACGACTTTTATCTCGTCACCGAAGGTACCGGGTTCGATTCCTGACCTAGCATGAGTGTTTCCTTGCGAGTGCCTGTTGATGAATCTCATCTCATCTTCATTCGTCCTCATCGTCGCGATTATGGAGGTGATATTAAATATGAAAATTACGAGTAATTTGCAACATGTATCTACAAATTATTATTATTACGCAGCATGGGCGGAGTTTGAGCTTTTGCTTTGGGGGGGCCAGACTCTGGGAGAAGCATATGATGTACCTGAGGGTTATTGAATATCCCCTAGTTTATAAGGGGGTTCGGAGGCCTTCCCCCGGAAATTAAAAAAAAAAAAACTTAAAAACATTTAGTTCTAGGCCTTTTAGATTTGAAAATGTTAAATTTCCTTGCTTAAGTAACTAACTAACTAACTAACTCTCTAGCCTTCTTAAACCCGAAGGTTCATGGCTGCAGCAACACAGGCCTTCCATGTTTCCCTATCTTGAGCAAGATCTATATACTCTTTTCCATCCCTACCGATTTCCCTTAAGTAAACAAATATTAATTAGTATATTGGTTGTCAGTTTTAAAAGAAGCAAAACAGTACGATTATTGCATTTTCCATTTCATTCAATTGTTACTGATACAATACTCGTATTACTTTAAAAATGTTACGGTACAATAGTAAGCTTCAGAAATTTTAGAAAAATTAAATTGAAAAGTTATTTTGATGCCTCAGCAGTAACTGTTGACGCAACACAAAGTAAATTTACGTTTTTTCTTTCTTCAAACTGTACACATCAATCAAATCGTCTAAGACTCGCTATTGCGGCGCTGTTACCGCACGTGCCATCATGCCAAACGTCAAGATTTGCGGTATGGCTTCATAACAAAAATGTAGTAACTGAACTTAATCATGTGTTATTTTTTAGTATTTTTTAAAGTTGGGGGACCAGGCCCCCCTGGCCCCTCCAGAACTGCGCCTATGTTACGCAGTAGCGCCGATTGGGTTCCAAAACTGAAGGCGGGCAAGGACATCCCTGGCGAGATAAGGTTTAGCACAGTGCCGGAGCAAAAGTGACAACTGCCTCCCCTAATCTCGGCCACTATTATTATTATTTTTGTAGATTATCCGCAAATTGTCTCCCTTTACGCCAAAATATCCCACACGTGGGAAAATTCCCGCCAACGTGAAGTAACGTTTCCGTATTGACGTCAACCCCGATAGCGTCTGCAGAGAAAGATGTACATTGAACAGTGCTGCCATCGTACGGTGATTAGTTGAATTACTTGCAGAGATGTGTCTGGGGGAAGTTTTTGTCTCGATTTTCCGACCAGGCTGTGGGACGAAGAAGTTGGATTGGTGGAAGGGGGTAGTCGAGAACATTGCGAACCCGAAACTTGGTAATTCACTCAAAGCCCTGGTCCTTTTCTGAAAAAAGCTATCCTTTATTTTGCAACACAAATATTATGGAAATAAGTGATAACGAATGAGATAGTCGTAAAACGTAATTAGTCTACAAAAGATGGTAAGTAACCATTCTTCTCAACACGCTTCATGATCGCCGACCTCCGTGGTGTAGTGGTTAGCACATTGCACTTTGACTCCAGGCTTCCTGGGTTCAAATCCCGGTATGGGCACAAATAGTTACCACATTAGTGCAAACTTCCTCTGGGGACAAATTGAATACATTTAAGTGTAAACATGGAAACATTTTATTCATCACATTCCAAATTTTAAATTATTGGGAGGAATACGTTAGTGTGTGTGTGTTGATTGATTGATTTAATTAATTTAGTTTATTTTACTTCGCGTTTTGTGCCTCTTGGCTAATTTGCGAAGATGGGGATGAGTGATGAAACGATGAAATTGATGAATGGATATTCACAAACAACCAAGCCCGACCGGGATTCGAACCCGGGACCCTTGGCGTCGCAGCGCGATGTGCTAACCACTCGGCCACAGGGTCGGGCTATGTGTGTGTGTGTTTTGTTGTCTGTCGGATATATAGATCAGACCTTTATTTTTGTATGTAATTTTTTAAATATTTTTATTTGCTTCCAAATGAAACGCGCTACCGTTACGTTGCTTCCAAAAGAAACGAGCTACTGTTACGTTGCTTCCAAAGGAAACACGCTACCGTTACGTTGCTTCCAAAGGAATCGAGAGTAGTCCAATTAAGCCGGTTGAACGTCCTCTATTGGTGAGCTGAAGTGGTGTGCTCGCCTTAATGGATTTGTCTCGTAAGGCATGAGCCCTATTTTCTGGCAGTGTTGCCAACTGCTTACTCGAAAAAATCACCAAGGTTTTTTTTTGGGTCTAACCTAGCCTAAAGCAAGGAGCTGGCAATCTTGCTTGAGAGTTCTGCAACCGGAAGTGGGGCTTGCAGTGTTGTTAACTCCTCACTCGAAAAAAAATTACCAAGGTTTTTGTCTTGGTCTAACCTAACCTAAAGCAAGGAGCTGGCAATCTTGCTTGAGGCTTGCCTTACAGTGCATAAAGCAAGGTTGCCAACCTACTGGTATTTTTGCCATAGCTTTTTACAAAAAAAGAGAGAGGAGAGAGAGAGGGAAGAGTTAAACAACCGACAGCTGCCAACACCCACCCTAACCTACTCTAACCTAACCTAACCTAACCTAACCTAACCTAACCTACTCTAACCTAACCTAACCTAACCTAACCTAACCTAACCTAACCTAACCTAACCTAACCTACTCTAACCTAACCTAACCTAACCTAACCTAACCAGGTCTAACCTAGCCTAAAGCAAGGAGCTGGCAATTTTTCTTAAGACTTGCCTTACAGTGCATAAAGCAAGGTTGCCAACCTACTGGTATTTTTGCCATAGCTTTTTACAAAAAAAAGAGAGGAGAGAGTGAGAGGGAAGAGTTAAACAACCGACAGCTGCCAATACCCACCCTAACCTAACCTAACCTAACCTAACCTAACCTAGGCCGTGTCCGGATTGGCAAGTGCTTCGTCCTGTTTTCTACTGTTGCTCTTGCGTACCGCCGAAGTCACGTCCAAGTTGTCCGAATCTACATGTCCTCTTGTAGTACGGTTGTTATTTTTCCCACCAGGTGACAGCCCGAATTTTACCTACCGTGCTCTGGGGTGCAGGTGCATTGTACGGAAGCAGAAGGCAGATGCCAAACAAACATGACAATGATTTCTACCTATTTACTACTCATATTAAAAATGTAACATGCTATTTCATCATTTACAATTTTTCTATATTCAGTATTATCGATAAAATGTTAAAGTATAACTGAGTTTTACATCCTCTAATCAGTAAATGTTGTCTGTACAATGTGAAAGTTAGAATATGGCTGCCAAGCACAGGGTTACAGCGAGTTCAAGCGTGCATCTGTCGTGCCCCTCTGCTCCCCCCTCTGACTCCACGTCTGCCACGAATTCGGACAACGGAGGTTGGCTGAGTCCCCGGATGGAACGGTGCTCTAGGTGACATCTGCTGCCGATTCGGATGCGGCCCTAACCTAACCTACCCTAACCTAACCTAACCTAACCTAACCTAATCTTCTCTAACCTAACCTAACCTAACCTAACCTAACCTAACCCACCCTAACCTAACCTAACCTACTCTAACCTAACCTAACCTAACCTAACCTAACCTACTCTAACCTAACCTAACCTAACCTAACCTAGCCTAAAGCAAGGAGCTGGCAACCTTACTTAAGATTTGCCTTACAGTGCATAAAGCAAGGTTGCCAACCTACTGGTATTTTTGCCATAACTTTTTACAAAAAAAAGAGAGAGAGGAGAGAGAGAGAGAGAGATGGAAGAGTTAAACAACCGACAGCCCACCTACAATTTTTTTTTGTCTAACCTAACCTAAAGCAAGGTTGCCAACCTACTGGTATTTTTGCCATGGTTTTTTACAAAAAAAAAGAGAGAGGAGAGAGAGAGGGAAGAGTTAAACAACCGACAGCCTACCTACAGCTTTTTACAAAAAAAGAGAGAGGAGAGAAAGAGAGGGAAGAGTTAAGCGTATTATCTGTTTTCATGTCAGATTTTACCAACCTGTGAGCTGTAGTGTTTAGGTGACAAGCGACCTGCTCAAATATGAGTTGGCAGCACTGACTTATAAACCTATTGGGTCCTCTTGGCATGTTTTTTTCATGATGTGTTGCTAGGCTATTGAGCATCTTGGCGTATACAATGTATATATTTTGAGAGGGGGGGGTTATGGTTTTTTTATGCTGTACGAATACTGGAAGCTTGACAGTGACAACCAACAGAGTAGGTAAACCTACATCCAGGAACTGGCAACACTAGTTTCTGACAGTGAATTTGAAATAAAATATTAAACAAAATACATGAGTAAGCACTGTGAGTACAAATAGTACCAGTGTTGTGCCCCCCAACTCCAACTGGACAACTGGGGAAAATAATTGTACAACAATTTGTACCTAATTGTATAATACTTGTACCTAATTGTACAACATATACACAAACATAAAAAAAAACCTTCCCGCAACTTACTTCATGTACAATTTATATGATTTTACAACTGTGAAAAAAAACAACATATGTGTTCTGTAGACACATATTTATTCTTATTTTTTGAAGTTAAATGAAAGCACATACAACACCCACCCTAACCTAACCTAATCTAACCTAACCCAACCCAACCCAACCCAACCCAACCTAACCTAACCTAACCTAACCTAACCTAACCTAACCTACCCTAACCTAACCTAACCTAACCTATGCTAGGTTAGCTAATTGTGTCTTCTACAGCTTCACTGTATAGAGGGAAGATGGAAAAAGAGAGCTCTACGGAAACTGACGCTCTTAACAATATTGTATGTTCGTGAAAATTATATATAAATAAGACTTAAGCGTATTATCTGCTTTCATGTCAGATTTTACCAACCTGTGAGCTGTAGTGTTTAGGTGACAAGCGACGTGCTCAAATATGATACTGTTGACAATATTGTACGCCCGTGAAAATTATATATATAAATAAGACTTAAGCGTATTATCTGCTTTCATGTCAGATTTTACCAACCTGTGAGCTGTAGTGTTTAGGTGACAAGCGACCTGCTCAAATATGATACTGTTGACAATATTGTACGTCCGTGAAAATTATATATATAAATAAAACTTAAGCATATTATCTGCTTTCATGTCAGATTTTACCAACCTGTGAGCTGTAGTGTTTAGGTGACAAGCGACCTACTCAAATATGATACTGTTGACAATATTGTACGTATATTGTATTGTATAGGAGACTAGAAGCATATAATTTGGCGAAAAAAAAAAAAGAAAATAGTTAAAAAAGTGAACAATTATATTTTGCATTATACAATATTGGATATTAAATAACATACCCCCAAAAAATCTCTGCATTATGCGTTCTGTAAAAAATTGCCCCTACGTGCCAAACTGCTGTGTCAAGTAAACATTTTCAAAGGCACTGTCGTACTTGTGTGCCGGGAAAGCGAATATGTGCGACCAAACTGTGCTCTAAGTGTGGAAAAAATATTTCTATTGCCAACTTCAAGTTGTTGTTTTTTTTGACACGTATATATATTATTATTTTTTTAACAGAGGAAGAAAGTCCGTGCTTCGGAAAACGCGATGATGTGCGTAATGATATCTTCCCTCTCCTGCATAGACTTGTACCAATCTACTGTGTACCGTCTTCTTCCCTGCATTGCCTCGTCCAGTTCGTCCAACCTCTCGTTCAATTTTTCCCCTGCAGCCGAAAGCAGAATGTTGAGATCACCGTACCTCAGGCCGCCGATCTCCCGAAGATGGTTCTTGAGAACCATTTCACAAGGGATGCGAAATTCCGGCGTTGTTCTTGCTATGATTACAAGTTTCCCTACATCCTCACAATCTCTGTTTACTGCGTGTTTAAATATTTTACATAGTAGCTCGGGCGGCAAATCAGTTATACGAGACATGTTGTTATTATTATTTTTCACTCTGTTATTTATATACCCCACCCTAATTTTTGTTTCGTGTTCATGGCGATGGTGGTAGAGTGCCACACACGTAAATTTGCCGTTGCGTAGAAACGAATTTTCGTTTCGTCTCCCTCTCTCTTAGCATCATGTGTTCTACCCTGCTCGATAACCTTCGCTATTGTTGCCATATTGTTATTCTATTCCTGGACACACTTGCGCAAACATCATTGAAAACAATTGAATAGCGCTCCAGCTCGCGGTTCGGTAGGGACGCTAATGTGGCAATATAGCACGGCGTAGTGCTTGCTTTTTTTTATGCAGTGCATGTTTATTGGCTAGCTAGTAACTAGTGTTGCCAACTGTAATAATGAAGCACTATTTCTGTCATGGAAGGGGAAAAGGCAGGTAAAGTGGCGGTGAGTTTTGTTGGATTGGAAGCACCATATTTTTATTTTATACTAAGTATTTGACCGGTTTGATGTTGTGTGCGTGTATTGCGTGTGTGTATGTAAAAGTGTGTGTTTGCTAATGAACGTTAAATTCCATAATGCCTCCAGTTCTGTCGAAATTTAAATTAAAAAAACTTGCATAGCCAAGCTCGGGAAATTCTAAGCATCTGCCGCCACCTCCCAGGGAGGCAAAATGACTAGCGCCGGCCCTGGTTCATAACAAAAGAAAAAGCCGCGCAGCTTATCGTCTAGTGGCAGTATATGTACTGGTTATTGTTGTGGAAGCCGGCATTTTTTGTAAATGTACAACAAAGGCAACCGACTGTTGCCGATCTCAGAGAGGAAATAATAATACTGCTTCAGGAGGAGTGTTATGGTGCAATTGTAGCGGTTTAAAACGTTGGCATGTTATTATCTGCCGTTGCAGTTCCATACCAGTGTATACGGGTTTTGGAAGTGAAAAGTTAGAACGCCACCAGTGCATTAATGCAATGAAAAATAATATATATATATTTTTATTTTGTTTGAAATCACTCAAATATATTTTGCCTCGGAAATAAAACCACTCGACGATTGTCGTGAAAATTCAGTCGTTGTGTTCGACGACGCCATCCTGGAAAATCAAAATGAAATTCGCAACTAAGGAATAAGGAATCGTATGAAGAAGTCTTCTTTGCAGCATTTTTGGTAATTTTACTTATGTGTTAGTTCATATTTTGCGAATTTTTAGTCCATATGTATGTAGCTACATACAAAGTCACTTGTTAGTACATATTAATCCTAGTCCTGGTATAATGCATGATGTTTAAAACTCAACGTTAGATAGACCTGAATTTTCTAATTTTATTGTTGTACGTAACAGCTGTGCATCGGCGCACTGCAGCGATTTTTCTATCTGCTCCATTAGCAACACTGCTTTTTTAGTTGTTTCGCGCATCGTACGGCAGAATTATCTGCGCTGGACTCTACCCAGTGCGGCGACCCGTTCACCCAGTGATGCGTTTCTGCTCACGAACCTTTCGAAAGCTGCGTGCTCTAACTTTCTGTCTGTTTCGTGACGTGCATCCAGATCCGTCTGCGTGGTGTTGTAAGCAATGTCGTGATTTTTGCATGCGGCGTCCAACGGATTTACACCCTTGTCCCCTCTCTCCAATTTTTTCTCGAGTTTGGTACCCGGTCCGCAGTACTGGTAGCCAGGTAAATGCATCTGAAAAGGTAACTTGTTACCTTTTGAGAACAGGCACCTGTACGTGTTCTCGAAAAGTTTGGAGCAATCCAAATACCAGCAACTGACGAAACTGTACGATGGTCTGGACATTGCAACGTTCGCCTCGGAAATAAAACCACTCGACGATTGTCGTGAAAATTCAGTCGTTGTGTTCGACGACGCCATCCTGGAAAATCAAAATGAAATTCGCAACTTTTTCACGCAAGGTCGTCACAAAAAAAATGGATTGCTTCTACCTAGCTCAAACGTTTTCCAAAATTCCAAAACAGTTACTACGCGACAACGCTAATTTCATATGTTTGTTTCGTCAAGATCATACCAACCTCAAGCACGCGTACGATGACTACGTAGGCGGAGACATGAACTACAATCAATTTTCGGAACGCTGCTGCTCTACTTGCTGGAACGGTGACGATTTCGGATTCGCGACGATCGACATGACGAGGAAACCCAACGACGGAAAATACAGAAACAAAATCAACGACTTTCTAAACGTTGCAACGTTGTGAGAAACGACGTATATAAATAAACGTTTATTTATATACGTCGTTTCTCACAACGTTGCAACGTTTAGAAAGTCGTTGATTTTGTTTCTGTATTTTCCGTCGTTGGGTTTCCTCGTCATGTCGATCGTCGCGAATCCGAAATCGTCACCGTTCCAGCAAGTAGAGCAGCAGCGTTCCGAAAATTGATTGTAGTTCATGTCTCCGCCTACGTAGTCATCGTACGCGTGCTTGAGGTTGGTATGATCTTGACGAAACAAACATATGAAATTAGCGTTGTCGCGTAGTAACTGTTTTGGAATTTTGGAAAACGTTTGAGCTAGGTAGAAGCAATCCATTTTTTTTGTGACGACCTTGCGTGAAAAAGTTGCGAATTTCATTTTGATTTTCCAGGATGGCGTCGTCGAACACAACGACTGAATTTTCACGACAATCGTCGAGTGGTTTTATTTCCGAGGCGAACGTTGCAATGTCCAGACCATCGTACAGTTTCATCAGTTGCTGGTATTTGGATTGCTCCAAACTTTTCGAGAACACGTACAGGTGCCTGTTCTCAAAAGGTAACAAGTTACCTTTTCAGATGCATTTACCTGGCTACCAGTACTGCGGACCGGGTACCAAACTCGAGAAAAAATTGGAGAGAGGGGACAAGGGTGTAAATCCGTTGGACGCCGCATGCAAAAATCACGACATTGCTTACAACACCACGCAGACGGATCTGGATGCACGTCACGAAACAGACAGAAAGTTAGAGCACGCAGCTTTCGAAAGGTTCGTGAGCAGAAACGCATCACTGGGTGAACGGGTCGCCGCACTGGGTAGAGTCCAGCGCAGATAATTCTGCCGTACGATGCGCGAAACAACTAAAAAAGCAGTGTTGCTAATGGAGCAGATAGAAAAATCGCTGCAGTGCGCCGATGCACAGCTGTTACGTACAACAATAAAATTAGAAAATTCAGGTCTATCTAACGTTGAGTTTTAAACATCATGCATTATACCAGGACTAGGATTAATATGTACTAACAAGTGACTTTGTATGTAGCTACATACATATGGACTAAAAATTCGCAAAATATGAACTAACACATAAGTAAAATTACCAAAAATGCTGCAAAGAAGACTTCTTCATACGATTCCTTATTCCTTAGTTGCGAATTTCATTTTGATTTTCCAGGATGGCGTCGTCGAACACAACGACTGAATTTTCACGACAATCGTCGAGTGGTTTTATTTCCGAGGCAAAATATATTTGAGTGATTTCAAACAAAATAAAAATATATATATATTATTTTTCATTGCATTAATGCACTGGTGGCGTTCTAACTTTTCACTTCCAAAACCCGTATACACTGGTATGGAACTGCAACGGCAGATAATAACATGCCAACGTTTTAAACCGCTACAATTGCACCATAACACTCCTCCTGAAGCAGTATTATTATTTCCTCTCTGAGATCGGCAACAGTCGGTTGCCTTTGTTGTACATTTACAAAAAATGCCGGCTTCCACAACAATAACCAGTACATATACTGCCACTAGACGATAAGCTGCGCGGCTTTTTCTTTTGTTATGAACCAGGGCCGGCGCTAGTCATTTTGCCTCCCTGGGAGGTGGCGGCAGATGCTTAGAATTTCCCGAGCTTGGCTATGCAAGTTTTTTTAATTTAAATTTCGACAGAACTGGAGGCATTATGGAATTTAACGTTCATTAGCAAACACACACTTTTACATACACACACGCAATACACGCACACAACATCAAACCGGTCAAATACTTAGTATAAAATAAAAATATGGTGCTTCCAATCCAACAAAACTCACCGCCACTTTACCTGCCTTTTCCCCTTCCATGACAGAAATAGTGCTTCATTATTACAGTTGGCAACACTAGTTACTAGCTAGCCAATAAACATGCACTGCATAAAAAAAAGCAAGCACTACGCCGTGCTATATTGCCACATTAGCGTCCCTACCGAACCGCGAGCTGGAGCGCTATTCAATTGTTTTCAATGATGTTTGCGCAAGTGTGTCCAGGAATAGAATAACAATATGGCAACAATAGCGAAGGTTATCGAGCAGGGTAGAACACATGATGCTAAGAGAGAGGGAGACGAAACGAAAATTCGTTTCTACGCAACGGCAAATTTACGTGTGTGGCACTCTACCACCATCGCCATGAACACGAAACAAAAATTAGGGTGGGGTATATAAATAACAGAGTGAAAAATAATAATAACAACATGTCTCGTATAACTGATTTGCCGCCCGAGCTACTATGTAAAATATTTAAACACGCAGTAAACAGAGATTGTGAGGATGTAGGGAAACTTGTAATCATAGCAAGAACAACGCCGGAATTTCGCATCCCTTGTGAAATGGTTCTCAAGAACCATCTTCGGGAGATCGGCGGCCTGAGGTACGGTGATCTCAACATTCTGCTTTCGGCTGCAGGGGAAAAATTGAACGAGAGGTTGGACGAACTGGACGAGGCAATGCAGGGAAGAAGACGGTACACAGTAGATTGGTACAAGTCTATGCAGGAGAGGGAAGATATCATTACGCACATCATCGCGTTTTCCGAAGCACGGACTTTCTTCCTCTGTTAAAAAAATAATAATATATATACGTGTCAAAAAAAACAACAACTTGAAGTTGGCAATAGAAATATTTTTTCCACACTTAGAGCACAGTTTGGTCGCACATATTCGCTTTCCCGGCACACAAGTACGACAGTGCCTTTGAAAATGTTTACTTGACACAGCAGTTTGGCACGTAGGGGCAATTTTTTACAGAACGCATAATGCAGAGATTTTTTGGGGGTATGTTATTTAATATCCAATATTGTATAATGCAAAATATAATTGTTCACTTTTTTAACTATTTTCTTTTTTTTTTTTCGCCAAATTATATGCTTCTAGTCTCCTATACAATACAATATACGTACAATATTGTCAACAGTATCATATTTGAGTAGGTCGCTTGTCACCTAAACACTACAGCTCACAGGTTGGTAAAATCTGACATGAAAGCAGATAATATGCTTAAGTTTTATTTATATATATAATTTTCACGGACGTACAATATTGTCAACAGTATCATATTTGAGCAGGTCGCTTGTCACCTAAACACTACAGCTCACAGGTTGGTAAAATCTGACATGAAAGCAGATAATACGCTTAAGTCTTATTTATATATATAATTTTCACGGGCGTACAATATTGTCAACAGTATCATATTTGAGCACGTCGCTTGTCACCTAAACACTACAGCTCACAGGTTGGTAAAATCTGACATGAAAGCAGATAATACGCTTAAGTCTTATTTATATATAATTTTCACGAACATACAATATTGTTAAGAGCGTCAGTTTCCGTAGAGCTCTCTTTTTCCATCTTCCCTCTATACAGTGAAGCTGTAGAAGACACAATTAGCTAACCTAGCATAGGTTAGGTTAGGTTAGGTTAGGTTAGGTTAGGGTAGGTTAGGTTAGGTTAGGTTAGGTTAGGTTAGGTTAGGTTGGGTTGGGTTGGGTTGGGTTGGGTTGGGTTGGGTTAGATTAGGTTAGGTTAGGGTGGGTGTTGTATGTGCTTTTATTTAACTTCAAAAAATAAGAATAAATATGTGTATACAGAACACATATGTTGTTTTTTTTCACAGTTGTAAAATCATATAAATTGTACATGAAGTAAGTTGCGGGAAGGTTTTTTTTTATGTTTGTGTATATGTTGTACAATTAGGTACAAGTATTATACAATTAGGTACAAATTGTTGTACAATTATTTTCATCAGTTGTCCAGTTGGAGTTGGGGGGCACAACACTGGTACTATTTGTACTCACAGTGCTTACTCATGTATTTTGTTTAATATTTTATTTCAAATTCACTGTCAGAAACTAGTGTTGCCAGTTCCTGGATGTAGGTTTACCTACTCTGTTGGTTGTCACTGTCAAGCTTCCAGTATTCGTACAGCATAAAAAAACCATAACCCCCCCCTCTCAAAATATATACATTGTATACGCCAAGATGCTCAATAGCCTAGCAACACATCATGAAAAAAACATGCCAAGAGGACCCAATAGGTTTATAAGTCAGTGCTGCCAACTCATATTTGAGCAGGTCGCTTGTCACCTAAACACTACAGCTCACAGGTTGGTAAAATCTGACATGAAAACAGATAATACGCTTAACTCTTCCCTCTCTTTCTCTCCTCTCTCTTTTTTTGTAAAAAGCTGTAGGTAGGCTGTCGGTTGTTTAACTCTTCCCTCTCTCTCTCCTCTCTCTTTTTTTTTGTAAAAAACCATGGCAAAAATACCAGTAGGTTGGCAACCTTGCTTTAGGTTAGGTTAGACAAAAAAAAATTGTAGGTGGGCTGTCGGTTGTTTAACTCTTCCATCTCTCTCTCTCTCTCTCCTCTCTCTCTTTTTTTTGTAAAAAGTTATGGCAAAAATACCAGTAGGTTGGCAACCTTGCTTTATGCACTGTAAGGCAAATCTTAAGTAAGGTTGCCAGCTCCTTGCTTTAGGCTAGGTTAGGTTAGGTTAGGTTAGGTTAGGTTAGAGTAGGTTAGGTTAGGTTAGGTTAGGTTAGGTTAGAGTAGGTTAGGTTAGGTTAGGGTGGGTTAGGTTAGGTTAGGTTAGGTTAGAGAAGATTAGGTTAGGTTAGGTTAGGTTAGGTTAGGTTAGGTTAGGTTAGGGCCGCATCCGAATCGGCAGCAGATGTCACCTAGAGCACCGTTCCATCCGGGGACTCAGCCAACCTCCGTTGTCCGAATTCGTGGCAGACGTGGAGTCAGAGGGGGGAGCAGAGGGGCACGACAGATGCACGCTTGAACTCGCTGTAACCCTGTGCTTGGCAGCCATATTCTAACTTTCACATTGTACAGACAACATTTACTGATTAGAGGATGTAAAACTCAGTTATACTTTAACATTTTATCGATAATACTGAATATAGAAAAATTGTAAATGATGAAATAGCATGTTACGTTTTTAATATGAGTAGTAAATAGGTAGAAATCATTGTCATGTTTGTTTGGCATCTGCCTTCTGCTTCCGTACAATGCACCTGCACCCCAGAGCACGGTAGGTAAAATTCGGGCTGTCACCTGGTGGGAAAAATAACAACCGTACTACAAGAGGACATGTAGATTCGGACAACTTGGACGTGACTTCGGCGGTACGCAAGAGCAACAGTAGAAAACAGGACGAAGCACTTGCCAATCCGGACACGGCCTAGGTTAGGTTAGGTTAGGTTAGGTTAGGTTAGGTTAGGGTGGGTATTGGCAGCTGTCGGTTGTTTAACTCTTCCCTCTCACTCTCTCCTCTCTTTTTTTTGTAAAAAGCTATGGCAAAAATACCAGTAGGTTGGCAACCTTGCTTTATGCACTGTAAGGCAAGTCTTAAGAAAAATTGCCAGCTCCTTGCTTTAGGCTAGGTTAGACCTGGTTAGGTTAGGTTAGGTTAGGTTAGGTTAGAGTAGGTTAGGTTAGGTTAGGTTAGGTTAGGTTAGGTTAGAGTAGGTTAGGTTAGGTTAGGTTAGGTTAGGTTAGGTTAGGTTAGGTTAGAGTAGGTTAGGGTGGGTGTTGGCAGCTGTCGGTTGTTTAACTCTTCCCTCTCTCTCTCCTCTCTCTTTTTTTGTAAAAAGCTATGGCAAAAATACCAGTAGGTTGGCAACCTTGCTTTATGCACTGTAAGGCAAGCCTCAAGCAAGATTGCCAGCTCCTTGCTTTAGGTTAGGTTAGACCAAGACAAAAACCTTGGTAATTTTTTTTCGAGTGAGGAGTTAACAACACTGCAAGCCCCACTTCCGGTTGCAGAACTCTCAAGCAAGATTGCCAGCTCCTTGCTTTAGGCTAGGTTAGACCCAAAAAAAAACCTTGGTGATTTTTTCGAGTAAGCAGTTGGCAACACTGCCAGAAAATAGGGCTCATGCCTTACGAGACAAATCCATTAAGGCGAGCACACCACTTCAGCTCACCAATAGAGGACGTTCAACCGGCTTAATTGGACTACTATCGAGCTACCGTTACTCTGCTTCCAAAGGAAACGCGCTACCGTTACGTTATTTACAAAGGAAAAGCGTTAC
The DNA here is from genome assembly GCF_977018435.1 of Lepisma saccharinum. Lineage (NCBI taxonomy): Eukaryota > Metazoa > Arthropoda > Insecta > Zygentoma > Lepismatidae > Lepisma > Lepisma saccharinum. The sequence goes on along the minus strand of NC_139251.1, from coordinate 36,114,389 downwards.
CGTTACTTTGCTTCCAAAGGAAACGGGCTACCATTCCAAAGGAAACGAGCTACCGTTACGTTGCTTCCAAAGGAAACGCGCTAGCGATACGTTGCTTCCAAAGGAAACGCGCTAGCGTTACGTTGCTTTCAGAAGAAACGCGCTACCGTTACGTTGCTTCCAAAGGAAACGAGCTACCGTTACGTTGCTTCCAAAGGAAACGAGCTACCGTTACGTTGCTTCCAAAGGAAACGAGCTACCGTTACGTTGCTTCCAAAGGAAACGCAGCTACCGTTACTTTGCTTCCAAAGGAAACGCGCTACCGTTACTTTGCTTCCAAAGGAAACCCGCTACCGTTACTTTGCTTCCAAAGGAAACGAGCTACCGTTACGTTGCTTCCAAAGGAAACGCAGCTACCGTTACGTTGCTTCCAAAGGAAACGCAGCTACCGTTATTTGCTTCCAAAGGAAACTCAGCTACCGTTATTTGCTTCCAAAGGAAACGCGCTACCGTTACTTTGCTTCCAAAGGAAACGCGCTACCGTTACTTTGCTTCCAAAGGAAACGCGCTACCGTTACTTTGCTTCCAAAGGAAACGCGCTACCGTTACGTTGCTTTCAAGGGTAACGCGCTACCGTTACGTTGCTTCCAAAGGAAACGCGCTGCCATTAAGTTGCTTCCAATGGAAACGAGCTACCGTTACTTTGCTTGCAAAGGAAACGCGTTGCCATTACGTTGCTTCCAAAGGAAGCGAGCTAACGTTACTTTGCTTCCAACGAAACGTGCTACCGTTACTTTGCTTCCAAAGGAAACGCGCAACCGTTACGTTACTTCCCAAGGAAACGCACTAGCGTTACGTTGCTTCCAAAGGAAACGATCTACCGTTACGTTGCTTTTAAAGGAAGCGCGCTACCGTTACGTGGCTCCCAAACTAATCTCCTTTAAATATTTCCCATTGTACAATGACGTAAATGTAGTCTGCTAATTTCCACATGAAAATTTAGATGTAAACATGGTTAAGTCATAGAAAAGACTCCAAAGCCTTCACGTCGCCTTGAGAAATAAATCGTAATAAATAAACAATATCGATTATCTATGGATCTCAGTTAGTGAATATATGAAATGTAAAAAATTACAGAAAAACAGTTTTATCAGATATTTTATCATCTAATGTATCGTGTTAAATTCTCTCTTCAAACAAATAATAACAATGAATTTGACAATATTGTAGTAGTTTATTATCATTATTATTTCACAAGAAAACTTATTTGTTTGTTATTATTTCTACTAATCAGTTTCATATCACCATATTGACCTCCTGGTGACGCACATGGGCCTCCCCGATGGCGTAGTGGTAGCGCCACTGCCTTGTATTCAAGAGGTTCCGGGTTCGATGGCCGGTGAAGGCTCATAGTGGTTCGCATTCCGCTTTAAACTGTAGGTCCAGTTCAGATTAGCCTATCTCTGCATAACGTGGACTTAGAACAAGAACGCAATGGTGACGCACATGTCGTAAATGTTAGCAATCAGTGACACGTAAGTAACAAATATAGGAAATATGCAATTTGATACTTGTAGTAGAATAACCAAACATGTTACAATAGGATATTTAAAGGAAATATGAACATTTTGATATTTGTGTTACACGCAAAATGTTATTACGACCTGTCAACCCATTTGAAGGTAGTTTCGATCACGTGTTTCGTGCATTACAAAGTGGGTCACTTGTGGCACGGAAAATAAACACGTACATTCAGTGCGCATTGAGTGTGTTTCATCAAAGGTTGAATTCGGATAGGTGTGTCTGCCGAACGCTTTTCGGTTTATCCGCTTGTACTTGCAGACACTATAAAATGTGCATGTAACCAAGGCTTTCTACAGATAATTCATCTTAAGGTAGAAGTTGGAAATAAGTTACAGAAAATTGCTAAGCTCATTCGTATCGTTAATATGTTTTCGAATGTCACCTATGTTTACATGATATCGTGAATATTAGTGATTATCCCAGTTTTATGAATGCAGGGCGAGTCAATTGATCGTAGTGAACGGTGATTGGGTGATGGGGGAATAACGTCAATTGGTTGAGAAAATATTACGCAGATGGTCAATCATATCACAAAACTGATACAAATGATCTTAAATGCAAAACAATCAACTTGTCAGCACTGAAAATTAGTAATATTTGACAAATTAATATTCTTTGATTAAGTTAATTTTACTTCGCTTTTCGACTACTTTTGGCCAGTCGATTAGATAAGATGGATGAAGGAATAATCGCAAACACAAAGGGGGCCTCCCAGATGGCGCATTGATAGCGTAATCAAGGGGTCCCGGCTTCGATACGCGGAGGAGGCACATAGTGGTTCGGGTCCCACTTAAAACTGTAGGTCCAGTCCCGATTACCCATACTGTGCATAAAGTGGACTTGAATCACCAACTGAAACAAACACAAATGGACTACACAACAGAATCCCACAGAGGATTACACTGGCGGCGAGTCCCGATGCCAGAATCTAAGGGTTTCGGGTTCGATATCCGCTGGAGGCACATAGTGGTTCGGATCCCGCTTCAAACTGTAGATCCAGTCCCAATTAGCCTATCTGTGTATAAACGTTGACTTAAAACTTAACGAATTCAGATGGGAGACCCTCTTTAGTTTGCAAAATGCACTCCAGGGAAGTGAAGTGAGGCTTAAATTTGGGTGTCTTCGAAAGTGTTATCCCTTCCACCCTGCGATAAAGTGTGCGAGAGTAGGGGGCGTGTAGGTTCCTTAATGTCATCGCCCCAACAATACCAACATCACCAACAATGGAAATATGGCAACTAAAACACTCATTGGTCCCTGGATGCAGCAGTTGCAGTGAGTCATGGCATCACATGGATGCATTACGCCAACTCGTATTGCTGCCATAGTCCGTTGTGAAATACGAAGTTGGAATTGTAAACTCCATTACAAGCTCCAAGAATTGCGAGGGGGGAGAAGTTTTAACGGGATGGTGGATGAACGCAAAGGAACAAAATATTTCAAGGTTTCTGTCTGGAAAAACGCATTAACTCCATTTCGGAGACAAATGGACCAAAAAAAGAGGGTCGCATCGTTAACTCATTCTTCTCTTAGCCCGGATGACTCAGCCACCGCATGATGTATCTGTAGGCCAGCCAAATTGTCTACAGTAGTGCTGCATCATAGGGACTAAAGCATGCAGAGAACTGTATGTATGTACATCGTGTTTTCCGAATGCAAAAAGGCTCCTATTCACTGTTGAGTCATTGATTGATTTGCTTTATTTTACTTCGCTCTTGTGCCACTGTCTGGCTAACTGCGAAGACGGAGATGAGTGATAATATGATGAAATTGACGGAATTCGAATCCGAAACCCCTGTTGTCATAGCGCGATGTGCTAACCACTCTGCCACGGGGGTCGGCTCTATTCACTGTTAGATGTCACCGTAAGATTTACAGTAATCTACCGTTAAAATTTAACGCTCTGTCTGTTGATTTATAAAAACTGAACGCAACCGTTTTTTCACATTTAAATATTTTATGTTCCACAAAGTTAGATAATGTTTATACAGTTGAGTGTACCATACATATATTTTTCAAAACCGAATCATTAAAATTAATTAAGGAGACTGTGTAATGATCAGGATGGTTGTAAATGATCGAGCATAGTCAGTATCTACGTATTATCTGAATTCGTCCATATTTTATATAACTTTCCCCTGAGCAATGCAAATACGCAATAAAGGCACATATGTGGTGTGGAGATGCGGCTCTATACATTTCCGACATCGGACACAATGCAGGTGATGCGAACAGCACCCCTCACCGGTTACCTTTATCCATCCCACGTAATCATTGATGGGGGAGTTGGGTTAGTGTCGCATCACTCACTTCATCCGTTTTCCATTCTAGTAATGTCACAATTATTGAGCACTTAACGTGAAAGTCGTGTTAAATGTAGCAGTAATGTTAGGAATTTGGTAGCATACACGAATTAATTTACAGGTTTGCAAACGTTTTTGATATGTGTACATTTTATTTGCATTCAGTTCGACTGCAGTCTGAAAACTTTGCTTACAAAAAACTCAGTTATAAAGGGTGTCCCAACAAGAACGCCTGAATTTGAATTGCACCATTGTCTGTCGTTGGGTTGGCGGCACTGTTCTTATACGTTGTGGCTTTATTTGAATTGTGTTGCTATTGAACTCTTGTGGTTCCAGCAGGATGGCGCTACCTGTCGCACCCCCAAAGACGATTGCCTTGCTGCACGATACATTTCCTGGCCGAGTCCTTTCGCGCAACGGCCACCAGAATTGGCCATCGAGGTCATGTGACCTGACACCCTAAGACTTCTTCCTTTGGGGGTATGTGGATTTGCAAGTTTGTGAAAACAATCCCAAACCCTTCCGCAACTCATCGGCCAAGTCGAGGATCAAGTCTATGTAAGTGTCATCAGTAACTTCATCGATAGAGTGACTACATGTGCAGAGCTAATCGTGACAGATATTGTTTTTCATACTGAACTGGCAACATATACATACCATTTGTAATGATGTAGAAATATATGCCACTTCATGAAAATATATATATTTTTTACCTTATTAAATCCTGAGTTCTTGTTGGGACACCCTTTACCAATTCTTTCTACAATACAATTTCTACTCGCAAAGCATCTATTTGTACTAGGACAATACTTGCAATAGCATGATAACATGCAATTTACGTTTTCACGAGCATTCTACAGCAATTTCATGCATTTGATAGACGGTGTTTCTACTTAACGGAAAGAACCTCGAAAGATGTAAAGTTTATTTGCTGGCAAGCGCCTCTCGTTGGGTTATTCATGTCCCCCTCCTCTCTGTGGAGAAAAATTGGACTATTAAGGCTGGGACCTGAACGGGAGGCATTGTTAGAAGGGGTCTCCGGGGGCTGAGGGGAGAATAAATGGGTTTTTCCCAAGATCAAATGGCTTTGAAAGATGGCAACTTCTAAGGCTGTTTTATGTGCTCATATCTCCTTAGCATCGTGTAGTATGTGGTTGCATTTTTGTTATTTTCAGTCGCTTTTTCAATTTCCAAGGTTAATCGCGATGGTGAATATAAAACAGATGACATACAAGCAGTGTAACCATTCCTTGAAGTTAATTAAGGAATTAGTAATTATGCTTCTATTGCGGTTGAAAATGAAATCTTAAGTAAGATGTTTGGACATAAAAGAGATGCAATTGAAGAATGTATAAACCTACATAACACTTATCCATATTAATCCATCGTCGTTGCTTTGTAATCAAGGGGTCTCGGGTTCGATACCCGGTGGAGGCACATAGTGGTTCGGATCCCACTCTAAACTGTAGGTCCAGCCCCGATTAGCCTTACTGTGCATAAAGTGGACAAAAAATCAAATCATATTAATCCATAATACAAGTAGAATTATTGGATATACACCGCGCTACGAAGACAGAGGTCCTTGGTTCGAATCCCGGATTTGTCTTGTGTTCTTTTGATTGTCCCTTCATCAATTTCATCACTCATCCTTATCTTCGCTATTAGCCAAAAGTGGCAGATAAGCGTAGTAAAATAAACCAAATCAATAAATATTAGAATTATTGAATCAAGATTTCGGTGGGCAAGCCATGTAGTGCGCTTGGAAGAGGATACTGTTGTATACAAGGGTGACCTTTGAGAAGATACCTTCTTCCACGTAGTTCACCCCGGTAACTGCAAGTTTGAAGGCTAACGAGGTTCTGGCGTCTGGCGTCCTGTGTCTTGCCTTATGTATGCTGAACGCCTCTCTCAGCCTCAGCTTTTAACGACCTAAGGAGAATTTAGTCCCGAGAGACACGTGATGATTTTAGTTTACGTAAGGGATTTACTCTGTACAATGTGACAGGTGCAAATAGATCAAATGTTGATGCTCCAAGAATTTTCATTTCGTTAATCGATCAATCAACAACAATATTCGTTTATAAAGTTTTTGGGAAATCTATGGCAAACAATTTGGTATTGTGTTGCATGATTCTTTCCCCATTTCATACCTCTCAGTTCATCTTGTATAGGAAGAACGCCTATACCTTGCTTACGACAGAAAATTGACTTACCTGTTTTTCCTATTACCCTTCAAATTCTTATCTTTATATTAGATAGTTTAAGTGAACTATATTCAATTGCTTGGCTTCATTTGATAGTGTAATGGTATCGAATTCTAAGTCAAGTATCGTAGTTGTTGCGATTAACCTAGACGTAGAAAATCAACGTGAGAGAATCGAAACAGATCCTTTAATGAAGTTTCTCAACATATATTTTCAAAAATCTTTCCTCAATGGGCGAATTAATATACACTATTGAGCATTGAAAATTCTGCAGTAATTGATAAAAGCACGAAAATCTCTCCTTTATAAACAAGGATCTTCCTAGAACACAATTGATTTGTGACTATGTACCGTACACTTTATTGATTGAGTTTTGAGTCCACCTTATACACAAATGGACTAATTTGGATTGGACCTACAGCTTAAAAGTTTGATCTGAAGCACTGTGTGCCTCCACCTGTTGTCTCCTTAATTACAAGGCGGCGACGTTACCGCTAGGTAATAATCATCGGGGAGGTCCCACTACGTTATGTGCATATGTTTAGGAAAAAATCACGTTAAGGTGCCGTCGGAACAGTGTGTTATGCGTAAACCCTTGAAAAGTCTCTTCGAATGAGATGATTACAAGCTTTAGGTCTTAAACCTGAACGCCTGACCTCTATGCAACCCTTCCAATTCTTGAGTAGATTTGGTTGCCTGTATGACAGGATAACATTCTATTGAGCAAACATCCGTCTTTCAATGACAGAGTTCTTACGAGGCGGGCAAGTGCCCATTGCCGGTGATTATCCTCTCCGTAGCATATTCTACAATAAATGCAAGCTAGCGAGGTTGTGCTGCCCGAAGTTAGAAACATATTAAATGGTTATGCTCACGTTTTGCTCTTTTCTTTCTCTTCAACATTATCCGACTATGTGGCTGAGCTCGTCAAGTGGTCGACTTTCGATCTCGCCACCGAAGATTCCGTGTTCGAGTCTCGGTATGCGTGTTCCTTTCGAACGCTTCTTCATCATTTTCATGTCACTCATCTCGTCCTCTAATTCAGCCAAAAGTGAAATAAAAGCGATGCAATGGAATCAAGATACAAATATAATCTGAATTGTGTGTTTCGGCCCGCGTGGCATAGTGGTTAGCACATCATGCGTTCATTCCCGGATAAAGGGTGGATATTTCTTTCTCGGTTACTCCCCAACAATTTCCTTTTGAGCAAGGCTTGGTCCTGAACTAAGTGCCACTTAAAGTTTGGAATAATATTCTTGACGAAATTTAAAAGATATCTCCGAATTCGGACATTCTCCATCCTGGCCTTGCATTCTGTTGTTTTCATGGTCATTTCTGTCAACCTTATCAGCTTCCGCGGTATTTCGAAGTATTTCATAATTTTGTAGACTTTACTTCTGACAGGCTATCATACGCCTGTTTAAAGTCCACGTACACACAAGTTCCGGGTTCGAATCACGACCTGAGAATACGTGTTTTTTGTGAGTGTCCATCAATCATGTCACCCGTCCTCATTTTCGCGATTAGCCAAAAGTGGCCGAAATGCGGATTAAAATAAACCAAATCAATCAACCTCCTTATATATTATTTTGGTGAAGTTTAGTTACTTACTGTTTATTTATTTTCGTTTTGGTTAATTTGTACGTAATAAGTTTCAGTACACTTTTCTTGTAAATTAAAACTTGAAATCACTCCAAGCTTTATCTTCTTTGTACTTGAAATAAAAATTATATCGATTATCATAAGAAGTTTTCATAAATCTGACTTCACCACTGAATTCCTGGTGAAATTCTAGCCCAAAACCATACCCCACATGCCGTCCTTCCCATTTATAGAAATGAAATTGGATCCAAGATGGCGGTCACCAAGATGGCGGACGTTGTCATGATATGCACCAAAAAGTTTCCCCCTAGGCCAAACATATTACTATGACCAATTGCTGCAATCTACACTCCCTTTCATTTTATAAGGGGTGGTCAGGGACTTTTGACTCACCCTGTATATAAATGGATGTACAAATACAAAATTCACACCCGGGACTCGTGTGTTCTTATCGCGTTGTGGCAACCACTCTGCCACGGAAGTCGGAAGGATGGGTGTTTGTAGTTCACAAGTTTTAAGTTATCTGAAGTTTCCACCGTGGTAGTCTAATCCAAAAGAGTGTTGGGATGGTACCTTTCATGAACGCTTCGTTCCAAATTCTTGCTTCTATCCTCTCTCATCTATTAAGGTAAAGATGCTGTGAGCACGAGGTAACGTGCTAAAAGACACTTACGCCCCTACACATTCACGATCACGCGCATTTCAGATGATGTGATCAGCATCACGCGCCGGCTGCCTTTACTCCTCCACCGGGTATCCATTTAACCCCAGAGCAGTTTTATGCAGGAGCAATTTTGGAATAATTCCCGCCTTGACGCCCACTGAGACGCTGAGAAACGCGACAACAGACGTTTCCAGCGTCTCAGTGGCCGATAACCTTTTAGATAACCTGCAGACTTCTGGCACTGAAATTCCGCGCATTTCCCTGTAGTAGACGTTACACCATTTGATTTAAGTAGAAACAGACAACAGAAGTTCTGTTGCCGCGTTTCAGTTGGCGTTAAACTTTATATCACCCAACCCTGGAATTGAATCCGGAACTCCCGCGTGGCGAGTCCAAATCGACCACAGCGGCTCCGATCCAATCTTTATGCTTTGTTACTTCTGAAATTAATAAAAATTAACATTTAAATCTTACTTGAGTGAAGCAAACAGTGAAATGTTTGTTTGTAACAAATAAGCACGTAATAGTGTGCATATCCTTGCTACCGTTATCGGATCTGCACGGAGAAAAATAATTCAAGTTGAGATACGCTTGCCTGCAGAGAAGTACAGAATCTGCGAGAGGGGGCGAAAAGAACGCTTCAAGTTCGAGGAGCAGGTTTACCGTACAGTGTTGCCATCTGTGAGCAGCCCACTGCAGTTAACGCGGCGTTGCCACGTGGAGCGCCGCACGTGACGAAGGCTCCGGCTTCCTCGGTAGACGTGGCAACGGTGCGCTCGTGTTGGTATCGACGATTTGGCGTTGGACACAGTTTATCGTGGCGCGGACGTAGTTTTGTCTCTCTCAATAGTGTTTCGCTCTCTTCTCCTTCCCCGCGATCTTTACATCATTATGGAGGATGGGGAGGGACTGAAGAAGGTAAGTGCTTGCCTTTTATCTACCTTGCTTGGGTCGTTTTCGCACCGTCTGTGCTGCAGGGATCGCGAGCTGTAGTCTACTCCCTTTCCAATGTCCGCAACCAGACCTGGGATCGGTAGCGCACCGCTGGGCCTGCTACCTGTGCTACGTTCCTGCAGCTAAAATACTATCCTGCGACATTAAACCAATCCCTGGAACGTTACCTATCCCCTAATACGTGAGCACTAAGCCAGGAAAGACCAAATACCATTTTGTTGGTACCACAAGTTCATATCTCGCTAAGCTGATCTCTCCTTTACCTAAATGTGTCGAATGCCTTCCAGAAATCAAGCAATAGTTTGTAAAATCCATGAGGCATTCGCGATTCAAAATTTCAGCCTGAAATTTTCCCAGTGGCAAGAATGAAACCTTCACGCCAGTGAATACGTTGATAAGTGAATGGAATCACCCTGTCATAATTCTTCACAGTGCACGCTGCCAACTTTCGTACATATAATAATCGAAGTTTGTGTGAAATAAAGTTGAGAATTGGAGACTGGTAGTGATTTGATTGAGCGAGGGCTCCCATGCAATATGCAAAGCTGAAACTGGAGAAGTGACCACATTCGATATGCACAAGAACGCTTTTATACACTCAGACCGCCCGGGACCTGACTTTCCGGTCTAGGCCGACTCGTAACCGAATTCCTGGACCGTGAATCGAACTAGAGCAGTCTTGATTTCAAGGTCTCTGCTATAGGAACCACGTTCTGAGTCAATCTTCACAATTAGGGTTACAACATACAGGAATGTTTCCTGTCCTGTGGTTATATGTGGATTTAGTAACTCGTAATTATTATTTTAACATAATTGGAGTTTCAAATACATACAACATTGTCTCGATATTCTCCATGGTTACTAGGTTATCATCACACAACTTGTAGCAACATGGTACAGTTTGTGTGGGGGGAATTAAGATAAAAATATCCTTACTTAGAGACTTTTTATCGATTCAGTAGGTTTCCGCTATGAGGAAGTGAATTCCTTTGAAAGAAAATGCAAAATGTGGACGATTACGTCAGAGAAGTGAAAAACGTGTTTCCTAGCTCGTAGTCTTACCCGGCGAGCCTACCTGAAACACAGGTTGCATGCACTTTCAAGATACAACATTTCGCCCGTGGATAATGCAGAATGTGCAATGACGATGAGGATGAATGATAAAGTAGTGATTGCATAACGGTATTCTAACCCATGACCACTGCGTGCTACGTTAACCTTTACGCCAACGAGGCCAGCGATCGCGTAGAGGAATGTGAAAATGAGCTGGTTCGCCGAGCCCTGTCGAAACCATCGATCTCTCTGTCAATGGAATCTCGTTATTCTCTATATTGATTGGAGTACGCCAAAATATCAGTCATGCATTGAGAATTATGAATACCCTTTCGAGCCTTTGATTCTGTAAGGGAGATTTGGATCCTGGGACGTTCAGTAAATGACGCGGGTCCTTACGGATAATCAGGGCATCGCTACCTGTTCAACTGGGTGCACTTTCGCGCTACGTCACATAACAGCATCAGATTGTAGGGAAAGGGAAGAAATGCTTTACACGGCAAATGGATCATGCCACACTCCTCGCTCATTTACTCACGATCTGCGCATGCGCTCGACTTTCCAGGATTTTCTTTTACGGGATCCGAACGGAACTACTTCCATTTTGTCAACCCATTGAAGTTGTTGTTTTTTCCCTGTTTTTTTTTTTTTTTCAAAAATTATTTTTAAATAGCTTATCGCAATTCTAATGCTGTGGAGAGTCGTAGCAGTTAACGAACGCTAGGTTGCCGATAGTCGAACGCTTCTCAGAGGTGAACCAATCGTTTTCCGAACCGACGTTAATTTCGTAACCAATATTTAACGTGGTGTCCTTGTTGGTCCGAACGCAAAAGTCCTGTGTTCGAATCTCTTCAAGGATTGGTTCCCTCTCCCCCTCTCATACCAGTCATCATTCATCTCCTTCGTAACGACTAACGTAGAGTTCAAAAAGCTACAGTGAAACTCTATTTCTTATAAGGATGCTGCACTCTTTTGAAACATCCATAACGACATTTTCAATTCTATTTGTTTCAATGTGCTACGGGGTTGTAAGAGACGAACCTTTCCAAAGATACCAAATTATCAATCTCGCCTTACACGTAGTACATCTTGGAGTGCATTTTCCGGACTACCGAGGCTCTGGCGTCTTGACTCACAGCCAGTATAATCGTCGCGTGTTCTGTCGTCTCTAAATGTTTGTCATTGTTCCTTCATCTATCTCACCGTGTCACCATTAATCCTAATCTCCGCGATTAGCCAAGAATGGGAGAAAAGCCAAGTAAAATCAATTAAGTCAATGAATCATTCCTTTTGCTAGACTTGTTCATTTTTCCTTTGCGTCGCTCTTCTATTGTTTAGATTAATCGTCGCGAAGAGGACGAGTGATGGTGGTTAAATGATATGAATGAAAGATGAAGCATCGTGTATCTTTCGCGCTCTGGAAATCGAATCCACAACCTTCACGCGTTGGTCCAACCAGGAATTAGTTATAGTTTCATGTTTATAAGTAGATTCGGAGGGTTCTCGGCAAAGTTAGCTCAAGTACAGTGCCATAACAAGCAGTAAACGTAGATAAACTGCAGATTCTGGAGAAGATGAGACACTAGTATGAAGGATAAAATACGGAAAAATAGAAAATATTTGTAGCACTTTAAATTCGCAACATAACTGATCCGAGAGTCCAAAAATATTTTTTCAGCCTTATAAATATGGTACATTACTTCACTCATACTCTAGGAAAAGTACTACATCGAGAACGTATTCTCACTACTTCAGTAACAGTAAAAAGTACTTCATATATAGTATTCATTGATATTGAGAATAACAACACGCTGTGAAAATGTACGTTTGTGGGCAAAAATGTACGTTCATTCAAGCAACTTACGTGAAAACTGTTCACACGTAAACGCAGGAAAATTATGATAATAGTGAAATCATATATCAAAACTTATTTTCACTACGTAAATAATACAATAAAACACTTTATGCACATGAATACATCAGTGATGCACTGTGAACGGAAAGAACACAAAATCGAGGTTTCTATTTTTTTTCCACATCTCCCAAGTTCTTGATTTTTTTGAGATTCTGGCAACTTGAACGTTTTTTCTGCTTATTGTCTGGATCTATTTTTATTAATCATACTATTTATTGTGACCACATACAGGAACGTGCCCAGGATTTTCGAACGACGGTGGTTGGGGGGATATATATTTTTAATTTGTTTAGTAGTCTCTCCTACATTTTGCCATTAAAATTATTTCTTTTAGAGATGGTGAGCCAAGGGGGACTTATGACACCCATCAACCCCCCTTTGGTCATGCCACTGACTACTTAGGACACATGTTCTTCCTACTAATAAACGTAGATGTCCCCTCCTTCATGTGTCTCGGTTCATTGCTAGGAAAAGAACAGCGAATCTTTAAGAAACATTAAACCCTACAAAATGAAAGATCATGTTACATATTTATGTAGTTCGAATGCATTTGCTTTCACATGTGATATCATCTAAGTTGCTGTGGCCAAGTACTGCACCACCCCCCGATCATTCAAATATATGAGAAAACAGTATATAACAACATATTAATGCCATAATTGGATTCTAACCAGAGCTAATTAAATAATGTCTTGCAAAATGCAATCAATTTTTTAATGTCATCATTAGATTCTGCCGTAAGATTATTAAATAATATTTTGCAATATTCAATCAATTACAATATTGAAAAATTATTACATGTATTGGTGCCTTTGGGGTTACATAAACTTTTTTCGAAGTTGGAAATTAATACAGAGAAGTGTGTTCATTGTTGTCAGATAATATTCGAATCATTGTTTTGCTTATATCGTATTCGATTGTTGAGTTGGCTTGATTGTTGAGTTTAAACTTTGTTTTCAATCCTTCTAAGACTATGAAAAAGTGTAATGGATATTAAATATCAACACCGAAATCTTAAATTAAATTTATTTTTAATTGAATTGGTATCTGCTAATGGCAGCAGAGATCTTGATTATCTTTATGATCAGTAATATTAAACATTCAATAAAGTACCACGTGGTCCACCTGGACTCCTGTTGGTAGTTTAAGAAGATTACATACTAGAGCGTTAGTAAGTTTAATAACGCATCTACACCACTGGTCTATGATTAACCTTGTATGGAATCCGGTTTCTTTTGATTACCACACAACAGCAAAATCCTGACACGCACCTGTGTAAAGGGACGTGCGTAATTGATAAGTTATAGCAGCTTATTTTTATCTGACCACTAGCTTGGTTTTAGGCTAGAAGCTGTATAATATTCGTTCACCAAATTGTAGTCTCTATTGTAGGCCAGGTCTTCATTTATTTTCCCTCTTTGTACATATTTTTGCCACAGACAAGAAGCTACACATTATATATTCTTTACAAGTCAATATTGTACCTCTGGCAAATATGTGGACAGTAAAACATATTAATTCACTGAAAATAACTCTTTACCCTCGTTTTGAACAAATTTAGACATGTGGAACCTGGAAAGAAAAATTCAGGAAGGGGGGGGGGGGGGAATTCTCTTCCTTCAATCCCTACCTTACAGCATTTTAAATTTTGAGCTGTTCAAACGCCAAGCCATACATCCGCGAACTGCAACTGTTGAAGACTTACAAGTCTAGATATGTCTCTACTCACGTTTTTCTACGTTTTCATTCAGCACCTGTTTGTTATGTTACTCCAGAACAGGGTTCATAATGACCGGAAACTTCTTCCACGCCGTGAAGCATAAGTTGCTTTTGGACATTGATACAGCCACAGAAATGAAATCATCCAATCAGAGAAAGCGTAAGCGCTTTGTCTTAGTCCTACTTCCAGTCATACACGTATCTTCAGTGGATTCGTCCAAAATAAATGCTATATAAGACTTCATTTCATATGTACAGTATTCGAATTAAATAATATATACAGGGTAAAGTGAAATTTCAATGCTTTCTATCTTTTCATTGTGAAATATTTACCTGCTATGCAGTACTGCGGGATGCAAAATAGTTGGTAAGAGTTTTCCCAGAAGGTCAAGAATTCTTCAAATTTTATTTATTAAACGGTGAGGTTCAGTCTATGGCTGTTCTCACACCTAAGCAAGTATATACATGTATAGAGCGACCACAAACAAAATAATCTTAGGCCAGAAGCCTTCGGGGATCTTTCCTTCCATCGGTTCAACTCGGGCCATAAGGAAACCTTCTCCACTCTACCCCTTCACGCGCGAGTACGATGCACAGGACAAGCTGTTCTGCGCAGGTTCTTTTTGATGCGGCCCCACTAGAGATCTTGTACATAAACCAAAGAGGGAATGTACATAAAAAAGAATAAAAACGAGCATATACAATAAATAAATTAAACCTCAAACTACATAGTTCTACTATATACTTCCCATCCCAAGACTTAAGTTTTTTTTTAGTTTTTTTTTTTTATTGAAGAGTAAGTAATAGTTGAAGTTTGCTTTTTTCAATTGTCGTTGCACCGTAGTTGTAAAGTTTCTTAGTTCCTTGTAGTATTCCCAGTTTCCGTTTATCTTTTTGTGTATATATTTTAGTAGACCTTTGTCAAGGAGTTTCGTGAGGAATGTCATGCTTTCAGATATCCATAAAACGCTTTCATTCTTAATTGATTTAGGTGCACGTTTGACAAAAAGATGGATTATATTGTGACAGACATACTGTACCTTATCTTTGGTCTTGTAGCTGTTAACTTCTCCCCAATCAATTCTTGCAGCATCTTTATCAAATTTCTCTCTATTGAAATTTGAGAAGTTACGGTGGTATCCTGATGCAGTCCAATTTATTTCCATGTCTTGTACAAACGAATAAAATACGTTAGTTTTAGTTACAATAGTTACATAGAAAATAATAAGGAATCATATTTAAACAGGGTGTTTCGTAAGTTCGTTTACAACGCTTGGGAGGTGATTGTACGAGTGAAAATAAGGGGGAAAGTTCATGTAACGAAATTCCGGAAACTGCTTTGTTGCCGAGTTATTGACGTTCGAAAACGTGGGAAAATGATTTTCCGAAGTGAATAATGGCAAAACGGGTGGAGAGAAGTCGTCGGTGTTTGGCGGTCCACTAAGAAATTGGGTACGCTCTTGTCAAAAAATCACGCGGCAATGTTGTGCAATGTCGGCTCAAGGGATTCCCCAAAGGACGCGAACGAAGATGTTGACGGGAGTGGGGTGGGTGTGCGTTCTGCGTGAGCTGGTATCGACGAAAATTGGCATGTGTTGAATGGCACCAAAAAACAAAGAAAATTTCCTGAGCGATTTTATCATATCATCAATCATCCTCATTGTCGCGATTAGCCAAATGTGGCAGAACAACGTAAAATAACCCAATCAATTAGATAAACGTTCATAATGTCGTTTTTCGGGATTTCTACGCCCGGGGATAGAATACAAATCAGTGACAGAGTGCTTTTATTTCAATCATAATTATCAATTCTTTAAGAGAAAAGGAAGTCCTGGGTTCGAATCCGGGCCTGGGCATTGATTTTTGTGAGTGTCCATCAATTTCATCATATCATCACTCATCCCCATCTTCGCAAATTAGTCAAAAGTGGCACAAAAGGTGAAGTAAAATAAAGCAAATCAATCAATTTAGGAGAAACAATTGACCGTAAAATAATTTCTATTTATTTACTGTAAACGAACAGAAATATTAATTATATGGCAGCTATAATTTCAATATCAACTAAGTGTGATTCGCTTGTTTTGCCAACAAAGCAAGAGAGAACATTTTGTTCAATGTATTTGCAAATAGTCAGTTTAGACAGAAAGTAACACATTACTTCGAGTTACTAATGAATAATGACAACTATGATATACATTGTAGAAGGAGTGAACATGGTTTTGCGTGCATATGTAAGAAATTAAAGATGTAGAACTTGGGAACAAAATGTAGACATGGGGAATTCCCCTCTTTTCCTTCAATTCGAGCACTGCCAGTGTATAATTCTCACCACCTTATTCCCGTAGAATATTAAAATGCCACACAATTATATTTTTCGTCAACAGATGGCAGCATGGAGTCAGAATAATTTACAGTAAACATATGAAAGAAACTTGATGAATTAATTTAGACGTATGTTCAGATTTAGTCGCGGTTAGTGAAATGTATAGCCTCAAATAATACTTGTAGCGTTTGATTAATAGCTTAATGCAATTAAACAACAAAATTTTACTTTCTCTATGGTAAATGTGCAAATAAGTATATTTTAATAGCTATCAGCATAACTAAATATGAATGTGTGAAAATCCGTTAATGAGTGGAAGCTTATTCCAATTCTTCTCGAATTATAGTAGTTACCTGGTTCTTGAATGATATGTGTTTTCTAGCTTTACGTTTGCAAACTAAGTCAGTAAACTTTTCATTGTCCACTATTGTCACCTAAATAATGGAAGGAGCCAGGCGAAAAGAGCATATGGTACTATACTTCTGACATAGTAGTCCGACAAAAATGATTTCGTTTATTCAGTGCAACACAACCATGCACGCCATAGATGTTTCACCGAAAAATGCAGACTCAACCAGGACTCGAACCCGGATCTCTGGCATACGGTGTCATTTATCTACCACTGAGCTACCGAGCCGGCCTGGCTTCGTCAGATTTTTCGTTGTTTTACCTGTGTGGAATCGTCTCTGCTAGTGCTACCGCAACGGGCTGTTGCCTTTGAAACACTGTAGATGTGGACGTTGCCTGGTTAATTCGTGAAAATTAGGCACACACTGGAGATGTACAGTGGCAGCGAAAAATTAGGTGAAGCCAGGTCGGCTCGGTAGCTCAGTGGTAGAGCAATGACACGGTATGCCAGTGACCCCGGTTCGGGTCCTGGTCGAGCCTGCATTCTTCGCTGAAATATCTACGGAGTATATCTCCTGGGTGTGCCAAATCTTCATGAATTATCTCAAGCTATTTGTTCTGCCCTTTTCTGCCCAGGGTAAACGTTCGGCTGTAACTGGATACAATGTGATCATAGCTTTAGACCATAGGCGGGAGCACTCAGATTTTTTAAACGGAGGGACAAGCAACAAATTTTTGAATTGGATATATTACCCCGATAATAGTGTTGCCTCCCTTAAAAAACAACACTTGAATTTGAAATTATCGCATTAATGTAAATTACTGTCTCAAATCAAATTGTACGTATGTGTGAAATATATACTTTTAGCTTGACATTCGATTTCTAAGGGGGAGGTGTGGTCATCCTTGCTCCCCCATCCAGACGTTCATGTCCTTACATTATTATACTTTCATTTAGAAATGTAGTGTAGAAGAGTCTAATCGCTGTTATTAAACGATATTATCCTCTTAAAGAAAATAAAGTATTTTCAAGCCGATTAAAGTTCAAAGCAACTACGGGGGAAGAAGGTGCAGTGGCGCAACCACAGGGGGCAATGAGCATTTCCCCTCCCCAACCAAACCAATTCTAGAAGGGGGAGGGCAAACATTGAGATAAAATAAAGCAAGACTAGTAGAATCGAAGAGTAGCAGGACAAAAGGATACTAAAGATAAAATTATCTTTCACGTCTTTCTTGCAATAATTCTTTCATAATGGCCAAGATCATCCGCAGGGTGGCACAAAGGGAAATTGCCCCCTCGATCAAATTTTATACAAATAAACATACATTTCGTAAAATTTTCTTGCTGGCTTCGCTCGCAGTGTCTCTTTTTCTTGTTTTGTCAAGTTCAGAGCCGTAGCTAGGGGACGGCGGGAGTTGCCCCTGGGCGCCGAACGATCTAAATGAAGAGAAACGTAAAAGAGAATGCCATGGCGCTCCATGAATTTTTTTGTGCCATATTAAAATCAATATTGTTTTTAGTTTGCAAAAATTTGGAATCTAAAAATTTTCTTGCTCGCTTCGCTCGCAATTTTCTTGTTTTCTGTAATGCATTGGAAATTACCAGAGAGAGAAGTTATAACTACTAAGTACGGTATGCGCCAAAATATACAGTAGGCTACTGAAACTCGCGCATCTCGAACACGTGGTTGCGTTTGTCGACGGGGCATAGCTCCAGCTGCACGTGTTCGCAGTAGTGAAAAGGAAGTTGTGTTGTGCAGTTGTTGTTGGAAATGGGTCTCTCGATGGAAAACGTATTCATAGTTGAGCATTATTTCCGCTCATACGGAAGCGGTCGTGAAGGTGGACAGAGTTTGGAAAAGGTGACTGGTCTATATGCAACCCAAATGACAATCGTCCACTCCAGTTGCCCTAACCTAACCTAACCTAACCTTAGGTTTCCTGACAGTTATGCAACCCAAAAGGCACGATTTTTATTTGGGTTGCATATAGACCAGTCACTATATTGTAACATGTCTTATACTTTTGTTCATCTTTTCATTTCAGTACTGTATATTTTGGCGCATACTGTACATCACACCCTTGCTGCTAAACAGTTTTGTCTTAAATGCACGATCACAATTGTTTGGAGGGAAAGGAGCATGACACATTACAAAGATTAAATGAGTTTTTCTTTCCCAACGCCTATGAGCAGCAGATGCCTAGAGGGTGTAATGGGTAACCTACCCATAAGCATCCAAATCTCGACCTCACTTCCATGTATTTTACACTGGATTGTGTTTTCCATACTAGCGAGGCTCTGGCGTCTGAACTCACGGCCAGTATATTTCTCTGTGGGACTCGTAGTGTGTCGTCCATGTATGTTTGTGATTGCCTCTTCATCTATCTCACCACCATTCATCCTTATCTTTGCAGAAAAGCGAAGTAAGAGAAACCAAATCAATCAAGCATGAGTCTTGAGCGACTGACCGAAGCCACATGAAACGTCGCTTCTGTGACCTCCGTGCACACAGAAAACTAAATGCATCATATCGATCGATGCACCAGAATGCATCGATTGATGCACTAAAGTGTGTTTTATGGCTTCTTCAAAGAATCAGATTCACATTTGATGAATTTGGGTGCATTTTTGTATGTCGCGAAAGAAACACCAAAGTGCATAATTTGATTCAAGTGAGGATTTATTTCAGTCGAGATGCACTTCAATGCATACAGAGTTTATGTAGCTCAGACGAAACGTTTAAGTGCATCATCGAAAAAGATGCATTCTGGTGCATCAAAACGCATCAACTGATGCATTGAAGTGCATCTCGACTGTGATAAGTCCTCACTTGAATCAAATGATGCACTTTGCTGTTTCTTTCACGACTTACAAAAATGCACCCAAATGCATCAAATGTGAATCTGTTTCTTTGAAGAAGCCATAAAACATACTTTAGTGCATCAATCGATGCATTCTGGTGCATCAATCGATATGATGCATTTAGTTCTCTGTGTGTGGCGGATCTGTCAGCTCAGCACACCAAGGGTTCCGGGTTCGAATCCTGCACTATTTTTGAGTGTCCCTTCATCAATATATATCAAACAATGGAGAAACCTCGCTCCAATGAACACTTATGCTGTTGTCTTCCAATATACTTGAATGTCAATGTGAATGTTTTGTTTTATGGTCAGTTGTTTATGCACAGATAGACTAATCGTGACTGGACGTGAGTCGTGACCTTCTGTTACACCCCTGTAACTGCTTCTTGCAGGCTAACGAAGCTCTGGTGTCTCTACGGGCAATAATAATCATCCGTAGAGCCGTATGTTGTCCTGTGTTTTCTTTCTTTACATGAGTCTTCCTTTACAGCCTTAGCTTTTAAATAGGTAAGGAGATTTATATTCCTGAGCAACATGTGTTTAGCTACGGTAAAGGGCCGAGCACCGTATGACGGGTGCAAAATAGCCTAAGTGCTGACGTACCCACAATTTTGCAATCAATGAATCAAGCCTAGAGTTTAGCGGGATCCGAACCACCGTCTAGAGTGGCCCCACCGGGTAATATTTGAACATACATAACAGTGGCGTAGCAAAGGGGGGGGCGAAGTAGGTGACCGCCCGGGGCCTCACGCTTGAAGGGCCTTGCGTCCCATGGGGTTGACATAAAACCTTGATTAAATAGAAGTGAGAAAAGTAGACGGAAAAGGCTAATGTTTGTGGACAATCCCGGAAAAGTAAAAATTATTGTATTTCTCATGTGAAACATTTACGCGACCATAACTTGCTCGGACATTTTTGTCCATTTATTCTTTTCTTGTATAAAAAGCACTTTGTATCTTTTCTTCTTTCTCTTGACCTTGCACTCACGATTTTAATATGTTAATAATAAAGCACCACAACTCCCATATTAGAAGCATAATATTGATTTTAGCTTATTTAAGGATATTTCAGCTATGCCTTAGTGCCTGAAGAACATTTCTAAAAACATACTATTACTACTATGGTCAAAGAAAATTCCTACAATCTGTTACAAAAATATACCTCTCTCAAGTGTAAATTTCAGGGGGCCTCGTGATATGTTGCTACGTCACTGATACCTAGTATCGTATCAATCCCTAAGATTATATGTTTATTTTATAAAAGTCTCTCTGAATGCTTCACGTTGACCAGGGCATTCACTTGTTTTTCTCAGTTGTCTCAGCCTCTGAGGCATGTAAACAATGCACAGTGTTGTGCTATGCAAACCTCCTGAGCTATTCAGGAAACAGGTAGTTTCTTCTGCCTATGGAGTCGGCGGTTTGCATAGTGGCAATTAAAAACGCGATTCGGCATAGAGGAAGAGCTCCATGGCCTAAGGATATAGAGAGGAGACAAGCTGAGAGGTGACGAACTTTGGATGGGGATTGAGAAGGAGGAAGAGGTTAGGAGAGCAGTGGAGCAGAAGTGAGACGACGCTCTGGTCAACCGATAGAGAAGCCAACAGAGGACTTAGTATATTTTTATTCATCGTAATTATCTTCATACGTCAGATAGACAGGTAACTATTCAAAGACCCAGCCATGATTCAGGTTCAAAGGTTCACAAAACCCAACGAGTGACCATTGTCTTTTCTAGCTGATTAGTTCCTAAATCTTATTTGTACCTTTCGTATTGCCAAGCGTTAACTCGTCATGCCAATGACGAGTGCTCTCATCAGAGGATGAATGATGAGTAACTTACATCACCCAGCAATTAATTGCACAAACACTGGTTCAGATCCCCTCATTCTTTAGAATGACACGTGGTATATATCTGTATTGATACTATCGGTAGCATTGTTGTTGATCTCTTCACGGGGTGGCGATCGAAAGGTCAGCCCGTCCCTGGATTTCGACTGATGCATTATGGACAGTTGATTGCGAGCTACATCTCGGGGATGCATCAATAAATGAATCTCAGGTGTGCTTGCGTCCGTGACATTCGACTCTGCGCGGGGGGTACGAGCGTCCGTCCAGTGAATTATGCACATTCCGGTCGCTAAGCGTCTTCGCTTCCGTTAACGGGAAATAGCTTCGATTATGTCACAGGCCTTTCCTTTCGCCAGCTTTGTTCGGCGGGGCTTGTTGTGACACCTAACTTGGTTCTCTCGCCAGCCTGGGCGAAGCGACGCGTGAAGCTAATCCGATGCGTTGCTGGTCTGCGATTGCGGAACTGATAAGGCGTGAATCCACCACCTCTGGGTCGGCGTTTTCTCAAGGTGACAAGGGGGTCAACCTTTCTTCCACGTAATACATCCCTGTAACAAGGCTCTGTAACCACAGTCAGTATGATCCTCTGCGAAGCTTGTGTTGCGTCTTGCCCATGTTTTTTTACGATTGTCATTTCGTCAGTGTTACCTTATCACAATTCATTCTCATCCTCGCGCCGACCTCCGTGGTGGAGTGGTTAGCACAACGCGCTACGACGCCAGAGTTGCCAAATCAGGATTTTATCCTGTTATCGGATAATTTTCTATCCGAATTCTCCGTATTATCACCCAATTTCTACGGATATCCGATATTCGGATTATCCAAATTATATGGATATCTCTGTGTGCAATATCCGGACAGTTTTTATCGTTTACCCGTTTTATAGGCTATCCACATATTATTTTACTTATTATTTTCGTGTACTGATTTTGTACAAATCCTTCATCAAATCTGTTCTATCCCAATTATCCAGATATTCGGATTATACGGATATCCGTTATCCGAATTTTGTTGCCATCCCTACGCAAGAGGTACCGGGTTTGAATCTCCGCCTGAGCATGGGTGTTCTATGCGAGTTTGTTTTTATCAATTTCGTCATATTAACTCATTAACATCTTCTTGATTAGTGAAAAGTGTCAAAAAGGCGACAGTGACGCTTGTAGCGACAATCCAGTCTCGTATCGTGGATGAGTATCCCTGTCTCATTCTCGTCCCGTTCCATTAACCGCCGTCCCAGTGGCCGAGCGCGTTCAGTGGTCGACTAACGATCTCGTCACCTAAGATGAAACCTTGTCGATCGTCCATTCAGCAATTTCATGCAATCACAATTGCATCCTCATTGTCGCGATTAGCCAACAATCGCAAGAAATTGACGTAACATAAGGGAAATACAATTTGTCTTTTGGCTCATCGCGAAGATGATGATGAGTAATGGTGTAATGAAATTGATGAAGGGACGCTTACAAAGATCATCTATGCCTAGGCCGGAATTCGAACCAGACTCTCCTCGGACCACAGCTCCAAGAAGGTTGGTTTCACATAGTAATGGCATGCGCATATGACTGTTCCACAAGTTTACCCCCTGCAACCTCCCGCCGAAATGCACCCCAGGAAAACACCACTGCAGCTCCATCCTGTTCTCTGTGGCATATTTCTGACTAGTTATGAAAACAGTTGCTAAGAACGTATGTATCGGTGAGGCATAAGCGGTTTTATAATACTTAAAGTATGAATTTTCACTCTATCTGGAACGTTAAGACACTCTACCATCTAACGACTGAGAATATACCATCGATCAAGATGACGTAGATAGAAGTCGATTTATTTACCCGCCCAGCACGCTTTCTGCTGTCTTTCCTCATGAAACATGCCACATGTACTTTTCAACACAATTGTTATTGTCTTGGCAGCATTAATTTTATATATACAGGGTGAGGCAAACATATCCGCACCATATATAGGTATTGGTTATAGTACATGTTCAATCTGCGCAGCATCTGTTTGAATGTATCAATTCGGCGCTCCCAGTTGTATCACGTCTCCTAGTGTGTTGGTGGCGATTTGGGAGATGCGCCTGCATCCCTTTCTTTGAGACGTTGCAGGGAATTGGTTTTCTTAACGTACGTGACCCACCAAGTGAAAATTCAGAGGTGTTAGGTCTGGCGACAGCTTTGGCCATTCACCAATGTAACCTCACTGTATAATGTGCATGTGTGTATTAGCGATCCGCCCGCGTTGTTTTGTATTTACGTATGTTTTTCATCAGATTATAGCGATCATCGAAATCGGTACTTCCACCAAGTTTCGAACCCATTGCTCTTGATTGCAAAGCGATCACGTTACCCCATCAAGGAGGCTCAGTACAGAATTGAGATATGTAATAAAAATTCTGAAGTTTGAATTTTTGTTTCATCTTGTTGTGAAGATATATTACTTGAGATAAGTACATCATATGTCTGTATCTGTAGAGCAAGAGCAATGTGCGCTGCTGCAAACGGCTGAGAGCAACTGACGCGATTTTCCTCCATGTACTCACTTCCCGCCTCGCGCGTTGATTCGTCGAACCCTCTCAAAGCATTACATGCGCAGAGACATGTTTTCGTTCGCTTTCTCTCCAGTGATCCCCGGGAGTGTGTGTAATAGGCATTAAGGCTAGCTTAGCCGTGACGTACGAGAAACGTATTTACCTGAGTGTAAGGAGGTGGCTGCTCACAGGCGCACACTTTTTATTACTAAAAATTCAAGAAAACATCTTGTTATCGAATCACTGTTTGCTTTGTTATTTATGTATGTGTAGTTACATATTAATTATAACTAAGTCTAGAATTTTTATGACCTAAAAATTACCAAAATATGCAAAATAAAATATGCTCTTATGACCTAAAATTTTACAAAATATGCACTATAATTTGAAAAATATGCCCTTATAACTAGACTGTTTGAAACATCAATATCTAACTTATGCTCAAATATTTTCACATACGAACTATTTTTAGTTCACTTTATGAGCCCTGATGAGTTAAAATGCACAATGAATACTTTCTGCAAATTTTCAATTAAAAATAAAAAAGATTTTGCTACAGTCCAAAACAAACCTCGAGTGAACATGGGAGTAAGAACGAATCCACTTGCAAAATGACTGTATATTTCTTGAAAAACCGAAAATATGCTGATAATGACCGAAAATCCATCAAAATATGCCTTATCACGTAGAAATGGCCAAATATGCCAAAATAAGCACCCTAATTCAATTAGTTTCTTCACAATATGAATTTCTATATATTTAGGGAAGAAATCACCCTTACCAAAAAATAGCTCTAAGAACAGTTAGAAGAATTACCATCAATGATAATAAATAGTAGCCAATTATTGCATGAGTGTCGCACACATATTTTATCATTCACTCAAACTCGAAAAAACAATATTAATTTTTCATCAATGCTTTTTTTGTTTGTATAGGTACAGTTATATATATATTATAATAATAACAAAAATTACTATCATTACTAACCAATTGTACACTGTCTCTGCCAGGAGTGTCATGAAGAACACACATCCAAAAGTATTGACAAATGCAGCTAGCAAGTTAATTTTGCCTCCTATGTACATTACTTTTATGTTTTTCTGAACATAAATAATATAGAAACATTTCGAACACTGCAGGGAACAATGTGATTTATTTCCATTTTTTGCAAAAATGTTTGCAGTTCAAAAGTCGAAAAACAAGAGGTGATTGGCTTGAGAGAACCCCCTCCCTCCTCCTCGAGAATGCTATGAGAATCGGTCATGTTAATTTTTTATGGTAATTTGATGGCAGAGGATCTTACCGTCGTTTATACTGTCATTTTTTTCTACAGTGTATCTCGGACGGTTACCCTGCCCATCGATCAGTCCTTCTCAGTTAAAACACGAAGCGAAACAAATTAAATTATTGGAATCCTTGTTAATGCTTGGATACGTCCTTGTGCTTGTCATTAACTCGTTATTCATTCATCTTAATCGTTTTCCTTAACCTAAGCTGTTATAGAAGGGATGTAAAATTACCAAAACTTCCTGGAAAATACGAGGGTTAAGTCATAAGTAATGGCAACTATTTTTTTTCTCCAAAACAGGTGACAACACGAAAAATGTAAGATATACATTTTAAAGTGTATGGAATACACTTTCGAGAGAAGCCACCAGATGGTGTATGTAAACAAAGGTGGGGTAGTAAACATGCACCCAAGTTCAGTCGGTGAGTGACAGTGTTCGAAAATGGAGGTCATGAAGCAGAAGCAACGTTCGTACGTTAAAATAGCAGTTCTCCACGACAGAAATACACGGGAATGTCAGACAGAGCTACGGGAAACACTGGGTGTGCATGTCCTGCCCTATCAAACAATGGCAAAGTAGGTGGAGGCCTTCATACGGGGCAGTGTGTCAACTGCCAAAATAAACACTGTTGTCCAATGTCATGTGTTCTGCGTCTTCCCTACGAGAGTCTCCTGCATCCAGACTTCATCCGGTGTCTTCTCTCGAAAGTACATTCCATACACTTTCAAACTTATACTTGTATCTTAGATTTTTCGTGTTGTCCCCTTTTCACGAGAAAAAAATAGTTGCCATGACATATGACTTAACCCACGTATATGAAACAAGAACGAAGGTATTTTCGTGTCAGTTGTTAGAAAATATGAAGTAGTGTGAGACTTCTGGAGGTCACAGGCTTACAATCCATTTCTCGATCCTGAGCGAATATTTCGTAGCGGCACACAAATTGGCAGGAGGCATGTGCGGGTGTCAGTCCCGAATACCAGCCGATTGATTCGAAACACCTTGGGAATTTCCCAGTTCCAATTTTCCAACTCCTGAATTTACTGAACTTCTTTTTGGATCGAGTTCTATTTGATATGCTAGGGTAATGGATGTGTGTTGCTTCCGAGGTGAATTACACATTTCATGACCCTATTCACTCACAAGCACAAGCGGGGAGAAAAAGTGTGGAAGTAAGAGATGTTTTGTAGTAGTTTCAATTGCGACTATCTTTCAACTTTGAAATCATTTCTTCTTTTAACCTTGTATTGTTTATATATTGTCCATCCATTTCACTTTCTTTGTTTTTTTGTTTGTTTTGGCTAACACAGCCAACATCTAC
The DNA here is from genome assembly GCF_977018435.1 of Lepisma saccharinum. Taxonomy (NCBI): domain Eukaryota; kingdom Metazoa; phylum Arthropoda; class Insecta; order Zygentoma; family Lepismatidae; genus Lepisma; species Lepisma saccharinum. The sequence continues at coordinate 36,087,898 of NC_139251.1, read as the reverse complement.
TGACTTCGTTCTCCATTTGACTGTCTTTTTTAAATGTTTTATTTTCCTTTATCCTCGAATAAGATGTTTCATTTTGGCACCTCCCAGATAGCGTAATGGTAAAGCTGTTGTCTTGTAATCAAAATGTCCTCGGCCGGCTACCGTGGTGGAGTGATTAGCACATCGCGCTACGACGCCAGGGGTCCCGGGTTCGAATCCCGGCCTGGGCATGGATGTTTGCGAGTGTCCATTCATCAATTTCATCATATAATCATCACTCATTTTCATCTTCGCAAATTAGCAAAGAGTGGCACAAAAAATCGAAGTAAAATAAAGCAAATCAAATTGTCCCGGATTTGATACCCGACGGAGGCACACAATGGTTCGGATTCCACTTTAAACTGTAGATCCAGTCCCGTTAAGCCTATGCATAAAGTGGACTTAGACAAGAATACATCTTTCTGAAATTGACATAAGGATGTATTTAGATATATATATATATATTCTTATTTTTCTCCTTATTGAAAACAGAACATGTGTGTGTGAATAATGATGCAATGAACTTAGAAACTTCTGGATTGGTAGCTGAAGGCATTAACTGGTCAACTTTGTCCTCACCGACGTTTCTGGGTTTGAGTCCCGATCTGATAATGGGTCCTTGTAAATATGCCTTCATCGATTTCATGTAATCATCACTGCATTTTTCAAGATCTCTTCTTCGATTGAATTGTTTCCATTTACTCGTACTGACCCGTGTATGAGGTGTTATAACGTAAAATCTGATATCTAAGATTGAAAATTCACGTAACGATTGGAGAATGTCTTTAGATTAAGAAAAACGTTTTCGTTGTAGTATATTTACTGAAATTATTTATCTAGATATCTTTTCAAGATATTGTGCCTTAGTATGCTTTGATTTTTTCAACTTGCAGTTTCAGAATTACATGATTCAGAACCCACGTTAAACTGTAAATCAGTCATGCGCGTTGTTGCATTCCAGCGTCAGTCAATGTAAGTTTCTAGACAAAAAAAAAATATTCAACGGGCTTCTTACTGTTTGAATGATATTGGGTTACATCTTCAATAGTGACTAAGTAAGGCATATGAAATTTTTCCTTAACGGATGCACATTAAATTTCCTGTGAATGTAATTCGTTTTTATGTCCTAGACTTCTGACTGTAGAAGAGCTTCATTACCAATGTGAATATTTCAAATAGTTTCCATTTGGCAAATGCTTGCAACGGATACAACATACCAACTTGTATTTCAACATCGGGTCTTACAGCGAACCCATGTGAGCGACAATCGCGTGACGCAGGGTTGCCAGAAGATTTCTGGACGTGTCATATATGTTATTACTTAGACCAACAATTTGTTTACTTTTTTTACGGCGATGACTACTTTTCGCTGGAATGTACGGTTGAGAAACCGTTTGCTGTTAAGTATTTAGGGTGCCATGGATTTGACCTGACTCGGAAATAATTGCCTACATCAGCCTAGACTTATGTTTTGGAATACACCTTTGAGATACCAAGTTTTTCGATAAAGTATAAAGTGGCTTGGAAAGACTGGGTGTCTTGGGTTTTGCAGAAGAAATTGTCTGAGGGCCTAAGGCGAGAGCAGCTGGTGTCAATAAAGAGGATGTTCGTTCTTACTTCGAATTGCTGGACGACTAATTAAGGATTCTCTCCATAACAAGCCCACACACACACATATTTACATTATCTAAATACAGTTTGTGTCCCACGCCGTGGCCGTGCAGACTAAGGCGTCGTGCTTTGGGCTCCAGTTACGGGACGCGCACAGGTTCGAATCTCCTGGGGGAAACGTAACAACTTCTCCTGAGATTTCGACCTGTGTATGGGACCGGTGGCCACCCACCATCGAGAGGAAATTGAGGAGCTTGGAATGAGTAGCGTAACCTGGTCATGAAAAGCTACAACAATGACTGCGGGTTCGACGTGCTGACCACACATCACCCCATAACTGGTTTGATGATGTCTCACCTCGGATGAGTGAGTGAGTAGGATCAGGTGGGAGTATGAGAATTTCTAGTCTTGCCCTATGTAGTATACCACTTTTAGCTGGATTTTACTCTAAGGATTTTTTTTTGGAGATATTAAGTATATCTTTTTTTAACTTGGTGATATTTGTGAGGCCGGCAATCGATAGGCAGGCCCGGGCTCTCAATGGGCTGTTGCGCCACTCGTTATTACTATTACTATTAAATAATATTTGTCAGTAAGATCCGCTAGATTCATTGCTATCAAAATAGCCTCGCAGTAATATCCTATTAGCCCCACAAAATTTCTCTATTTCCAATTTGGCGGGAGAATCACATAACAATGTGAAGAGAATTACCATTCATTTTTTCAGTGATATATTTGGGATTTTGTACCTCATTTCAATGTTCCGTACGTCAACTTTTTCCTTCATCTCATTTTTTAATGTATCCAAATTACCCTTCTCTACTCTATCCTTCAGCTCTTTCCCATTCTCACACTCATGATTCGCATTCTAATTAGCCCATGCGTGCTAGCTCAATTTTTCTTGTTGAACTCACTTTTTCCAGCTACTGTACAGGAAATCAACCAAAGAGAGATTCAATTACAAATGGTTTGCATGCTTATTAGGATACGCAGCACAACAATGCAATTCATGTACGATGAGCTTCAAACTAGCATAGGAAATGGTGTGAGCATGCAACCCTGATCACGATGAAAGCACACCACATTGCATAACTTGCAAGAATACCGGAAACCTTGCTCAACTGCAGCCACTTTAGGATGTGACTGTACAAGCCCGCCTCTGCAGGAATCTCCCCCTCCCATTTTCTGCGCCCGGCTGGGGCTCGTGCGGAACTGCCAGCGTGCACCCGTCCTAAGGTTGTCGCGTGATTATTTCAGCCCCGCAGATCGATGACATTGCGGTCTGAGTGTTGTGGAAGGGAGACGCGTTTGTCCATTTCTGGGCCGACGAGTCCTGTGTACCTGTGGCAACCAACACAACGTGGGGAGGGCATTGGCTAAACTTTACACGAACACAAAGTTGCCTAAAACTTTTCTGTACACTCTAAACCAAGAAATGTTTTATGGATGCCACTAGACTGCTACTTAATATCATTAGGCCGTGTTCGATGTAGTAGTGTAGAATTTCACTACAATACTTTAGATACATTATCGAATCAATAGCTAGCACATGAACGAAACAAGTATGAACACGATAATATTGTATTTATTTACATTTTCCTTATGCGGGTCATAACTGCACGCAACACATAATTTTATTTTACACACACTGTATTATCTCGTTCCCTAAGGTTAATATAGTAAAGTGCTCCCCTGTGCTTCGTACCACGCCTTGAAGCCGTATACTGGGTGTAGAGGTACGGTCTCACAAATTTTTATCACGGCCGAAGGTGAGAGTGATGTGATCAGCACCACGTTCCTGGCCACCACAGAGTTTCCTCCATCTACACAGTTTATACGACGCTGGGTGCGCGCCGCTTGAACAGGTGGAAAAAATCCCGGTTCTCGAACCCAGATCTCTCGCATGGTAGTCAGACGCCCTAACGATTGAGCTACTGTGGCTTGAGTAATAGGTTAATAGTAATAGGCAACGTTAATATAGGCCTACTTATAAGCTGTAAGGGTTGCTGAGTTGAAGTGAAGGAAATAGGACAAGGTAGAAAATTAAATATTGCACATATGGATA